>NW_028327177.1:97526459-97829459 GCF_987537825.1 Furipterus horrens | reverse complement strand
ATTTAATAATCTTGCTGAAATTACTCATCAATTTATATACAAATTATTTTATTTATCTGCAAGTAATGACCTTTTACCTTCCTTCCTAATCCTTATTATTTTTCTTACCTAATTGTACTGGCTAGAACCTCCAGAACAATATTAAACAGAAGTCATGTTAACCAGTATCTTTGTCTTGCTCCATATTAAAAAGAAAGCATGCATCTCTACTACCATTAATAAAATTTCCTGTACCTTTTTTGTAGATATCCTTTATCAAGTTAAATAAATTCCCATCTATAGTTTGCTAAAAGTTTTATCATGGTGGATATGAAATTTTATCAATAATTTTTCTTTATATATTGAGATGATTATGTGAGTTTTCTCCTTTATTCTGCTATTATTATTATGCTGGTTGACTTTTGAATGTTAAACCACCTTGCATTCCTGGAAAAATCAACTTGTTATTAATGTATTATCCTTTCTAAATTCAGCACCATTTGGTTTGCTATTTTGTATGCAGATATTTATGCATCAGTCTTCATGAGTGACAGTACTCTGTAATTTCCCTCTCCTAAAATATTCATGTTAGGTTTGATATCAAGGTTAGCTGATCTATAAACAAATTGGTACCATACAATCAATGATGAATAGAACAACAGACAGAAAGGAGACAGAGGACTTGAACAAGGCTATAAACCAATGAGAACAGGCATTAGCAGAACATTCCACTCAACAACAGCAGAATACATATTCTTCTCAAGTGCACATGGAACATTCTCTAGGGCAACACAAGTTTCAAATTTAAAAAGACTGAAATCATTCAAAGTATCTTTTCTGATCAAAATGGAATAAAACTGGAATGCAGTAACAGAAGGAAACCTAGGAAATTCACAAATATGTAGAGATTAAACACACTCTTAACCGATCGAGTAGCCACTCCCCTTATCCATGGGGAATACATTCCAAGATCCACAGTGGCTGCCCGACCCATGGATAGTACCAAACTATATATATACTACATTATTTCTTATACATACATACCTATAATAGAGTTTAATTTATAAATTAGGCATAGGAAGAGATTCAGAACAATAAAAAAAATAAAACAATTATAACAATACACTGTAGTAAAAGTTATATGAATGTGGCACTATTAAGTAAAATAAGGGTTACTTGAACACAAGCGCTACAATACCATGATAGTCAATCTGACAACCAAGACAGCTACTAGTGACTAATAGGCAGGTAGCATATAAAGATAGACAAAAGGATTATTCATGCCCAGGGTGGATGGAGTGGAATGGTGCAGGATGGCACAAAAATTTCATCGTGCTACTCAGAATGGCATCCAGGTTAAAACTAATGAAAAACTAATAATAAAATAAAAATAAATAAGGCTTATGAACTGTTTCTGGAATTTTCAATTTAATGCCTTTGGACTACAGTTGACTGAAGATAACTAAAACTGTGGAAAGTGAAACTGCAGATAAGGGAGAATTACTGAGAGTTCAAGAAGAAATCACAAGGGAAATTAGAAAGTACCTTGAGACAAATAACAAAAATATAACATATCAAAATTTATCAGAGGCAGTGAAAGAGCTAAGAGGGGAATTTACAACTAAGTTAACACATTAAAAAAAGCAAATCTCAAATGGAAAAAGAGACAAGCAAGAACAGATGGATAATGTAAACAGAGAGGCAGAAACTCTTAAGAATCAAAAGGAAATGCTAGAAACTAGAAATACTGTAACAGAAATTAATACTGCTTATTCTACGTTCATTAAGAGACTAGATTCAGTCAAGGAAAGAATCAGTGAGCTAGAAAAAACTGTCAATAGAAATTTACAAAACTGAAAAGGAATGAAAAGGATAAAACAATATAAAAAAACTGTGGAACAATCAGAAGTGTAATATGTGTAATGGAAATACTAGAAGGAGAAGAAAGGAATAGAAGAACTATTTGAAATAATAATCACTGATATTTCCCAAAAATCAATGATAGATACCAAACCACAGATCCAAGGAGCCCAGAGAACAATTGGGATAAAAACCAAAAATACCTATACTTAGACATATCATATTCAAACTTCAGAGAAACAAAGACAAAAACATTGAAAGCAGGAAAAAAGAAAAAAAGACTGTACCTATAAAGAAGCAAGGATAAAAATTACATTAGACTTTTCTTCAGAAACCATGGTACCAAGAACAGTGTGGACTGAAATATTTAAATTACTGAAAGAAAAAAAGCCATCAACCTAAAATTTTGCATCCAGCAAAATCAATAAAGACTTTATCAGACAAATAAAAACAGGGGGATTTTGTTGCTGCTAGACCTGCCTTGCAAAAAATTCTAAAATAAATTCTTCAGAAACTATAGGTCAGAAACTCAGATGTAATAAAGAAATGGTATTACAAAAGGAATAAGTGAAGATAAAATGAAATCTAATTTTTCCTATTCTTAATTCATCCAATAGACAACAGTTTAATAATAGCAATAAAATAGTTGGTGATCACAGCTTATGTATGCATAAGAGAAATGAATGACAGCAATGTTATAACAAAAAGGAGGGAGGAGTAATTGGGAATATTCTAAGGTACTGTACTGCCACAACCCATGAAGTGGTATAGTGTTATTTGAAAGAGGACCTGAATTAGTTGTAAATTATAAACACAAGGGCAACCACTAAAAAAGAATAATTGACTCTTTAATAACTCAGGTTTGAACTGTATGGGTCCACTTACACACAGATTTTTTTCAATAAATACTGTAAATGTATTTTCCTTATGATTTTCTTAATTAACATTTTCTTCTCTAGATTATTTTAAGAATACAATATGTAATACATATAACATACAAAGTGAGTTAACCAACTGTATATGTTATCTGTAAAGCTTCTGGTCCACAGTAGGCTGTTAGTAGGTAAGTTTTTAGGGAGTCAAAAGTTGTATGTGGATTTTCAACTGCACAGGTAATCAGTGCCTCTAACCCCTGCATTGTTCAAGAGTCAACAGTATAATGACATGCCAAACATAAAAGGGACAAATACTGTATGATTCCACTTAGGTTACATAGGATAATACATAAAGACAGAGTATAATAGAGGTTACTGGGGACTAGAGAAAGGAGAAAATGGGGAGTTATTATTTAAAAGATACAGGGTTTCTGTTGGAGATGATGAAAAAGCTCTGCGAATGGATAGTAGCAGTGGTTGTACAACACTGAAGAAGCATTTAATGCCACTGAATTGTTAAATGGCAAGTTTTATGTATACTTTAACAATAATTATATTTTTAATTTAGTGATTACTGAAGTGTTTTCAATACACATCTTTATTTACTGAGGTCTACTTATAACACTATACCACTTGATGTGTTGTATAAAGATCTTACACCCATACACTTGCAAATCCTCCCTCCCATCCTTTGTGCCATTGTAGTTATATATGCTATAAACACACAATATATTACTGCCATTTTTGTTTCAAACAGTTAACTTTTAGACATATTTAAAATAAGAAATAATATTTAAATCTACTTACATTTATGCCATTTCCATTGTCCTTTATTCCTTTGTATAGATCTAAGTTTCTGCCTTATATCAAATTCCTTCTGCCTTAAAAACTTCCTTTACTATTTTTTTTGCAGGTAATGAATTCTTTCAGTTTTTGTTTTCCTGAAAAAGTCATTATTTCTCCTTTACTGTTAGAATGATTTTCTGCTGGGTATAGAATTCTGGACTGACAGGTTTATTTCTTTCAATACTTTAAAGATCTTATTCCATCACCTTCTGGTTTGAATAGTTTCTGAAAAAAATTTTCTATAATTCTTACATTTGTTCCTCTCTATATATCTTTTTTCCTCTGGTTATTCTCAAGATGTTTTCTTCTATCTGGTTTTCAGCAGTTTGAAAATAATGTCCTTGGATGGGTTTTGGTTATTATTATTTATCCTGTTTTGCAGTCCATAAGCTTCTTCAGTCTGTGGTGTAAAATCTCTTTCCTTTGGAAAATTGTCTGCCATTATCACTTCAGATATACTATAGTAAAAGTTATATTGCCCACAGCTGTTTGATGTTCTGGTCTGAATTTTCCCCACTCTTTTTTCTCTTTGCATTTCACTCCGGGCAACTTCTGTTGACTTATCTTCAAGTATAATTCTTTCCTCATGTGTCAAGGCTACCGATAGGTCTGTCAAAGACAGTCATCATTTGCTTTACCATGTTTTTCATGTCTATGATTTCCATTTTATTCTTTCTAATAGTTTCCAACTCTGTGATGATCCTTTTCTGTTCACAGTTACTTAAAATTCTGATAGTTCCAACATATGGTTCATATGAGTCTGGTTCTCTTGATTGCTTTGCCTCCTGACAGTTTGATTTTTCCCTTGCTTCTTTATGTGTCCCATAATTTTTGGGTGAAAGCCAGGCATTCTGTGTAAAGCAGTTAAGGCTATGGCAAATAGTATTTATACCTGGGAATGGGCATGTTTCTTCTTATGCCTTAAGTCTGAGGGAGAAGGCTAAGCCTATCTAGTTAGGAGTGGAGCTGAATTTGGGTTTTGTTGTAGCTATGATTACTCACAGTGCACCACATGCTTCCAATTCCATTAATGTTTTCTAGTATTTAGGGTATAGGCTTATTTGCTAGAGGGTTTTTTTCTCCTCAATGTGTGCTGTTCCATGCTCAGATTTAAGTCTTCTCTTTGTGACTTCATCTCAGACTGTCTCTCTCCATACTCTTTCCTCTCCCCCACAAATAAATCTTTGTTACACAACATTTTCTAACCGGTAGTTAGGGACAGGCTCAAGAGGGGATTTTCTGAGATTAAGCCTCAGTCTTAGTCAGGTTTTGTGTCCCTGGGTTCTGAGGGTGAGAACTTCTCAGATATCTTATCCCTCCTCCAATTGTAGAGGACTTCTAATGCTCCAGCATGTATTTCTATCCCTCTCCCAGGGACGGAGGGCTTTTATTCCTTCTGTTCTAGCTCCAGGCTACAAAGGATCTTCACCTGTAACCTCTGGTTAATAAGATTTGCATCCCTCCCCCAGCAGCTTGAAGCTTTTCGCTTAGAAGACCCATAGTGAATGCTATTCCATCCACCAGACTTGTACCTCGAGGAAGGCTTTTTCACTAAGACCCGTCCTCCCCGCAAATGTGGTTCATCTCTAATTCCTTCTTAAACCATGTCTTCCCTCCCAAACTGAGTCCTATAAAACTTTCTGCCAGCGGCTTGCACATCCATCTCCGTTATTCTGGAGATCTGAGCTATGTCTGCTTTGAGTGTACTGGTAATGTGAAGGTCGTGAGAGCAGCGCTGGAGGCCTGCCACAAAGGCTGGGGCATCAGTGTGCTGGTTGGCGTTGCTGCTTCAGGTGAAGAAATCGCCACTCATCCATTCCAGCTGGTAACAGGCTGCACATGGAAAGGCACCGCCTTTGGAGAATGAAAGAGTATAGAAAGCATCCCAAAGTCGGTGTCCGAATATATGTCCAAAAAGATAAAACAGTGATGAATCTGTGACTCACAATCTGTCTTTTGACCAAATTAACAAAGCTTTTAAACTGCTGCATGCAGGAAAGGGGATCTGAACTGTTGTAAAGTCTTAAATTCAAAAGGAGAAAATATGCCTATCCTTATAACTGAGTCATGTGATCTTACTGGAGCAGCCAGACAAGCAGGGAAAAGCTCTTCCAAGTTCATAGCCTCTTAAGACTATCAGTAACCTATTCTAGGGAATAATGTTTTCTGTATAATTAATATATCTCCAATCAAGGATAAGGCTAATACTGTCATAAATCTGTTTTCTGGACTCTCCTTCACATGAATAATTGCTAGCTCGTTAAGGAATATTTTAACATACTAAAATAATTTCTGCAAAAACACAAAACAAAACAAAAAAATTTCCTAATTTGACAGTAAGAGAGTATGTATACGTTTCTTTTTCTTTTTTTGCTTTACCATTCAAAGAGGAGAAGGTGGAATCTGTCTATTTAAAGTGACTTTTTTTTAAAGTTTTAACTTTAATCATAACTTCACAATTACAGATTCATATACATATCTTAGAAAGCCAAAGACATTAAAATTTTTAACCAATCAGTTAAAATGTGCCACAAATTTTAATGTTAATAATTTAGAATTTATCACAAATACATTTATAAATATGTGGTTTATTTGCAAGATTATTATTTTTAAAACATTTCTTCCGACATGTTTGAAATTTTCATGTTTTAAGGAAAAAACCCACCCTATTTAAAGTGTACTACTAAGTTTTAATGTAATTAAATCAGTGTCATGAAATGGAAAAGGAAAAAATGAAACATACTGCTGTGTTAGATACATAGCTGTTACTACAAATACTGACAACAAAAGTCCTGTAAGGTGATCATATACATGCTCTTGTTTCACTTCTCAGTCATTGTCAGAACCATTTGGAGGTAAGAAAACCAATGCATCATTGAAAATATGCCCAAAGGCCCTAAGACGGTATACCCCATACATCATCACATGCATCTGATTAGGAGTCAGTCCATTAAAAGTAACAGCCATATCTGAACAATATCCTTCTACTACCAAGTTGGGTTGATTAGTCATTGCCTCTTTAATAAAAAGTCCAACGGATTTGGTATTAAATATATCTTTTCCTTCAGAATCTTCTGCATTTTCTGCAAACACTCCAGCATATTTCAGGCAGACTGCTAGCTGCTTATCTTCAGATATCTTCCAAATCATCCCTCCCTGTTCAGGACACTTTTCAGGGACACTGAGAAGGCTATTAAGTCTTTTCATTGATTCTATACTTAAGACAATTCCTCCTTCCACATTCACATATTCAAGGTCTCCAGATTTTACAGTGTGGCCTAGATAGAAAGGTTGTGATGGATCCTTTTTTAACAAAAAGTACTTTAGGTTTTCAATAATAGCAAATGTTGAGGGATGTGCAAGGAAGAACCAGTTGTACTGGTCTCTGTATTTATCAAAGGCGTATTTATAAGCTTTTCTCATCATTAACCACATGTCATTTGTTTCCATGTTAACTGACTCAAACACTTTAACATTATCAGAACTGAAGAACTCTGCTTTGTCACAGTGTTTGGTCCAAGTCTCCTTCACTGCTGCCCAAAGACTCACATCTTTGGGTTTTACAAGGATGATACAGTATACCCGAAAGCTCTTACTGAGCTCCATGCGTTCATTCTCTGAAATTTTCAAGATATCTTCTTTATTAGAAGCTTGTAGGTGATGATGCTCATGGTGGTACATTCTATTTCCATAACCAATCATAACGTGCCCTAGCATAGTGATCAAGGCACAGCAAACGCTTCCCAGCATCACACCTTTCAAAAATGAACTGCTTTCAGAAAGCATTTTTCCTGTCCAGACGAGCACCACTTCTTTATACCTTCATATGGTGGACTTCCATTTATTTTCTGGAACTTCTGGTTATTTCTGGTTTTGCAGTAGTTGTATTCCTTCTTAGTTGTGGAGGGAGATGAAGCGTGTCAGTCTAGGCCTCCATCTTGGCTGGAAGTCTAAGGTGACATTTTTTCAGCCAAGAATTTTGATGAGGGAATTTGTCCTTCATCTGCATTTTAGTATAAATAAATAAGTTTGTATAAATATATATCAGATTAGTAGTAATATTAAAAACAAGAATTCAAAGGTATTATAAAATCACTAACAGACTTCCTATGTTAAAACAATATTGAGGGCCCTGGCTGCTATGGCTCAGTGGATTGAACATCAGCCTGAGAATCAAGTGTCGCTGGTTCGATTCCCAGCCAGGGCACATGCCTGGGTTGCATGCCAGGTCCTCAGTTGAGGGCGCATGAGAGGCAACCACACATTTATGTTTCCCTCTCTTTCTCACTCCCTTCCCTTTGCTCTGAAAATAAATACAATCTAAAAAATAATAATAATTTTTAAAAAGCTAACAATAGAAAATACATTTTTTTAAAAATACAAAACAATATTGAAAACAATTACAAAAGATTAGCCAATGCAATACAAAATAAAATCCTTACCTAAAATATGTAATTCTCACTTCAACTTGAGACAAAGTGAACTAAGAAATAATCAAAAGGACAACTACTATCATTGAGTTTTTATATTATGAGAACAGAAAAGAGCAGCACTCTTTAGCTGCTAAAGAATACAGTCCAAGTTCATAAAATCATAGACAATTCTGAGTATCTTTGTAAATCCTAGAACAAAGAAACTATGTGCTGTTGAACAATGCTATAGACTGAATTATTTTACCCCCAAAATCATTATGTTCAAATCCTTGCTCCCAATGTATCTATATTTAGAAACAGAACCTTTATGAAGGTAGTAAAGATTAAATGAGGCCTTAAGAGTGGAGCCCTGCTCCGACAGGATTAGTGTCCTTCTAAGAAGAGACACCAGAGAGCCTGCTCTCTCACATTCCACCATGTGAGAACACAACAAAGCACTGTCTGCAAACCAGGAAGAAGAGTCCTTACCAGAAACTGACCATGCTGACACCCCAATCTCAGACTTGTAATCTCCAGAACTGCAAGAAAATAAACTTATGTTGTTTAAGTCACCCAATCTGTGTTATTTTGTTATGGCCTCCTGAACAGACTAAGACAAACATGAAATAAGTAGTTTAAGAATCAATAATTTTGTGTCTTTCAAGAGTGAGTGAAGGCTGAACAGGTTAAAAAAACTAGGTCTAAATATAAATTATTAACAAAATTTGAAGTATTTTCTTACATTTTAAAGGAATTACATAGGCAAACATGCTGTCCATTGATAAAGCATTAAACTCGGCTATTAGGGCATAAAACTATGCTGCACAGGCCACTAATATGACTCACTGTCTGCCATTACTTATGCTTCTGCTCAATGTGACAAAAGCAAACAATGTTATTGAAATTACTTTCAATGAACAAACCGATAGCCATAAAATGTTATAATGTAATTGTACATGAAAATAAAGCATTTTCTTCAGTTTATAAGAAGGTTTTCTGACAAAATAAAAAAGGAACATTAATGACTAGACAAAAAGACAATTCCTGAATTAAGTGGGAGAAAACACACAAGACCAAAAATAATTTTAAGAGTATGTCGAGAGACTTCCAGCCAAGATGGAGGCGTAGGCAGACATGCTGTGTCTCCCTCCACAACTAAGAAGGAATACAACTACCTCAAAACTAGAAACAACCAGAAGTTCCAGAATATCAAACTGCATGGAAGTCCAACAAACAAAGATATAAAGAAGAAATACTCATCCAGACAAGCAGGAGGGGTGGAGCTGGGGCGGAGAGGACACGGTGTGGTGGTGACAGCAGCGGCAGCAGTGGCTGGCCGGCAAAAAGCAGTTGCACGTTTTAAAGAGTCAGAGGGACACCTGGGTAGCATTCTCAGTTCCTCACCTGACTGTGCAGCTCATGGTCCCAGAACCTGGGAAAATCAAGCCTCAATGCTTTTGACTGTGCAAACCAGTGCGGGTTGGGGCAGAGACAGAAACTGCTGGTCTCTCAGCAGAGTCCGCTTGTTTAAAGGGCCCCTGCAGTCCTAGAATGTCCGCAGACCCACCCACTCTGGGAATGACAGCCAGGGCAACAACTAGAGAGGCACCAGTCCCATACAGAAGTGGGGAGAGGTGCCTGGAAAAGGGGCGAATGCTGGGCAGGCGGCATTGTTCCCTCTCAGACCCCTCCTCCACATACAGCACAATGTTGTGAAACAGGTTGCCCTGTATTGACGAATCCCTAAGGCTCTGCCCCTTACAACGAAACAGAAGCGACAGCTCTACCTAAGACACAGAGGCACACAAACAAGAGACTTCTGGCCAAGATGGAGGCCTAGCCTGACACGCTCCGTCTCACTCCACAACTAAGAAGGAACACAACTACTACAAAACCAGATAACCAGAAGTTCCAGAAAATAAATGGAAGTCCAACATATGAATTTAAAAACAACTGGTGCTTGTCCGATCAGGTAGGAGGGGGCGAAGCCGGGGCATAGAGGTCAAGCTGTGCTGGCGGAGCAGCAGCAGCAGGACAGCAGTAAGCACAGGCACCCATTTTTAAGGGGAGGCGAGAAGTGCATGAAGAGCAGCCCCAGCTGCAGACCAGACCTGTCGGCTTGTGATTCCAACGCTGGGGAAGACAGACCCCTATTGCCTTGGGACTGTGAGGCCCGAAGGGGGTGGGGATGGAGGCGGAGGTTCCTGGTCTCAGTGGAGAGAGAACGGCAGGAATCCATCTTGGACCCTCACCCCCACACAAAATGCCACAGCGTGGTGAGAAATGTTGCTCGGTTGTGACAAAAGCACGGGCTATGCCCCCTATAGCGTAGGAAGTGTGAGAGCCCGCCCAGGAAGCAAAGGTAACACAAAACTGTAAGGATGGCACAGATCATGATAGAGATCCCAGTGACGCAGCTGACCAGACAGCAAATATCTAGTCTAACGAAGCAGCAGACAGGAAATCTTTCTGAGGCACAGTTCAGAGCTTTGGTTATAAAAATGCTTACAGACCTAACACCAGATCTAAACAAGACGGGGAAGAAACGAAGGCTAATCCTGCTGAAATGAACAAAAACACATGCAAAACTAGTGGTGAGGGAAAGAAAACCAGGGATCAAATCAACAAATCAGAACATAGGAAAGAAACAAACAGTCATCCAAGACAGAAAGAGGAAACAGAAAGTGAGGAAAATGAGGAGAGGTTCACAAACCTATGGGACAGCGATAAGTGGGCCAACATCCAAATCATAGGGTTGCCAGAAAGTGAAGAATTAGAAATTGAAAAATTATGTGAAAAAATAATGAAGCAGAACTTCCCTAACTTGGGGAAGGAAATAGACTTACAGGTCCAGGAAGCACAGAGAGGTCCAAAAATCTAGACCCGGGGAGAACCACACTAAGACACATTATAATCCAAATGTCAAAAATTAAGGATAAAGAGAGAATCTTAAAAGCAGCAAGAGAGAAGAGAATTACCTGCAAAGGGGTCCCAATAAAACTATCAGCTGATTTCTCAGAAGAAATTCTGCAGGCAAGAAGACACTGGCAAGAAATATTCAAAGTAATGAAAAGCAAAAACCTACAACCACAATTACTCTATCCAGCGAAGCTGTCATTCAGAATAGAAGGGCAGAGAAAGTGCTTCCAGGACAAAGTAAAACTGAAGGAGTTCATCAGATTCAAACCACTGTTATACGAAATGTTAAAGGGACTGTTTAGGAGAAAGAGAATCAAAATTATGAACATTAAAACAAAAACTGTATCACAACAACCAACAACAGAAGCTAGGGAATTGAAACAAAGGCAGACTAAGTAGGCAACGAGAGTGGAAAAAGAATTGTAGGTACGGGGAACATACTGGGGGGAGGTCAGCAGGGAGGAGTAATGGGGGGAAGAGAGGGAGATGGTACGGGAATTAAGAAGCATAGTAGGAGAAAGTGGAGTAGATAGGAAGATGTTGAGAAGAACTATATGCACAACCAATGGGCATGGACTATAAGCAGGGGGAACAACTGGAGGGAGGCGGGTAACTGGGTGGAGGGAAACAAAGGGAAAAGAAATTGGGACAACTGTAACAGCATAATCAATAAAGAATATTTTTTTAAAAAGGTATGTCAAGTGTTCTTAATGAGGGTAGCAGGGGAGGGAAAAGGAAAAATCACTCAAGGTCTTTTTCTTTTTTTCTTAAGTATATTTTATTGATTATGTTGTTACAGCTGTCCCAATTTTTTCCCTTTGCTCCTCTCTGCCCAGTAACTCCCTTTCCTCCAGCAATGCCACCCTGTTAGTTCATATCCATGAGTCATGCATATAAGTTCTTTGGTTTCACCCTTTCCTATGTTATTCTTAATTTCCCTCCATCTATTTTGTACCAATCAATTATGCTTCTTAATCCCTGCACCATTTCCCCATTTCTCCCCTTTCCCCCTCCCAGCTGACAACCCTCCAAATGATCCCCATACCTATGATTCTGTTCCTAATCTGGTTTGCTTAGATGGATTTTGTTTTTATTTTTTTAGATTCAGTTGTTGATAGTTGTGAGTTTGCTGTTATTTTAATGTGCATAGTTTTTATCTTCTTTTTCTTAAGTACACCCCTTTGACATTTCATATAATAATGGCTTGGTGATAATGAACTCCTTTAGCTTTACCTTGTCTGGAAAGCACTTTATCTGCCTTTCCATTCTAAATGACAGCTGTGCTGGATAGAGTAATCTTAGTTGTAGGTCCTTGCTATTCATCACATTGAATACTTCCTGCCAGTCCCTTCTTGCCTGCAAAGTTTGTTTTGAGAAATCAGCTGATAAGTCTTATAGGCACCCCTTTGTAGGTAACTCTCTGCTTTTCTCTTGCTGCTTTTAAGATTACCCCTTTATCTTGAACATTTGGCATTTTAATGATGACGTGCTTTGGTTTGGTCCACCTTGGGTTTAGCTTGTTTGGGACTCTCTGTGCTTCTTGGACTTGTATGTCTATTTCCTTCACCAAATTTGGGAAGTTCTCCTTCATTATTTTTTCATTTAAGCTTTCAATTTCTTGCTCTTCCTCGTCTCCTTCTGGTACCCCTATGATTCGGATGTTGGTATGTTTTAAGTTGTTCCAGAGGTTCCTAAGCCTCTCATTTTTTTCAATTCTTGTTTCCTCATTCTGTACTGGTTGACTGTTTTTTCTTTCCTTATGTTCAAAATCATTGATTTGAACCCTGGTTTCCTTCCCTTCACCATTAGTTTTGTGTGAATTTTCCTTCATTTCACTTAGCATAGCCTTCACTTCTTCCCTTCTGCGTTTGCCGTACTCAAGTGTATCTGTCAAGCCTGTCAGCATCTTTATCACCAGTATTTTGAACTCTATGTCTGTTACATTGGCTATCTCCTCATCTGTTAGGTTGGCTATCTCCTCGTCGCTTCGTTCTCCCACTGGAACCTTGATCCATTCGCCCTTTTGGGCCATACTTCTCTGTCTCCTCATCTTGACAGGCTCCTATGTTTGTCTGCCTCTGTCTTAGGTAGAGCTGTTGCACCCATTACATTGTAAGGGGCGGAACCTTAGGTATTTGTCAGTTTGGGCAACCTGTTTCATCACATTGTCGTGCTGCCTGGATGAGTATTTCTTCTTTATATCTTTGTCAGTTGGACTTCCACACAGCTCGATTTTCTGGAACTTCTGGTTGTCTCTAGTTTTGAGGTAGTCGTATTCCTTGTTAGTGGTGGAGGGAGATGCAGCGTGTCTGTCTAGGGCTCCATCTTGGCCAGAAGTCCTCAAGGTCTTTCGACTGCCCAACTTAACTCCAGACTCTCTGATAATGGTACAGTAAACTAAAGGAAACAAATATAAACAGTAAAGCAATACAGTTACTGCTTACATGTTTAAAAGATCCATAGGGAACTGCTGTGGAGCCTGTCTCTTCTAGATAATCTTCCCAGCTTAATTCCACTTCTTCCACACCAGATCCAGCATCTGGAATTACAAACAAACAAAAAAATGAAACAAAAACATGTGAACCCCAATAAGAGAAAACTCAAGGTACAAAAACATAAACTTTGTAATAAACCTAACTTACAATTTACTTCAAACAAGTTAACTGGTTTTTTGGTTGGTTCCCTTAGTGCAATGATTATCATTGTATCTCAACAGCATAGAACTGTGACGTGCTGTCTCCTGTTGGGATCCATCTGGGATTCACCCAAATAGATCATATAAACCTGGTGAGAGTGTAACCACTTTGGATTGTATTTAGTATCTAATGCCAAATATCTAAGATACTTAATAGGTAGGCATTTCAAACTTAAGTTTTCAATCCGATTTCTTCCTTAGTACTCTCCAGCTAAGTAAAACATACCACTAGTTGATAGTTTGGCTCAATCCCAAAAGAAAACATGAGCTTATCCTTGCTTTTCTCCCTTTCTTTAACATCTTACATCCAAACCATCAGGAAATTCTCTAGGTACCAGTTTGAAACATATCCCAAATCTAATCACTCCCCACCATTCCTACTGCTCTCTCTCTAGTCCAAAGCCTAACCATGACATCATTCACCTTTTAAATCAGATTTATGATAAAATCTAAAATCTCTGAGCCACTGCAAAGACCTTACATGATCTGACCCTCTTGTGACCCACCCTGCCACATCATTCCTAACCAGCCTCTTGTTTGCTCACTGCACTCAAGTGACACTGAGTTTATTCTCATTTTTTTCTAATCATGTTCTTTCCTCAAAGCCTCTTACATTCACTATTCCCTAGCTCAAAGACTGATTCTCCAGTGTCATTCACATTTTCATTGCATTTAAGCCTCTACTCAATTATCACCTCTCCAAAAAGGCCTTCCTTCCATCAGTACCCAGAGCAGAAAATCCCCAGCCTCTGCTTTCTTATCTTCAAGGTATTCATTCCTATCTGTCAGTATATCGTGTCTTTTTATCTTCCCCATTAGATAATAAACTATGAAGACAGAAACTTTGTTTTGGCCACTCCTCTATCCTTGACACAGCAGAGACTCAATAAATTTTTGTTAAGTGAGCCAAGATTCAAGCATTCCATAATGCAATAATCACAATTCACACAAGCTCCCCGAGAGCAAGGTTTTGTTCAGCTGATGCATCCCCACTGCCCAAAACAATGCCCAGCACTAGTAAGTTTGCAATAAATAGTTGCTGAATGAGTACACCCTAGGGGAGCCTGTGCTTGCTTCACACATATCCAAGGAGGCAAATACAAGATGCTCACCACAGCACTGTTTGTAATAGCAACAGACAGAAGCAATCAGTAGGAAAAGAAATAAACTATGGCAATCCTACAATAGAATACTACTACATAGCAGTTGAAATGAATGAATGAATATTGACATAGATAAATCTCACACACACAAAAAAAAACACATCAAGTAAAAATGGCAGAAGCAGAATGAAAAGCACAAGATAATACAATTTAGGCTTCAAAACAGAATTTTGCAGTATGTTTATGAATACATGCATATTAGTTAAGAGTATAAAAACAAGAATGAGAAGAATATACATCAATTAAAATGGTGCTACCTTTGGGTATGGAGAAGAGAAAACAGGATTAAAAGAGAAGTACAAACAAGGCATAAAATGTGTTTTATTTCTCTTTAAAAATGAAAACGACACATGAAAACATATTTGACATCATTAGGGAAAAGGCAAGTCAAAGCCACAACAAGATACCACCATACACCCAGATCATAACTATAATCAAAAACGTAGAAAATAAATGTTGGCAAGGATATAAGAAATTGGAGTATCTGTGCCCTGCTGGTCTGCAAATGTAAAATCGTATAGTCACAGTGGAAAATATATGGCAGTTTCTCAAATAATTAATAATGTAATTACCATAAGATCCACCAATTCTGCTTTTGGGTATATATCCAAAAGAACTGAAAGCAGAGACTCAAACAGATATTTGTACATGAATGTTCATAGCAGCAATATTCACAATAGCCAAAAGCTGGAAGCAACTCAAGAGTCCTTTGACAGATTAATAAATTAAACAAAATGTGATACATCCATCCAATGTCAGCCCTAAAAAAAAGGGAAGGAAATTCTGGCACATAATACAACATGAATGAACCTAGGGGATATTATGCTAAGTGAAATAAGCCACTCACAAAAGTACAAATACTGTGTGATTCCACTTATATGAGGTACCTAGAGTAGTCAAATTCATAGAGAGAGAAAGAAGAATGGTGGTTTCCAAGAACTGTGGGGAGAAGAGAATGGGGAGTCAGTAGTGTTTAATAGGTATAAATCTTCAGTTTGAGAAAATAAAAAATATTCTAGGGATGGACTATAGTGATGGTTGCACAATATGAATGCAGTTAATGCCACTGAATAGTATACTTTTTTTAAAAAAGGGTTAAAATGGTAAACTGTGTATAGTTGATATTTTACCATAATAAAAAAATGGAAACATATTAAACAACATTAACATTTATTAATTCTTCATGGTAGGTATGTGGGTATTCTTATATTATTTCCAATGTGTTTTTATGTATTTGAAATTCTTCATCAGAAATATAACAAGGCAACAAAGACTACATTGGGAACGTCCTAGCAGTATGGGCCAGCAGAAAGTCAATTTCCATTACTAAAATATAACAGGGCTGGACATTCATGGTCCTTAGTGAGAACCCTAGACCCTGAAACAGCATGCTAGTTTAAAAATAAAAATATACAACAACTATAAAAACAATAAACTAAGGAACCAAAATCTCTCATATGTTAAAAACTACTAAAAAACTGAGAAGAAATAAGATTAATAATCTGATAGAAAAATGAGCAAAACACAGGAAAAGAGAATTTGTCAAAAAGAAATGCAAAGGTCCTTAAACATATGGAAAGATATATAAATTCACTCATTTTAAGAGAAATGCAAATTAAAACTACAATACAATATCACATTGGAAAATATTCCAAAGTTTGACAACATACTCTATGGTGAGGCTATAGTTAAGCAGGTAAAGCATAATGTGACAACCCTGGTGAAAGAAAACTTGGCAATATCTATCAAAATGATATATGTATTTACCTTTTGATCCAGCAATCCCACTTCTAGGAATCTATTCCAAAGATATGCTGGCAAAAATACAAAAAGACATATGTACAAAGCTATTCATTGCAGGACTACTTCTAATACCAAGACTGGAAACAACCCAATGTCCATTGATAAGGAATTGGCTGAATAATCTATGGTTTATACATCCAGTACTATACAGTTGTAAAAACGAGTAAGAACAATTTCTACATACTGATGTGGGATAATCTCTAGTATATATTAAGTGAACCTGCAAACTATAAAGCAGGTTTTATTGTATCTCTACTTTTGTATAAAGTGAGAGAGGTACAAATATATATATATATATATATATAAATTGGTTTATATTTTTAAATGAACAGTAAAAATAAATAATTAAACTAGTAAATGGAGAAGTATAAAAAGCATGAATAGTACCAGGATAAAAGCGGGAATGTTGTTATAAAATTTCACTTAATAACCATGCAGATACTTTGTACAATTTAGAAACATCTGAATCAAAAATTCTAATAATTGAAAATGATCTGAAACAAATATGCCTTTTGGTGGCAAAATCATTTAAAAAAAAAAAAAGGCAAAACAGGATTAAAAGGCAAAACAAGATTCCTATAAGTCATATTAAAATACAATATTCTGACTGCAAATACCAGTAGAATATATTTAACAACAAAAGCCATGAAAAATCTTAAACTACACTGTTACCTTATTGATATCTGGAATGTCAATATTGTTATTCTGAAAAAACTAAAGAAATGTTATAGGGTAAAAACAAGTAAATGATATTAACATCATTATAAAACAATACATTTCCAAAAGAAGAGATACAAACATAAAAATCAAAGGAATAAAAACCCTGTAATTTTAAATTAAAATTGTAAATATCAGATGAAGCCATCTGATTTTTCTTTCTCTTCAAAAGATGTATATTTTTTACCCACCTAAGGGATAAGGCCCAGAAGAAATGACAACAGAGGAGGGGGAGGAGAGGGAAGGGGGATGAGGAAGAAGAGGGAAGAGGAGGAAGAAGAGGGAGGAGGAGGAAGAGGAAGGAAGAGGAAGAAGAAAAGGAAGAAGAAGAGGAGGAAAAAAGAAAGAGGAGGGGGAGGAAGGAAGAAGAAGGAAGAAGGAAGAAGACGAAGAAGGAAGAAGAAGAAGAAGAAAAAGAAGGAGTTTAGAAAAATGGCATTTTGTCAATTTAGGTACCTGGGAACCTTACTATGCCATAAAACTAGGACTAGAACTATCAGATACATGACATCGCATCAAAAGAACACAGGAACCAATGTGATAGAAATGTGTGTGTGTGTGTGTGTGGTGTATGTGTATTTCATGAATTAATAACATTTAAAACAAGAAAACAAATGAACTTGCTAAATGGCAGAGTGAATATCTCAGTGAACCCACTCTCCCAGAAAAGCAGCAAAAATACTGGCTAAATAATGAAAATAAACCATTTCGAAGTTCTGAAATTAACTGATGTCACAGAACAAACTGAAAAGCATCTCTTCAAGATAAACTATTGAACCATGGTTAGAAGAGTGGAGTTGTAGCATTTTGAGTTGCGGCTGTTCCCATCCCTCATCTCTCCTCAGCTCAAAATGGAAATTTCTGAACTGAAAATGTAATAATCAAAGGAAAATTTCATGACTAAGCCCCACAGCAGAATGGGGAGGACAGAAGAAAACTACCCACTAAAATTAAAAACAGAGCAAGAAAAATACCCAATCTAAACAAGAGAGAGAAAACATTGAAAAAAAATAATGAAAAGAGCCTCACGAAGTTGTGGGACAATGAAAGATCTTACATGAGTGTCATTAGAATCCCAGAAGAAGAGAAAGAGAAGAGGGCTGAAAAAGTATTTGAAGAAATAATGGTTGAAATTTTTCCAAATTTGGGAAGAAGCTAAGAAAATCCCAAACAAGGTAAGCCAAAAGGAATCTGTGCAACTATATGCCAGAGTCAAACTTCTGAAAAATAAAGACAACAAAAATACCTTGAAAGCATCAAGAAAACAATACTTATCTTAAGGGAGGTGGGGGAGAAAGGAGTCCAATGAAAGCAGATTCCTCATCAGAAACCAGGGAGGTACAATATTTCTCAAGACATGAAAAAAAAGAACTCTTTCTATATCCAGCAAAAATATCCTTCAATAATAAATGGACAAATCAAGACATTGTCAAGATGAAGGGAAACTAAGAAATTTTATCACCAATAGACCTGTTCTTTTAAAAAATGGCTGAAGGAAATCTATAAACAAATGAAATGTCAGAAGAAGAGAATCTTGGAAAATCAGGAAGGAATAAAGGACAATGGACAGAGTAAAAATATTTTAAAATACATTTTCCTTCTCTTCTTGAGTTTTCTAAATTATGTTTGAAAGTTGAAACAAAAATTTTAATACCTGATATGGTTCTCAAAATAGGTAAATATTTATGACAATTTTATTATAAATAAAAGATGGTAAAGATATAAAAGTAGGCAAAGTTTCTACACTAATAAAATGATGACACCAGTAAACTGTAATAACTATATACATATAATGTAATACCTACAGCAGCCACATAAAAGCTATACAAAGAGACACTCAAAAACACCACAGATGAATCTAAATAGAATTCTAAAAAAATGCAGAGGTAACCCACAGGAGCTTAGGGGGCAGGGCAAGAAACAGAGAAAACAAATGAACAAAAATTGCAGACTTGAACCTTAACATATCAATAATTACATTAAATGTAAAAGGTTTAAGTACACCAATTGGAAAACTGAAATTTTTAAAAATGACTATATGCTATTATAAGAAACTTACTTCAAAAATAATGAGATAAGTAGGTTGAAAGTACAAAAATGAAAAAGATATACCATGTACACATTAATCAAAAGAAGGCAGGAATAGGTAAATCCATAGATTTAGAAAATAGATTAATAGTGATTGCCAGAGGCTGAATGGAGTAAGAAATGACTACTAATGGTTTCTTTTGGGGGGGTGATGAAAATGTTTTAGAAATAGTAGTGATGGTCACACAACTTTGTGAATATGCTGAAAACCACTGAATTGTACACTCTATGAGGGTGAATTTTATGGTATGTGAATTATAGCTAAAAAAAGAAAAAGAAAAATACCTCAATAAAGCTGTTTTTTAAAAACAACAGTTTTAAAAAACATTAAAATTAAAAATCATTATTAATTAAAAAAATAAAATAAATAACCCGAAGACACGAAGACACTATACTGAAGAGGATATAGGAGGGCAAATAAGCACATGTTCAACATCACTAGCCATTAGGAAAATGGAAATTAAGACCAGGATAAGCGGTCATTATTACATGCCTATCATAATGACTTAAATAAAAAATAGTTACAATACCCAATGACAGGGAGGATATGAAGAAACTAGATCTCTCATACATCACTGGTAAGACTGTAAAATGGTACAACCACTCTGAAAAGTAGTACGGCAGTTTCTTCATTAAACATATGATCCAGCAATTGTACTCCTAGACATTTCTCCCAGAAAAGTGAAATTTTATATAGTATACTGTTGCTCATAGAAACTTTATTTGTAATAGCCAAAAACTGAAACCAAAACATACAACAATAGATGAATAGTCAACCAAATTGTAGTATATCCATGGAATACTACTCAGCAATAAAAGGAAACAAACTATACATATATGCAAGAATTTGGATGGATACAAAGGGCATTATTTTGAGTGAAAAAAGCCAACTTCAAAAAGTTACATATTATGTGCTTCCATGTATATAACATTACTGAAAAGGCAAAATCATAAAGATGGAGAGCAGATTAATGGTTGCCTGGGGTTAGGGAAGGCTGGGGGAAAGAGGGCAGGTGTAATATGAAGGGGTATAACAGAGGAGCTCGTTGTGGTGATGGAATAGTTCCATATCTTGACTGAAGTGGTGGTTACAGGAATCTACACATGTGATAAAATGACATAAAACTACATACACTTTATACATATGTCATTTTCCTGGCTTCCACTGAACTATACTTAAATGAGAAGTAATTAATGATAGAAACTGGTAAAGGGTACATGGAACCTGTCAATACTATCTTTGCAACTTCCTATGGATATATAATTATTTCAAAATAATTCAAAAGTATCAAAATTAAAAATTTGTTTTTAAAAAGAAGTCTGTTCATAAATGTTATTTACTTCTTCAACCAGGTATAGTGAAAGACAACTCATATATTCAAAGAGCTTCCTGTTTCATGTTAGAAAGACAAGAGACAATGTAATGGACAAGTAATATAATTCTGCACTCTGAAGAATAAATTCTGCTCACCAAAACCAATACCTGCATCAAGCTGCTGCTCCCCGTTCATTTCCACAGCACATAGACTATCTCCTCCCCAATGAACAGGCCTTACAGTTCTGCTATGATCTGAAGATTACTTGCAGGTCTCAAGCAACCGTCAATGGGCATCCAAAGGTCCAAATGAAAGTGCTAAAAAATAAAAATTAAAAAAGAACATATAAATAGCCTGAAGCCCAAGAGCCCAAGTGTGTTCACTCATTCATAAGACATGGCACTCCAGTGGGTTGAGAGAACAATGATACAAAAACACATGGGCAGGATAGATTAAATTAGAGAAAAACTCCAACACCTTTCCTAATTTTGAAGGCTGGGGGTGGGGTGTGTGTGTGTGTGTGTGTGTGTGTGTGTGTGTGTGTGTGTGTGTGTGTGTGTGTGTGTGTGTGTGTGTGTAGACAGTGCTCTATCAAGACCTTGATATCTAAATATCACAAGAAATTAACATACAAATGAATCACTACCCTTTAAACTTAGATTATAATATTGGGTTGCCCAAAAGTCCATTTCATTTTTTCTGTAAAATTAAAGACACATTTTTCATTTTTATAGATAACTTTATGAATTTGGATATTTTGAGTATGTTGGCTATCTCCCGCTATTGACTTCTAGTTGGTAGAGGTCAGGGGTGCTGCTAATCATCTTCCAATGCATCAGACAGTCCCACAGTAGAAAATTATTTGGCCAAAATGTCAACTGTACAAGAAACTTTGCAAAAACACTTTTGACACATTTGATTGGTCACAGCACCTTCTCTATACATTGCATAAATCTTTTTTTGCATTTCAGTTGTGTGGGTTTTTTCTGTTGTTGTCGTTCTATTACAGTTTTCCCATTCCCTTCCCCTTTGCGCTCCCTGCCCTGCCCACCACCACCCCTCTCCCAGTCAATCCCCGCCCTGCTGTCTATATCCATGAGTCATTTATACTAGTTCCTTGCCTAGATACTTCCCCTTCTTTCCCCCCTCTCCCCCACCCCTCTCCTCTCTGGTCACTGTCAGTCTGGTTCCTTGTTTACATGACTCTGGTTCTATTTTGTTGGTTTGTTTGTTTGTTCATTAAGTTCCTGTATTAGGTGAGATCATATGGTATTTCACCACCTGGCTTATTTCACTAAGTATAATACCCTCCAGTTCCATCCATGCTGGTGCAAAAGAAAGGAGTTCCTTCTTTCTTTCTGCTGCATAGTATTCCATTGTGTAAATGGACCACAGTTTTTTGACCCACTCATCTACAGATGGGCATTTAGGCTGTTTCCAGCACTTGCCTATTGTGAATCGTGCTGCTATGAATGTTTCCGAGCAAAGGGGGGCTCGATCACATGGCGCCTTGCTGTAAGACCCAACATTAGTGTTGAGAAAAACAGGTCTTTATTTACAACATTCAAACCTGGGTGGGGCTGTGAGCACTCCTGCTCAGAGCCCTGTTCTCTCATGAGACCCAGCACTTCCCTTGCTCCCCAAAAGGCTATAAGCCAAAAACATGGCCAGAAGTTTCCCATTCATTATCTGTCAGCTATCTCCTTCAGGATCTGGTGTACGATGTAATCAGCCTCTGTATAAAAGTCCAGGAAAGCATGTACTGCACTACACTGGATCACGGTGAAGCCCAGGAAAGGTATAAGTCCTAAGACAGTGTCCTCTACCCATGTCCCGAGTTCCAAGAGTCCAGACAGAATCCAGGTATGCAAGGCAGAATGCTTCTGAGTCAGCTACAGCCAGCACAATCAAAGCAGCAGTGTGCCTGCTTTTTTTCTAGCCCAGGCCACCTGGCTGGATCATCCCTACTGTATGGCTGTTTGCTGCTTCTCACCGCAGACCAGCTTCACGACAAAGATGCCTAGCTGTTACACTATGTCTTTCTTTCTCACAACAGACTTCATGGCGGTCTGGTGTGGTGCTTCTGCAAGTCTTTTCAAACCGCGAGGCCCAGCATGCCAAATGGCTGCCGCCTTTTGTTCTGCCTGGCTCCTTTCCTTCTTTCAGATCACATGGCTGCCCTGCGCACAATGGCTGCCGCCTTATTTTTAAACCCTAATCGCAGTGATGTAGTCAGTGTGGTGACCAGACCTGGCCGCTAGCAGAATCTCATGCAGGCCCCGTAGCTTTTTCATTACCATCCTATGGTCAAAGCCCCTCACATCTCCTTGATGCTGTGGATGGCCATAGCTATTTGCATAACTAAGAAACTAGCTACCAGCCATAGCTATGTAAAGACCTTAAAGGCTGCACTGCCCCTTCCCCTATTCCCAAAACCATGGGCCGTGGGGAATTTGGGGATGGTCTCCTTCCACCCTGTAACATGAATACAGGTATCATAAGTTCTTTTGAATTAGTGTTTCAGGATTCTCCAGGTATAATCCCAGCAGTGGAATCAATGGATCAAAAGGCAGTTCCATTTTTAGTAGTTTGAGGATATTCCATACTGTTTTCCACAGTGGCTCCACCAGTCTGCATTCCCACCAACAGTGCAGTAGGGTCCCCTTTTCTCCACATCCTCGCCAGCACTTGTTGTTTGTTGATTTGTTAATGATGGCCATTCTTACCCAAGTGAGGTGATATCTCATTGTGGTTTTAATTTGCATCTCTCTGGTGACTAATGATGTTGAGCATCCTTTCTTGTGCCTATGAGCCATCTGTATGTCCTCCTTGGAGGTCTGTTCATGTCTTGTCCCCATTTTTTAATTGGATTGTTTGTCTTCCTGGTGTTTAGTCATGTGAATTCTTTATATATTTTGGAGATCAAACCCTTGTCTTAGGTATCATTAGCAAATATGTTTTCCCATAGGGTTGGTTCACCTTTCATCTTGATGTTTTCTTTAGCTGAGTAGAAACTCTAGTTTGCTGTAGTCCCATTTGTTTATTCTTTCCTTTATTTCCCTTGCCCTAGAAGATATATCAGCAAAAATACTGCTGCATGGGATATCTGAGATTTCCCTGACTATGTTTTCCTCTAGGACTTTTATGATGTTAAGTCTTTTATCCATTCTGAGTTTATTCTGCTGTGTGGTGTAAGTTGGTGATCTAGTTTCATTTTTTTGCATGTACCAGTCCAGGTCTCCCAACACCATTTTTTGAAGAGGATATTTTTACTCCATTTTATGCTCCTGAATCCTTTGTCAAATAGTAATTGACCATAGAGACATTGGTTAATTTCTGGGCTCTCTATTCTGTTGCATTGATCTACATGTCTGTTCTTATGCCTGTACCAGACTGTCCTGACTACAGTTGCCTTGCAATATAGTTTGATATCAACTATTATGCTCTCTCCTATTTTGTTCTTCTTTCTCAAGATTGCTGAAGCTATTCAGGGTTGTTTTGGTTCCATATAAATTTTTGAAATAATTGTTCTAAATCTGTGAAATATATCATTGGTATTTTAATAGGAATTGTGTTGAACCTATAGATTGCTTTGGTTAGTATGGACATTTTAATGATGTTAACACACTGTTGACTGGTAATTTTATACAAAAGCTATCCCATATAACTGGTTGTTTTTTTATAATTGAATATGAAAATGAAACAATGTAAATAAACTTCAATATATTTTACTTATACATAATGTATTGAAGTGAAACTTTGTACATATCTTCTATGTAACTTAATAACTTTTTTTGGTATAATAAACTATATAGCATTCACCACGTGCAATGGTACACATCAGGTTTTCCAAATATATCTAATTTCACTGCACTTTCCTTTTGAAGAGCATACTCTACATGCTCTAGTGGATTCTTCTTTATGCCAGTGACTGTTTTTTCTAAAATGTGGTCTTTTAGTTTTCCTGAAAGCCTGAAAGGTGAATCTTTGTAAGGAGCTCTTTAAGAGGTACTGGAAGAAGTGCCAGGTTCTGTGCTGCATTCATTTGAATCATCAGTTATCCATTCCCTAGCAACTTTGAGTAGAAATTGTTTGTATCCCATGTTATTTTGTAAATTGTAGTTAAATTTTGAATGCATTAAAGCAAAACTGATCAAAAAGAATGATACTTTTTTATACCATTTTAAACTTTTCTGTAAGATACTGCTGTTCGCCAAATACTGATCTGCTCAATCGACCCCTTGCATGAATTTGTAATCTACTATGCACATGGGTTTAACTATGTCATCCATAGAATTCCTCTTTCAGTTCCCAGAGGATTTCATAGAAGCATCGTGAATAGTTTAGATCATATGCACTAGCCTTTTGTCTTTCCATGTGATAAGAAGAATGTGTTCTTTCCGTACAAACATCATTTCTCCTCTCCAAAGATTCTTTGATTTTAGTTTCAGTTCTTTTGGCAAGCCACAGTTCTCCCACAGACCACTGTTTTCTTTTCCAATAGTATTTCAGCAGTAATTATTCTGGTAAATACGATGCCAAGAATAAAGATATGGCTCTAAGAGGAGAATATAGTTTCTTGTAGCTTTTTGCCTTCACTCAAAATATTTCAAAATTGCAAATGTAGCCAGTCTCACTTTCACAAAGCATTCTCACTAAAATTCCACATTTTGTTATCTGTGCCGGATTATATGTTCTGAAGTCGATATGTACTCTATATGGTATCACTCTTTCATCTAGGAATAACTCCTGTTTAGGTCTATACAAAGACTGAAATTTTGGAATAAAATAATCCAAAAGAGGCCTAATTTTGTAAAGTCTGTCTTCATTAGATTTAGCTTATGAATTATCACTAAGTTGAAAAAAAGTAAGGATTTGCTTGACCTCATTCTGGTCATAGTTTTAGGAAATCTGGACGCTTCAAGCAAAGGGTCTCTTGGCCAGTAATCTCTCCAATGTGATTTTTTTGTTTGTCCCATCAATATCAATAAACCGAGAAACTTCTTCATATTACTATGGTAGAGTCTGTCCACGGTAAAGATTCAGCAGATATTTTATAAGGTTTTTCCATTTGGCGGTGGTATAAATTGGTTTGAGAAGCAATTAAATCAGGAAAATCATTATCAAAAAGTAAATCCGTCACTTCACTGATAGTGCGTAGATCACTAAGTTCAACAATTACACCAGAAATATTTGTATAATCCTCCAACATTGGTGTAATGTTATTTTCCATCCACTCTTCTTCAAAATCACTTTCGCTCTCAGATTCGATCACATTTCTTTTTTGCTGTTTCAGTGATCTAATATCAGATTCATAACTATCTTCCAACAGACTATCTCATCTTCCACATCACTGATACATACTTCAAAGTCACTCGGACAATCAGAAAAAGTGTCTGCATACAATTCATTGAAAAATTCTTCACTGTCACAATGCACCAGATTTGAAATTTTTGCAATACTAAAATTGTGATAAAACCCGGAATATCTAGAAAAATAATTTTTGATAATAAAGTAAACATGATCGAACACGATTAAGAAAACCTTTACAAAATCCTATATTACTCTGAGTTTTAAGAATTATATAAGCTAATGCAAGTGCAAACACAAGTTAACTCATTATCAGTCAACATTTAGGCTTGAAAACATCAATTTTTTTTGTGACCGGTCAACAATGTGTTAATTCTTCCATTCCATGAACACGGTAAATGCTTTCATTTATTTGTATCTACCTTAATTTTTTTCTTCAGTGTTCTGTAGTTTTCCGAGTACAGGTCTTTTACCTCCTTGGTTAAGTTTATTCCTAAGTATTTCATTTTACTTGTTACTATAAGTAAATGGAATTTATTCCTTGTTTCTGTTTCTGGTATGTTATTGTTGGTGTACAAAAATGCCTTTGATTTTTGAATAGTCATGTTGTATCTAGCTATTTTGTCAAATTCATTTATTAGACTGAGTAGTTTTTTTGGTGGAGCCAATAGCATTTTTTATGTACACTATCATGTCATCTGCAAATAATGACAGTTTTACTTCCTCCTTTCCAATTTAGATGTCTTTTATTTCTTTTTCTTGTCTGATCACTGCAGCTAGAACTTCCAATACTATGTGTTTTTTTTTAAGATTATATTTATTTATTTTTAGAGAGGGTGAGGGAGGGAGAAAGAGAGGGAGAGAAACATCAATGTGCGAGAGATACATCAATTGGTTGCGGTTGCCTCTCACACACCCCCAACTGGGGACCTGGCCTATAACCAAGTCATGTGCCCTGACTGGGAATCGAACAGGTGACCTTTTGGTTCGCAGGCCAGCACTCCATCCATTGAGCCCCACCAGCCAGGGCTCTAATACTATGTTGAATATAAGTGGTAAAAGTGGACAATCTTGTCTTGTTCCTATCTTAGTGGGGAAGCTTTTAATTTTTGCCCACTGAGTATGATGTCGGCTATAAGTTTCTCACAGATGGCCTTTATAATGCTGAGGCATGCTCCCACTAGTCCCACTTTGCAGAGCATTTTTATCATAAATGGGTGCTGTACTTTATCAAATGCTTTTTCAGCACCTATTGATACGATCATGTGATTTTTGTCTTTCATTTTTTGTTAATGTAGTGTATTATGTTTATTGATTTGTGAGTAGTATACCATCCTTGCAACCCTGGGATGAATCCCACTTGATCATAGTGTATCATATTTTTAATGCATTGCTGGATCCAGTTTGCCAATATTTTTGCTGAGGATGTTAGCATCTATGTTCATTAGTGATACTGACCTACAGTTTTTTCTTTCTTTGCTGTGTCTTTACCTAGTTTTGGAATTAGAATAATACTGGCCTCATAAAAAAAATTTGGGAGTCTTCCCTCTTCTTGAATTCTTTGGGATAGTTTGAGAACAGGAGTTAACTTTTCCCCCAAATGTTCAGTAAAATTTGCCTATGAAGCTGTCCAGTCAAGGGCTTTTGTGTGGCGGGAGTTTTTTTTAACACTGCTTCAATTTCACTAGTTGTTATCAGGCTTTCTGCTTCTTGATTCAGTCTGGGAAGATCGTATGTTCCTAGAAATTTGTCCATTTTTCCCAGGCTGTCAAATCCCTTGGCATATAGTTGTTCATAGTAATTTCTTACAATCCTTTGTATTTCTGTGGTATCAGTTGTAATTTCCCCTTTCATTTCTTATTTATTTGGGTCCTCTCTCTGTTTTTCTTGATGAGTCTGATTAAAGGCTTGTTTATTTTGTTTATCTTTTCAAAGAACCAGCTCTTGGATTTATTGATCCTTTGAATTGTTTTTTTCATCTCTATGTCATTTAATTCTGCTCTGATCTTGATTATTTCCTTCCTACTACTTGCTCTGGGCTTTGTTGTTGTTCCTCTAGTTCTTGTAAATGTAGGGTTAGGTTGTTTATTTGAGATTAATTATCCTATCTTTTTTTAGGTAGGCCCATATTGCTATGAACTTCCCTTTCAGGACTGCCTTCACTGTTTCCCATAGGTTCTGGGCTGTCGTGTGTTCATTTTCATTTGTTTCCAGAAATTTTTACTTCTTCCTTGATGTCACTGTTAACCCATTCATTATTTAATAGCATGTTATTCAGTCTCCATGAACTTGAATGTTTTTGAGTATTTTCTTGAGGTTGGTTTCTAGCTTCAAGCCACTGTGATCCAAGAAGATGCTTGATATGATTTCAGTTTTCCTGAATTTGTTAAGGTTTGTTTTGCGTCCTACCATGTGGTCTATCTTTAAAAATGTTTCATGTGTATTTGAAAAGATGTATTGTATTTTTCGCTCCATAAGATGCACTTTTCTTCCCCCCAAAGTGGGGAGAAAATGTCTACGCGTCTTATGGAGCAAATATTGCATCACAGACCGTGATGTGTACTAACTGACCTGTCAACGGTGGCAACAGCTGTTAGAAGAGGAAGCAGGGGCCCATGCGAAACCTCAGGGGATACTTAAATGTCCCACTTTACTGCTGAATCTCAGGGCATCAGTCAGTATGAAGATAGTGAAGAAAGTAATTATCAGTGATTGTGAGCAACTGAGCTTCATAAATTCTTACACTAGCAATGATGAGTTCTTGGGATTCCCAGAAAACTATAAGAGTACTTGAACCTTAAAGTCTCTCCTCATTTGTTAATGACAGTGATTATGGTTCTTATTACCGCTGCTGACTGCTGTTCATATTACATGGTTGAAATATTATTCTGTTATATTTTATTAAATATTTTAGTACACCATTTGGTTCAGAGTATTTTTTTTTCTTGTTTTGCTCCTCTAAATCTAGGTGCATCTTATGGTCAGGTGAGTCTTATAGTAAAAAAATACAATATATTTTGCTTCTTTGGGGTGAAAGGTTCTGTACATGTCAATTAACTCCATTTGATCTAGAGTGTTGTTCAATGCCACAATATCCTTGGTGTTTCTTTGCTTGGAAGATCTGTCCATTGTTGACAATGGGGTATTAAAATTCCCTACTATGAGTGTGTTGCTGTTGATATTTTTCTTTAAGTCCTCCAAGATTTTTCTTATATATTTGGGTGCTCCTATGTTAGGTGCATCAATGTTTACAAGGGTTATATCTTCTTGATGGATTACAGTATTCCTGCACTGATTGCAGGTATTACATTCTAGACACCCCCGCAATAGGTGAAAACCCATGAAGTAGGAACCTTACATTTATTTTAGTATTTATATATATTTTAAGGCTTTATAAACCCTTCCCACACACTTATAAACTGTTCCCAGTCCCTTATTAACCTTTCCCACTCCCTTATTAACCTTTTCCACACTTTTATAAACACTACTTATGTTCTTAAACATATTCTACACTCTTAAACCTATGTAACTTTAACAACATACGTATACAGTACTGCAAAATCTCGCAATAGAGCGAAAAATCCACGATAAAGAATTAAATATAATATTTTAAAAAATCCCACGATACAGTGAAGCCATGATAAGTGAACCACGATATAGATAGGGACCACTGCATTGTATTCTTCATTTCCTTCTGGCTCTTACTGATAGTTTCTATGTCCTTTTTCATGCTGGTGTAGTTCACATTAAGTTCCCTGGAGCTTCCCTGGAGCTCACTGAGCATCCTTATAACCATTTTTTTCGAACTCAGTGTCTGAGAGTTTGTTTGCCTCTATTTCATTCAGCACTCTTTCTAGGCAATCCTCCTTTCCTTTCAATAGGGTTGCTTGTCTCCTAATTTTAGGTGATTCTTCTTGTTTGTTTCTGCTCCTTAGACTGCTCTGTTTTCACTCCATGTCTTTGCGGTATGACCTTCTGAGGTAGGAGAACTGTGGGATTCAGTGGTGCAGTCTCCTTTATCTACTGAACTTGATGCTCTTGGAATGCTCTTGGGATTCTCTTTATACCGTTTAAATGGGCTCTTTTGTTATAATTGGGTTTTGGTTGTTGTTGGATCATTCTTTGGTGGGTCCTTCCCTCCAGCTGGTTATCCGAGAATCACTCTGCCCACCATGTCTCGTATGCTGTTGTACAGGTGCACTATCTTCTCTTTCTGGATCCGCCCCTGGTGATGTCAGATAGTGTTCTAGTCTGGCCCTAGGCCGACTATTTGAGACTACCAGCCATCCACAGTCTGTGGCTGTCTCCTTCAATTTTTGATATAGCTAGCCTGTAATCAGCAGTCAAGCTTACGTTCCGCAGGGTGGGGCGTAATAATTCCTGTGGGCATGGCTATTACCTCCCCTCAGGCTGATGACACTTGGAAAGGACTGCTCTACCCGAGCAAGATGGCTCCTGCAGTATAGGGAATGACTCAGCACAGGGATCCTGGAGACTGCTCTCTCAGTTCTCTCTCCAAAGCCACTATCCCCAGGACTCTCCTCAAGCATCTCTAATCCACTCTGCCCCCACCTTTGCCAGAGCCCAGGGTAAGTGGCTGCAAACAAAATTTTATGTACTGGCCCTTTAAGAAGCTGTGGCTCCAGCTGTCTCTCCCTGGCAGGCAGAACCCCCACTGCTTTTCACAGCTGGATGTTACCTAGGTTTCTTCCCAAACTGTTGCTGTAGGCTGGGGAGCCCAGCTTTTGTCTTATATCCTACATTTCTCAGGGGGAACCCCTCCAGCCGCTGAAGTATCCCTCCAGCACTTCAGCTGCATCCCATGGAAGCCCAGCCAGCCCTCTTGCTTGTCCTCGACACTCCGTACCAGTCACGTTGTGGTGAAGTGATTTCGTCTGTCTGTGGTTATAAGGCTTCTCTCCAGCTACTGTTCAGTTGGTTATTCTGGATTTTGCTACAATTTAGTTGTAATTCCAGATCTGTCCTGGGAGGAGGTTAGTGTAGCTTTCACTTAACTCCCCTGTCATCTTGGATCTCCCATAAATATAATCTTCATACATACATATGTATTCTTTCTGTCAAGAGTGTTCTCTTGATCACTAGGGAAGTAGCATGAAACAGTGCTGCATAACAAAAAACAAAAGCAAAAAGCCAGCTTTATGTGTAGTAACCCTGATTTCAAACTCTAGTTCATCACATGACTTTGGAAGATTTTTTTACCCTTCTGAGGGTTCTCAATAACCTTATCTATTAAGTGGAAAAACCATTATTACTGACTGGCTCTGAGGATGAAATAAGATGGCATAATTGAGAATGCCTATCGGTTTATAAACACTCAAAACTACTCCTCTCCCATTTCCAAGCACTCTATTTACAGCTTGCATCTACCTAGTAAGTTTACATCTTAGTAAGGCTACAAAGCAGGCCTCCTAATCTCATTTTCCAGGTTAAAAGAATGTCAGAGATCCTTTACTCTCATAGCCTTGATGTACAAAAAAGGAAATGAGACCCTGGACTTAACACACACACGGCAAAGGCAAACCATCTCCTATCACAGAGAAACCAGCATTCATCTGCAGTTATAAACACTTGGACATGCTCTCATTTCATCTTCTCTAAAGCAAGTATTATTCTTTTATAGGGAAGGAAATCAAGACTCAAGCAAGATTAAGATTTATTCAGAATGCAGGTCTCTGAATCTGAAATTCATTAATTTTCCCACTGTTATCTCTGTCGTTTTCAAATGTGAATAAGAAAGACACTACACACATATGTTTAAAAGGTTTTTCTGTACGCTATGCACTCACACAGTTGCCAAAATGTTATCACTGTAAAACAGAAATCATTTAACCCAAGTCTCTGTCCATTGGGATCACTGTAAAACAGAAATCATTTACCCAAGTCTCTGTCCATTGGGATCCTCAGCAATTAACAATGATCTTTTCCACTCTCCTATCCCAAACTTGTTTACTAAAAATCAGCAACAGTGCTAAAAAAGATAAATTTCTCAAAATGTCTTCCTACTTGAAGCAGTTCATTGTATTCCTGCTGTTTAAAACAAGGTTCTTGACCTGGAGTCCTAGGGTCCAGGAAGAGAACTCAGGGGTCTGTGAATTTGAATGGAAGTTTTTACATTTGTTTTCGCTAAACTAAAATTGAAATTTAAGATTTCCTTCAAATGTGAGTGTAGGCAACAAATCACAGCAACATTAGCAGTAATTCTTGTCACCAAAGAACAGATATTTTTATATCACATTACAGATGATACAGATATATGTCACTGATTTCCTTTTTAATCCTATGTATTTTATTTATTTAAGACCATTAATCTGAAAAACAGGTCCACCAGCTTCACTAGTTTACCAAAGGTGTATGCGAATACCAAAAGTTTAAGAGCCCCTGGTTTTGAACAACAAAGTTGTTAATCTGCTGAGAATTTGAGAAAATACAGGGGGAAAAAGTTTGGCTTTTAAACACATGAATCATTTACACATTCAACAAATATCTACTTGGTTCCTATACTGTGCTTTCCTATGTAGCAGCTACAAAGATAAAACATTACCCCTTCCTCAAACTAGCAGGAAAGGAGACAAAAGTAAGTAACAAGGTATTAAGACTGTCTTAAGTACAAGAGGAGAAGGACAAAAGAAACCTCTGAACTCAAACAATGGAGATTCTCTCATTCTCACCAAACAAACAAGGAACATTTGAGTAAAAGAAAAAGAGGAAAACTAGTCTAGCTTAGATGCTCCTATGCCCTGGTGTGCAGGGGTACAAGCAGCTCCTACTGCCCTAGCCCAGGAGGGTGCAAAGTGAGACAGATATCAAGAATGAGCAAGCTGGGCAATGACTGGACACTGCTGCCCAGCCAGGGGAAAGTAGCTCCTGGATCCTGAGTTAACCCTTTGTAAAACTGGGAATCCCTTTCTATTCCAAAGATGCTTTTGGGAAAGGAAATAATATAGAAAATTTTCTTTATGTAATGTAGATGGGAAAATGCACAAGAGGATAAGTGGAGCCATGTTTCAAAGACGACAGTCACTAAATTTGTACAACCAAAAATATAGTATTCTAATGACATTTTATTTATAGCATAGTATTTGTTTTACAGTAGCTAACTAAGAAAGTGACAAATGAGTCTATATACATCTAGAGCTTAACTTATAAAACAAGATGTTTAAATAAGGTAATTTGCTCAAAGCTTCCCCAAGAAACACAGGTAAAAGATAAAACTATCCTAGGGAAAGACCACAAACCTTATAAACATCTATTTTATATCTTTAGAACTGTTTCCAGTATTTACCAATACAATGGGAAACCCACATGTTTACAATGTTTTCTTGACCATTCTTCCAATTTACCTCTATATACTACTGTAGAGAGTAGGACCAATAAAATGGCATTGGTCCCATCAAGATAGCATAAAGTATATAAAACAAAGTGGAGTCACTCATGTCAACTAAAATGATTTTCAGTCAGCCATGACACTTTCATTCAAGAGGAAAACCACCTAAGTTACTCTAGACACATCTGGCAAGGGGACACACTTAAGATATCTACTCATGTGGTCAGAGCAGACACGTCTCACAAGGAGACACCGCTAAGACAGCTGCACATGTGCTCAGAACAGCCATGTCTGCAGAGAGGGACCACCCATATATAGGCTCCTGGGAAAATTCCACTCTTGCCAGCAGGGGTGTCAGGCAGAACAGCCACATACCATCCACAGGTTCCTGGACAAATTCCAAACTTGGCATCAGGGGTCCCAAGAATTTATTGAAAAGACCCAGAAGGGTGGAGTACAACACTTTCCAGGAATAACTGAGGCAGGTTCCAGATCAGTGCTGAGACAGCTGAGCTCCACACACCAGAGTGCTGCTCCACGCCACGCTGATCTCCCTTGGCATCGGCCACCGGAGGCTCCACCCTGCTGGACTGAGGACTTTGTATGCCCTGCTGCTCACCTGGCTCCAGAGATCCTTCCCTGCAAGATGCTGACAACTCTTCTGCCCACCATCCTATCTCCTGGACCTGCAGACTGAGACTCTGGGACTTGGGTTCATTATCTCCCGTTGATTGCCGTGTGTGTATGCATGCTATAATTCTCTTAGAGTATGAGTAGGGTATTAATGCATGTTGATGTTCTACTTTGAGTGGACCTGCATTCAATAAAAGCTGAGTGAATAGCATAGTTACTGTGTGTGACTCTTGTCTGTTCCTTGGTGCGGGGCTGCTCATCAGGCAGCTAGCCGAGCCACTGCCCCGCTGACTTATAGGAAAGACTGTATCATGAACATACACTCGTGACAACTACTGAGTACATCCTTTGTTTCTAGCACTACCCTAGAAATGGCTGAGAATGATGCAAAGCTCAGTTTTGCCCTAAAGGGTTTTGGAACAGAGCCACTGGGAGAACTTTTGAAATGCAAGGCAAAGAAGGGAGTATTAACTATAGGTCAAGATAGCGGCTAACAGCAAAGCATGAACTTCAACCTGAAGGATAGAGAGAACTTTGGAAAGGTAGAGGGAAGAGTGGAAGACATTCCAAGCAGGGCAAGCAGCATGCAAAATGCAGCAAGACTGGCATCATCTGTGTGTGTGTGTGCACGTGCGTGCGTGCGTGTGTGTATGTATAGGTGGGGGGAGGTATGCTTGCATGTAAGGTGACAGAAGAGATCAGTCTGCTCGTGTACAGGGTAACAAGGCCACACAGAAGAGTATATATAACATGCAAAAGTTATATACTGCACAAAAACCAACAAACAAGACGGATTTGAGAAGTACTACATTTTAAAGTTTGTCTGTCAGCTGATATACACAGTTAAAGGGGAGTTAGGACTAGAGACAAACCAGCAGGAAGGTGCTGGACTAACCCAGGGACAAAAGGCTGAAGGCTTGGTTGACAGGCAGAGAAGCAGCCATCAGAATGGTGAGGAAAGATTTTACCTAAGAGACACAGCAAAGTAGGAAGTAACAGAAAAATCAGAAATGACTCTAAATTCTATCAAGCAGTAGTGAAGAAGAACTGAGTTTGGGGATTGGAGGACATGTCAGACAGGTGCATTCCACTATGACGTACATGGATTCTAGGTTTAAGGGTGGGCCACCCAGGTGAAAAGTCCCAGAAGCAGCTGAAAACCAGGCTCCTATCAGGCAACAAAGTGTAAGACAGGCTGAGCTACAGATTTACAAGCTAACCAGCACAGTGCAAGTAGCTACCTATCAGGAAAACCCAAGGAGAAATGAAGAAAAGGAGGTAAGAAAAAAGGGGGAAGGGAATTAACACTTTCTGCCAGTCACTACAAGAGTTACTTTATACACATTAAATAGAAAGGAAATCTAGAGGTAGGAAGCTAAGAGCAGTTTTCTCAGGGAAGGACATGTTAATTGATTTTCAATAAAAAGAAAAAAAATAAAATGTTACATTTATGATCATTTCCCTCTGCCTTGTATTAGAAACATTCTTACAAATTACTGTTGCAAAAAAGTATATTTTATTTTAGAATATAATCAGGATGCTTATAAACCTCCTGAAGAATTTTTTATTACTTATACCTTGAAGTAAAAGAAGAATCTAGAATTAACAAATTACAAATTAACTCATATGAATTAAGAATGATTTAAAATTGCATCAATTTTGTCACATTCTAGGAAATGGTTATAGCTAAGTATATTACTACGTTTACTCATTTGTACTTTTACTAAAATGCTCTCATAATAATTTGATTGGTAGCTTTAATTACTTCTAGAAGGAACGTGGCTAACTTACGAAGTTCTTTTTTTTCATGCCTTGAGGTCAGGGAGGAAGAGAAGCAACACTTGAATGCTCGTTCTGCAATTCGATAACCTCATTCATCCCACCACCCTTTGAAATATTCCCATTTTAAAGACTTTATTTTTGTTTTTAGAGAGAGGAGAAGGGAGGGAGAAAGAGAGAGAGAGAAATGTTGATGAGCAGGCCCCAACTGAGGACCTGGCCCGCAACCCGGGGATGTGCTCTGGTGGGAAAGCAAACCAGTGATCTTTCAGTTCACAGGCCTGCGCTCATTCCAGAGCCACACCAGCCAGGGAAGAAACAATCCCATTTTAAAGGTCAGGAAATGAGGGTTAAAGAAGTTATTTAACTTGCCGAAGGTTACACTACTAAATAACTGCCAAATCCAAGGCTGCACTTCAAAAAGAAAATCCTTACGCATAAGCTTTTCCCAAAATGGATTTCTTCATCTTCTGTTATTTTTTTCTTAAACATTTTACTGTACATTCTAAAGCCTCAGGAAATAAGACAGACTACTTCTTACAAAGTTTTTAAAACCACCACCTAATCAACTAACAATTAAGTAGGAAATATATCTGAGAACTGTCACTGGTAACAAGAATTCTTTTGTAAAAATCTCTGGGGAACAACAGCACATCTAGTCTACCTTATAATTTTATAGTTATTTTTACAACACTCTTTATCTGCACACCACAAAATCAGATGTCTTAATCCCTAGGACACAGGAGTGTCCTAGGCTCTCTCAGGATGGGACTTTTGAGAAGAGACATGCCCTTAATGAGTGTTGATGTAGTGAATAAGGACACAGCTAGCATAAACTTCAATAGAGCAGAGAAAAATCATGAGGCTGGAGGACCCCCCAGATGAGAGCATTAAGCAACTTCACTTCAACAAAAGTCATTTAAAAAGCCAAAATTACCTCTGAACCATATAAAAATAATAGACCACCACATACTCATTTCTTATAAATATTTCCATACGTGACAAATGTGTAATGGAATCTCACTGTTTTAATTTTTATTTCCTCAAGTAAAACCACAAGAATGGCTATAATAAGAGAATAAGTTTTTATAAAAATGTGGACAAACTGACCTGAAAATCTAATATAAAATGATACTGAATGTAAACTGTAATTAAAGAAAAAAGAAAACTAAAATGTGAACCAACTAAAAACCTCATACATTGCTTGTGGGAATGTAAAGTAGTGTAACCACTTTGGAAAACAGTTGGGCAGTTTTTTTCAAAACGTTAAACAGAAAGTTACCATATTGATGGGGGACTCAAGTGTTGGAAAATTTTACTTTCAGGTAACAGCTAATAAGCTTAGTAATCAATGTATATAAAAAAGCTATCGTTTCAAGGACTGGAGGTGTTAGGGCCAGAGACCCCATGTTTCCTGCCCCGTAACCTGCCACCTGAGTCAGGCCTTGCAAAACAGGCTATGGCCAGTGGTCACTGTGTTCTCGGGAACTGTGGACTGTAGTCACAGAGGACCTGAGCCACCGCCTGTGCTGAAACAAAGAGGGTGTATATCACCGGCCATGCACCAGATCACAAGGTTCCCCATTAACAGAGGTGACTAAGGAAAAGCCCCCGCATGCTGCTGAGAACTAGTTACACCCCCATTGCCCCTTCCCCTCTCCCTTAATCATTTACCATAAGCCTCCTGACAGCCATCCCTAAACAGGGGACATTGTTCATTCGCAATCACCTATACCCGGGACTCTGGAGCCAACCAGCAGGGTGACCCATCCCCCTGAGGGTTTGCTCCAAGACCTTAAAAACCCCTCTATCCCTGCCTGCTTGAACATCCCTCAATAAAGACTTTAAACTGGTCCACCCGACTTCTCCCTCCTTCTGGGCACAAACCTAACTGGAGGTATGACCCATCTAGACTCCAGGAGACCATAAGCAGTTCCACCTTTGTGCCTCAGGGGCACTGCAAGCAATCACGATGGTATCTGAGCCACTGTACTCCAGGGTGACCACAGCCCAGGACACAGATGAAAGAATGCTGCAGCTTTTATCTGATTAACTTTTCCCCTGAATTCCAAACCCCTTCCCTACACTTTCCTACTCCTTATTAAAAGGGTCTGCTTATAATGGAATTTAAGAAGGTCTGTCAGGGTACAACCCACCGTCTTCTTAGATCTCCAACCATCTGAATATAGCGCCATATTCAATCCCTGTCTCTGCTTGTTGGGTCTGGTGGTGACAGGCAGCACAGACACCAGCGTTTCCAGTTTCAATAATGACCCTGCAATTACACTCCTAGGTATGTGCAACTAAGAAATGAAAATATTACATACAGAATCTTATACATGAATGTCCATAAGAGCATTAAGGAGGTAGGGGGTGGAGGGATTGAGCAAAAAGGAATAAAAGGACTCATGGACATGGACAACAGTGTGGTGACTGCTGGCAGAAGGGGGCTGTAGGGGGACTCAAAGGTAACGTAAAAACAAAAACAAAAAACAATAAAAGCATAACAGCATTACTTACAACAGCCAAAATGTGGAAACCCAAATGTCAATAAAATAATGAATGAATGAATAAAATGTGACATATCTATACAGTAGAATATGATCTAGCAATGAAAAGAAATAAAACTGAAACTGGAAAAGCCAGTGTTCATGCTGCCTGTCATCTACCAGAGCCAATAAGCAGAGACACGGATTGGATCTTTATGGGCGCTTTATTTGGATGGTTGGTGATCTGAGAAGACAGCAGGTTTATACCCTAACAGACTGTCTTAAATTCTATTATTAACTGGCCCTTTTTATAAGAAGAAAAGTGTAAGTAAGGGGTTTGGAATTCGGGGAAAAAGTTAATCAGATAAAAGCTGCAGCATTCTTTCGTCTGTGTCCTGGGCGGTGGTCTCTCACCCTGGAGTACAGTGGCTCAGATATACCATCGTGATTGCTTGCGGTGCCCCTGGGGCACAAAGGTGGAACTGCTCATGGTCTCCTGAGTCTAGGTGGGTCATACAGCCAGTCCCTGAAACAATGGCTTTTTAAATATACTGATTACTAAGCTCATTAGATGTTACCTGAAACTAAAATTTTACAACATTTGAGTCCCTCCTCAAAACACTGATACATGCTAAAACACGGATAAACCTAAGAAACTTTATATTAAGTTAAAGAAGCAAGTCACAAAAGATCACATATATCATTCATACAAAATATCCAGAACAGGCAATCTAGAGACAGAAAAGTGGATTCGTGGTTGCCTCAGGCTGAGGAGTCAGAGGGAGGAGGAATAAGGAATAACTGCTAATAGGTACAAAATTTCTTTTTGGAATAATGAAATGCTCTATAGTTAAATTATGATGATAGCTGTACAACTCTGGAAATATACTAAAAACCACTAAAGTGTATCCTTTAAGTAGGTGAGCTTTATGATATGTAAACGATTATCTAAATAAAGCTCTTTTAAAAGTAAGAGAAAAAAGCCTGTAATTGCATGTTTTTCAATTTTCTGCCTCAAGTGGCAAGGTTATGCAGTGGAGAAGACCTATTTCATCAAAAACAACATTTTTTTTATCCTTTTATTTAGACTGCTGTCTTTCTGGCACTCTACTGTTAGCAATAAAATAAAATAAAATAAAATAAAAAAGTATGGGCTTTCTAAACTCCGGAACAGTCATTAATAAATTAAAAGGACAAAGGAAAAAATTATAAAACTTTAAGTTTACACTCCTAACATAGAAGCAATTTGTTTAACGTCAGACACTAAGGGCCCCCCTGAGCTCTAGTAACCTTACAATCACAGCCCTGACCATCGCAATGCCTGCCTCAGGCCACAGACATCTCAATGCAGCTGAGGTCAGGATGAGCACATATCCGACTTCTAAAACAATGTCCAATTTTCCCAAAGTGGTTGTATGGTCTCACAAGTTGAACAGAGCGCCCAGGCTCCACATACTCACTTCCTACAGTGAGATTTTTAAACTTTTACAAATCTTGTGTTAAAAGTGTTCTAACTTGCATTTTCCTAATTAAAGTGAGGTTAAACACCTTTTCTTACATTTATTGACCACTGTATCTCCTCTTTTGATAAGTGGCTGCTCAAGTCATTTTTCTACTGGCTATCTTTTTTACTTACTGATTTGAAAGAGCGCTTATATATTCTGATAATTACATGTGATTAAAATTTATCCTCCTATTCCATGGCTCATTTTTTCATTCTCTGTATGTCTGTTGATAATGGCTTAAATTTTAATGTAATCATGTTTCTCAATCTTTTTTTTCCAGTTAGTACTTCTTTCACCATGTTGAAGAAATTCTTCTCCACCCTGAGGTCACAGAAATCTCTTCTATTATCACCTAAGAGTTTTCTAATTATGCTTTTTACATTCAGCTCTTTAATCCAGCTGATATGAGGGAAAGCTCCAATTTCACATTTTTCCCCCCACATGGAAAACTAATTATTGGAAACTAGATCTGACTTCAGTATTGTGAGAAATGCTCACGTTAAAAACCAGGACACAGGACTTGAGCAGCAAAGCGAGGCGTTTATTCACGAGTCTGCTGAGTCGGGCACACCCTCAGCCAGGAGAATGGGCGCCCCAAGTAGACGAAGAAAACTAGTTTTAGCTTCCTCTCTTCAGCGCTGCCTACGGAGGTGGCAGCCATCTCTTAGTCGGCACCATGGCTTCCCTCAGACCCCTCGTGAAACCCAAGATTGTCAAGAAGAGGACCAAGAAGTTCATCCGGCACCAGTCAGACCGATATGTCAAAATTAAGCGCAACTGGAGGAAACCCAGAGGTATTGACAATAGGGTGCGTAGAAGATTCAAGGGCCAGATCTTGATGCCCAACATTGGTTATGGGAGCAACAAGAAAACAAAGCACATGCTGCCCAGTGGCTTTCGAAAGTTCCTGGTCCACAACGTCAAGGAGCTTGAAGTGCTGCTGATGTGCAACAAATCTTACTGCGCTGAGATTGCTCACAATGTCTCCTCAAAGAACCGCAAAGCCATTGTGGAGAGAGCGGCCCAGCTAGCCATCAGAGTCACCAATCCCAATGCCAGGCTGCGCAGTGAAGAAAACGAATAGACAGACTGTGTACACATTGTATTTGTGTTAATAAAACCATAAAATTCTGCCAAAAAAAGAAAAAAAAAAGAAAACTAGTTTTATAGTAATGAGATTAGCTCCCCCTCCCTAATGCAATTAGCTCCCCCTCTCCTCTCCTTCTCCCCAGTTTCTCCATGACTGGTTACTCTGGAGTTACAATCTAACACGATTATCTAAATACCCCTATTGTGATTTGTGAATAAGTTACTACTGTCAACTCCCTTCTCCCAATTTCCCTTTGTCTGGTGATGACTATCTTTCCCCCTTCAGGATGTCCCTTAAGACCCTCTAATTATATTTGCCCTTTGTTACTAATGATTTTCTACTGGTTTGGGAGTCACTATGTCTTTGTTTCCTACAATTCCCCCCTGCCTCTTTTCAAAAATTGACTCCTCAAACCATTCTATTTATCCCTTCAAATCTAAGGAGGATTTCTCGACTTTTTTCCTCATAGTTAGGATTCCCTTTGGCCTCCAGGAGGAGGAGATTATGAAAAGTTGCTGGCATTTGTTTAGTTAACGCAGTATCAATCAGTCTCTGAACTAAACCTCTGACGCATGGAATACAGCAACCTAAAGCTGTGAGGACGTCTGCTACCACTACGAGGGATACGAGAGCTGATGAGATCATTCCTTTCCAGTTGCCAAACCAATTTTCTAACCATCCTGTTATGGTATTGTCAATACCTGAGTTTTCCGCTAGTTCATTTGCAGAGCCTTAATGATAGATCCATCAGGGGCTGTATTATTAGGGATAAAGGTGTAACATTGCCCCCGAGCATTACACATACACCTCCCTTTTCTGCCAACATCATATCCAGTGCCTTCCTGTTCTCCCAACCCACTCGACTGGTGGCATCTAATTCTTGAGCAATTCCTTCTATAGCATTCCTAGTATAATTGATAAACCTCTGCTGGTTATAATAAATATAATTTATCCAATCAACATTTTTATTAATGGTCGACTGCCAGAAGAGCACTGACTCAAACCCTGCTGCTATCTGATTTCTAGCTTTAAACTCATCTGGAACTCCTCTAGGGACCCCAATGGCATCAATATAGATATGAGGATTGAAGGATCCACCAGGCGCCATTGACCTCTTTTTCCTAGCAGGGGCAGTCTAGACCGGTTTTGGAAATGCTAGGATAAAGGGATAGCCAATTGAACCAGGGCACAAGTTCCACTCCACCTGTCAGGTAGGATTTTTCAGAGACTCCTCTGCCCACAATACCACCAGACATCTGTTCTGGGGATTCGGAGGGGAATATAGTTGCCGGTCCCACTGTGAAGGTGGCTCGCATTTCTGGTATGAGTGCTTGTTAGGAGTTCTCCCACAGGGGTACTGGAATTCGCTTCCCACCTAGAGAGGCAAGAAGAGTAATTCATGGGCCCCACTGAGTATGAAGGGAGAGACTGAGTCCCATTACTCCTTATAGAGGGAAAGAGGAGAGACAAGCTTCTGCAAGTCTCATTTCCCCATGCATTCTCATCCCGGGAGAGAGTGAGCATACAGGCCATTCCCAAGGGGTCAGAGTCCCAGCCTAGTGGAAATGGTGCGACCTGTGCCTGGGGTCTCCCTGTGGTACAAGCATAACAGTTGCTTTTATTCAGGGATTTAATGGTAAATTTGACCCATTCTACACAAGCATTTACGTCCCCGTACCCAGTCTCTATCTCTAAGGTTTGTCTGAGATTTAATACCTCAAAAACTTTTACCTTGGCTGGATCATTCTGCGGTCTTCTGAGGTGTTTCTGAGGTCCAGCTGGGAGAAGTTAGATTTTCTAGGGAAGGAGGAGTTGTCACTAAGTGGAGACCTAGCCACCCTACTGGATCTATGCCAGATACATCAGCTTCTAGGCCATAAACTCTGGTAGCCACATGGGGTTCCTGACTTAAGGCCTGTGGCTGGTTAAGTGTTAGAAGAAGAGGGTTTCGCTGGAGAGGCTGGCAGTTTGGGGGAGGAGCTCCTTTGCTTAAAGTTATTTTAGGCAAAAGAGAGACCAGTTTTAAAGTGAGCCCACAGACCAACCCATACTTCACCAACCCAACCACTTAGTTCAGCCAAACTGTTGAGTCTCAGGAAGCGGCAATGCAGATGGGCTTCTTAAGTGAGGCCTGTATGTACAGACAATCACTCAGGTAATGAGATCATAGGCTTATGCCCTATGAAAACAGAAAGAACATACATGTTAATTCACACAACACAATTCACAAACCAGTCTCTAAATTTGCAAGACTGTCTTATTGGGAAGACATCCAGTTGCAAGGCATTAGACATTCTTCTTGCCTGTAAATTAAGCATCTTTGATAATGTCACAGACCTGGTTTAACTTTCAAATGAAAACAAACTTTTAATTAAAATAAACTTTATAGACACAGTTAGCTGCACTAGTTTATAGTTTACCACTGAGCATTGTGATTTTCCTCAAATCATGATTTTTCTCCTTAAGATTACCCTCCTTGTTATTAAAGGGACTGCATTAAGTCCAGTTTTAATTTAGCCTGTTCATTTGCATAAACACAAGATCAGCAATTGATACAAAAACCACCATTAGCAACTGGTCTTATTAGTTTTATGCAAAGGAACCTTATGTGACTTCTTACTTCTTTAGAATGGAAATACTGGAGGGTTCCTGTAGGGAGAAAAATATAAAGGTGTGAAGGAAAATCCTTGTCCTTCAAAACTGCATTTCCATGCATTATACCTTCCATTACTAAAACCATACAATTTCTTTTCAAAACCTTTATAAACTTCTAACAAACCTTTTTCATTTACACACCTTACACTTTCCTTGGTTCCCTTTCTTTCAGGTGAAGTTTTAAATTTCCCTGGGAAACCTCAATTTTTCCTTTCAGAGCATAAACAGAGCAATAATTCAAAACACAGATAGCTAGGCCCTCTCTCTCCAGTATGTCCACTGGCCTCCTAGAGAGAAATGCCCTTGGCAGAGACATACTCACTTGCCCAGGCTGGAGCACTCAGCAGCCCTGAATGACCCTGTCTGGGTCCTGGGTGGCAAAAGGAATTTTTGCCAACTGGTTTACAGACAACCTTTCCTAGGTCTCATTGGTCAAAAACAGATACAGAGAATTCCACAGCAGAACAGACAAAGGTACACTTATAAAATCAGAACACAAGCAGCTGAGGTTTCCTTTTCCCAGGTTTAAAAGTTCCATAACTGTTTCTTTTTTATCATTACGACTTTCCACAATCTTCCGCAACATTCACAAAGTTTCTAAATACCCTTTACTTCTTTAGATTTAACCAAAATACGCTCCCAGTCCTTGTTCTTTTCCACATGGTGAAGGACTATACTCAAACTCAGTATCTGGCAGCTAAAAGTTCCTAGATTTGCAGAGATATCCTGCAGCTTTAAACAAACTTCTGCTTCTCCTCCTCTCTTCTAACATACACTTTCTGAGATTTCCTGAGTTTTTCAATTGTTCTATCTGGCCCATTCACCTACCTTCTGCAATTTCTTACAAATATCTGGCCAGCTTCTGTTACAACGGTGACTTTTAAAGAGTCCCTGTCCTACAGCATTCTCTGGATTTAGACAAGAATACTTTCTCACCTGGTCCCTGAGCTTCCTTAGGAATGCTGATGGAGCTATATCTCGAATGCCTTGGAGACATTCTGTGCTTGGGGAACGAACTCCTTGATTCCCCCGATGATGAGGCTCCTACTCTCATCTGAGCCCTATCCTCCAGACTGTTATCCCATTCAGGGTCTATACTGGGAAACTTTTGTTAGGCTGGGACAATTCCCTGACCGGGAGGATGTTCCCTTTCCCATATCCTCATAGCAGCCCGTCTGATCACTCCCTTCTCTTCCCCACTGAAGATGTCTAGTATAGACATTAATTCCGTCCACATGTATATGCTGGGTCCAGGGAACTGATCTAATTGTTCTGCCAATCCAAAGGGGTCCTCTACCAAGTGCTTCGTATTGCGCTTGAAGTTTCTAACTTCAGTGCTTGTTGAAGGAGCATTTGACATATCCAATATGTCCTGGACCCATGGAGACCTCCCTAAGGGGAAACATCGGCTGCTCTGAGGGAACAGGGAAGTTCTTTAGGTCTTGCTTACATTGTTCTAATTCCTTTTTTAATCTAGACTAAGTTCCCACGGGGCGGATACTGGTGGGGTATCTGGTAGGTGTTCCCGGCCTGATCCATCTGTACTGTCTGTTCTGGTGCCTCTGCCCAGTTGGCCTCCGGCTGGCCAGGGCTATAAGGCAGTGGGAGACAAGACAGAGGGTCCCAGGCTTTATCTTCTTTCTCTTTTATAGGGAAGAGACCTGCAGATCTGCTGGTAGGTGGTGATCAGCAGAGAGCATATTCCCTCGCTTCTTTAAAAGCTGATGCCTGGCCCTGGCTGCTGTGGCTCAGTGGATTGAGCGTTGGCCTGCGAACCAAGTGTCACTGGTTCAATTCCCAGTCAGGGCACATGACCAGGCCACATGCCAGGTCCCCAACTGGGGGCACAAGTGAGAGACAACCACACAGTGATGCCTCTCTCCCTCTCCTTCTCCCCTCCCCTCTCTCCAAAAAGAAACAAACAATTTTAAAAAGCTGATGCCTGATCACTCACATATAAGACCAGAGCTTGACAAACCCAACATTCATCAGACCCAAATTGGGGCCAGAAGACAGATTTCCCCTAAATGGGTTCCTTTGGCCAAAGGAGACAACAATATTTTACCATTGTTACTTTTGGTCCGGGGATCCTCTCCCCAGTGCTCTAACATTCTCCCTAATGGACTGTTGGGTGGAATGTCTGTGGGGCCTTCCTTGGTCCCACCCCTTTTAATTTCTCTAGTCCTAGAATTTCTATTTTCCATCCTCAGCTGATTCCTGTGGCTGAATCCAGTCGTGTTCTCAACCTCCTTTACCAAAGATTTATTGAACACAGATCCTGTGAGCTCAATCCCCCTATACCAGATAATTTCTACCCATGCCCTGTATACTCAACTGCCCTTACTAGAAGTTTCTTGTATACAGTCTTGTGTGCTTAACCCTCTTAAAGAGACTTTGCACACAGCCCGAGATGCTTCGTCCGTCTCCGGCTGTTTCCCTCACAGGAGAATGGACCCAGTGGAGGGGCACCCCACACTCACTTTGTGTCTTGAGACACATCCCAGCCACACACACAGTCAGCTTCCCAAGGATGCGCAACCACCAAGGCAGTACTTAAGCCCAATATTCTTACCTTGGCCCATGCACGAGGTTGCCTGGTTGCCGTGGTGTTTGCTTTTGTTTCCCCCTGCGTCGATCCACTGCTGTCCCAAGAAGAAGTCTCGGGTCATTTCCAGACACTGTGAGGCAGGGGAGCCCTGGGTCAAGCGAGCCACCCAAAAGTGGGTAGGACATGTCTTCCTGCCTCGGCTCAGAGCCCCTTCCCACACACAGGCGGAGGATCCCGCACGAGCCCCCAAGTTGTGAGAAATGCTCACAATAAAAACCAGGACACAGGACTTGAGCAGCAAAGCGAGGCATTTAGTCACGAGTCTGCAGAGTCAGGTGCACCCTCAGCCAGGAGAATGTGCGCCCCGAGTAGACGAAGAAAACTAGTTCTATAGTAATGCGATTAGCTCCCCCTCCCTAACACAATTAGCTCCCCCTCTCCTCTCCTTCTCCCCAGTTTCTCCATTACTGGTTACTCCAGAATTACAATCTAACACGATTATCTAAATGCCCCTATTGTGATTTGTAAATATGTTACTACTGTCAAATCCCTTCTCCCAATTTCCCTTTGTCTGGTGATGGCTATCTTTCCCCCTTCAGGATGTCCCTTAAGACCCTCTAATTACATTTGCCCTTTGTTACTAATGATTTTCTACTGGTTTGGGAGTCATTGTCCTTGTTTCCTACAGTATCAAGCTAGACTCAACTAGTTTCAACTAGTTTCAACTAGACTCAATTAGTTTCAAAAAGAAACTAATAAAATGTTCCTTTGATGAGGGCCGACTATGTCAGGCAGTATATAGTGAGTACTTTATATATATTATATAAGTATACAATAATTTTGTAAAGTACATTATTACTATTTTCATCTTACAGATTTAAAAAAATTGAGGCTAAGAAACATGTCCAAGGTATTAAAAGATAAAGATGGGATTATTATCTAATTTAATGCCCGAGTTCTTTCTACCACATTACATTGTTTTATGTAAGAATTTGATTTCAGGATAACAGAAGGAACAGTTTCATTTTGAAGATGCTGTAGTCACTTTACTCTCTAGGCCCACTGACACAGTGATGCTTGTTCATGTAATAGATATTTATTGAGGGCTTATTACCTGCCAGAGGGAGAGAAACATCACTGTGTGGTTGCCTCTCACTTGCGCCCCCAACTGGGAAGCTGACATGCAACCTAGTAATGTGCCCTGACTGGGAATTGAACCAGTGACACTTGGCTCGCAGGCTGGTGCTCAATCCACTGGGCCACATACCCTGGCTGGTTTGGCTCAGTGGATTGAGCGTCGGCCTGCGAGCTAAGTGTCGCTGGTTCGATCTTCCAGTCAGGGCACATCAGAGAAGGAAAACTCTGACTCAAAAAAACCTCCACTGCCTTGCGGCATACCTCTTCAGGGGAAAGGCTTAAGGGAGTAAACCCCGACAGAAAACCCGGAGCCGGAGTCCCTAAGGCGGTTTGACGTTGTAGTCAACACCGGCAACTCCTGCGGCGCACCTGAAGCCAAGCTGTATTGACTCCGTCTTTCCCTTGGATCCTTCAGCTGCGAAGAGAGGGGGGGGTCTGCTGCACGGGCAACAGCAGACCCTCCATGTCACCCTGCCCAGGCTCTGTAGCTTCATCGCAAGATGTCGATTCAACACGGGAGGAGACAGATACGGTGTCACTCCCGAGTCGGACTGCATAGCCATTCTCGGCGGTGCAGATAGACTCTTAAGAAGCTACACCATCATCTCTCGAGACGGACGGCTGCTAAGAAGAATTACCTGCCAGACACTGTTCCATGCTCTGAGGATCAAGTGGTAACCCTACCCTCTTGGGGTCTTACAGCCTAAACTGATATGTACTCTCCCATGTCCCTTCTACATGACTCATTCTTACACACTTAATAAAGGAAACCTTCCTAAAATAACAGAATGACTGGACTGCAACATGAGTTGCAGCAACTTAGAGAAATTCTAGCATTCATACTGACAGAACCTCATGAAATAAAGCATCCCATGTCTCTTTCCTTCCCCTGCAGTTTACATTTTTCACTTTTCAAAAAATATTAGCAATCTTCCAAAATAATTATGTTAACAAAATGATTGTGACTTCTTGTAAGTATCTATATACATCTTGGGCTATTTCTGAACCCTTTCCTTCTCTCTTTAAAAAGATGCATTTCAATGCACAATAAGTAGTAATAAACTTATGCTTCTTTATTAATACAATTTGGATATCTATGCATATTCAGAAAATTAAAGAATACAAGAACCAGGAGAGAAAAAGTTATGCAGAGCAATGTGAGGTTGCCAAGAACTTCCTTTATTTTCCCACCATCTGCTATCCTCAAAGGTAAACCCACACCCCTCCCCCAGGCTCCAGATTCACCCCTTTCACCTATTTAATAGAATAGAAGCTTCAAGTATTCTTTCTGTCTTACAGCCCATCAAAGCAACATATAAACACTCTCTAATGCTGCCCATCTCGACAATTAAAAGAAAACTCTCTTGACGCCCTTATGCGTCAAGAACTTTTCCTTATGCATCAAGAACTTTTCCATTTCTCTGCTCTCCTTTCACAGTAGGAAGTCTTATCTCAGACATTTGTCTACATATGCCACCTCTTCACTTCCTCCCCAGTCTGGCTACAGTCTATCCCCAAAACACCGATATTGCCCTTGACCAGGTCACCAATGACCTTCCAATCACCAAATCCAATGGTTCCTTCTCAGATCTTCCAGGCCCTTCAGTCCCAAAGCATTTTCTCCTCTCAGCTACTGTGACACTACTCTCCTGATTTTCCTTCTTCCCCTCCAGCTAATCCTTCTAGGTCTCTTTTGCTGGCTCCTCCAGATAATACAAACTCTTAATCTTGGAATTCCTCAGAACTGGGTGTTAAGTTCTCTTCTTTTTTTCCTGTATGTATATTCTACATTCTCTTCCTAAGTGATGTCATGTAAATTTATGGCTAGAATACATCAATTTTATGAGACTTACTCCCTGAGATCCAAACACATACATCTAACTACTCATTTGGAATCTTCACTTGAATGTTGTGCAGGCCACCAAAACTAACTAATTTGCTTCATACCCAACTCTCCCCAGGCTTCCCCACCTCAGTGCTACACAACCAACCAAGCCAAAAACTTAGAAACCATCACTGACAGCTCCCTCACCTACACCCCATGCATTAGCAAATTCTATTGAGTCTACTGTCACCATATATCTCGAAATCAATTACTTCTCTCCATTCTCACTGTCGGCATCCTAATCCAATCCACCTGGACCATCTCAGTGGCCTCCAAATTGCCTTCCCTTTTACCCTTGGAAGTCCATTCTCCATAGAGCAGATAAATATCTTTTTAAAAGGCAAAGCAGACCCTGTCACAGTTCTATATAAAGCCTTTCAGTAGCTTCCTAAATAATAAACATCTAACTCTTTACCAGGATTTACAAGGCCCAACAAGATCTGGTCTTTACTTACCATCACTCCATCTTATTTCCATTCATACCCCCTCTATAGGTTCCTAATTCACCACAGACTATCTCCTACCGCAAGGCCTTTGCAAGTGATATTTTTTTGTCCAAAGTCCTCTTACAACAGCTGCTTCTCACCCTTCATGTCTTAGCCTAAAAAATCACCAGCACATTAAAGATTCTTTTTCTATTCACCCTACTGAGTATGTCCCATCTTATTCTCTAACATATCACTCATTCTACCTGCTAAATACTTATTACAAATACTAGATTTTATTTATTTCCTTACTGGTTCACTACCTCCCTACTTTACCACAATATAAGCTTCTGTCTTCTTTAGGTTGCATATGTAGTGTCAATAAATATTTCTAGAATAAATGGAAGAAGCACAAATGGAGAATGGAAAGAAAAGAGAAAGAGAAGGGAGAAAAGAAAATATTTTCAATCTATATCTAGGTTTCCACCAGAGTTTTCTAATACAGTCAGTGACAGTAGAGGTTGACTGCTGGCTAAGTTGAGCCTAACAGTAATATTCTACATATGACTTAACCTATTGGTAAAGTTTGGTTCTAGCAGCAAGCTGTTCATTTTACACTCAACGCCTCTCTATTGAAAGATCAAATTTAATTATTGCTTCTCTACAATTACTCTTGGTAGTTCCTAGTACACACCTAAATTTACCAAAGTAAATTAGGAAAATCTGTTTAAAACATAATGCCTGGAAGAGGAAAATATAAAATGCAAGTGTTTATGCCTAAATTCATTAGAAAATGCCTCTAAAATAGCAAAACGTTAATGCTGGGTGACTGGCAAATAGGGATACTTTATATTAATATCTCTTCATTTAAGTATGTTTAAAATTTCCAATAATAAAATGTTAAATAAAAGTAAATGCCTCTTAGAAATTAAAAGCAAATAAACATCTCTGAGTTACAGATATTTTCCTGGCTCAAGTGTACTCTGTTGCCACTTGGAGATTTAATTTAAATAAGCTGATAATCTGTAAAGGTGTTTTCATAAGACATCAGCTCCTTGGAGGATCTGAAGACACAGAAAACAGGACTGCCTTCACACCTGCTCAGTGTCACAGCCTTTCAGCCCCACCACAATCAGCCCAGCACCTTTCAATGATAATCTCCAATAACCACCACTCAAAAGCAGAGCAACTTCAGGAGAGGAATAAAATCATTTAAAAGGGGAAAGTAGTGGAAACATACAGAAGAAAATAAATGTTTTTGCTTAAATTCAAACAGAACATTTTTCTCCTACAAGTTTGATGAGGTGATATTTCTCTTTAAAGTGGCACTTCAAATTCAGAAAGGAACTTACAGAAGACAAAATGCAAATACACCAGAGGCCAGCATCCCTGCCCAATACAGTCCCTCCTCTTATGGATTCCTTCTTTATAGTATTAAATAAAATGTTACAGCTTTCAGTGGTAAAAATGCAAGTATTAAGCCTTCAATTATTAGGTGGAACAAAGAACCGAACAATCTAAGCTGCTCTGGCAGTTAGTTTTTTTGCTATAGAAATACTCTGATCTATGGGAAAACAAAAATAATAGAAGTTTATTTTAGTTTGTTTGACTTGAAGAAAATAATTTTTTAAACCCTATTAGGAAATTAAGGAACTGCAGCTAAGTACAATTTTTAAAAATTAAGTATATCCCTACAAGTGAATCCACAAACATAGTAAGATGGATCCAAACCAGCATATGAAAGATATCTTTATTTATGTTTACAAGTAGCACAGGACCATCCTTAAATAAAAACAGCTAGCATTACAGAAATCCAAAACAATGTAATGAATAAGCTGGTACTTGAACATAAATGGTTTAATTAATCAAAAACATGATATATTACTGTGAAGATTTTTAACAATAAAATCCCTTAGAATTTCAGGTTTTGAGGACAAAAGAGGATGTAAATTTTATTAAAAAATAAATTATGGATCAAAATGGCCATACTACCCAAAGCAATTTATAGATTCAATGCAATCCCTATTAAAATACCAATGACATATTTCACAGACCTAGAACAAATACTCCATAAATTCATATGGAACCAAAAAAGACCCCGAATAGCAAAAGCAATCTTGAGATGGAAGAACACAGCAGGAGGAATCACAACACCAGATATCAAACAATACTACAAAGCCACTGTGATCAAAACAGTCTGTCTGGTACTGGCATAACAACAGACATATAGATCAGTGGAACAGAATAGAGAGTCCAGAAATAAACCCAGGCCTCTATGGTCAACTAATATTTGATAAAGGAGGTAGGAACATAAAATGGAGTGAGAAGAGCCTCTTTAACAAATGGTGCTGGGAGAACTGGATAGGGACCTGCAAAAAAATGAAACTAGACCACCAACTTACACCACACACGAGAATAAACTCAAGATGGATTAAAGACTTAAATGTAAGCCGTGACACCATAAAAGTCCTAGAGGAAAACATAGGCAAGAAAATATCAGCTATCTCACGTAACAATTTCTTCACGGATACATCTCCTAAAGCAAGAGAAATAAAGGAAAAAATAAATAAATGGGATTACATCAAACTAAAGAGTTTCTGCTCAGCAAAAGAAAACATCAGCAAGATGAAAAGGAAACCAACCATATGGGAAAACATATTTGCCAATGACATCACAGACAGGGGACTGATTTCCAAAATATATAAAGAGCTGATACAACTCAACATCAAGAAAACAAACAACCCAATTAAAAAATGGGCAAAGGACCTGAACAAACACTTCTCTGAAGAGGACATACAGAAGGTCCATAGACACATGAAAAAATGCTCAACATCATTAGCCATCAGGGAGATGCAAATAAAAACCACAATGAGATACCACTTTACACCAGTCAGAATGGCCATCATCAACAAATCAACAAGCAACGAGTGCTGGCGAGGATGTGGAGAAACGGGAACCCTACTACACTGTTGGTGGGAATGCAGACTGGTGCAGCCACTATGGAAAACAGTATGGAATTACCTCAAAAGATTAAAAATGGAACTGCCTTTTGAACCAGCGACTCCACTACTAGGATCATACCCGAAGAACCTTAAAACACCAATTCAAAAGAACTTATGCACCCCTATGCTCATTGCAGCACTGTTTACAATAACTAAGTGCTGGAAACAACCTAAGTGCCCATCTGTAGATGAGTGGATCAAAAAACTGTGGTACATCTACACAATGGAATACTATGTAGCAGAAAGAAAGAAGGAACTCCTGCCATTTGCAACAACATGGATGGAACTAGAAAGAATTTTGCTTAGTGAAATAAGCCAGGCAAAGAAAGAAAAATACCATATGATATCACCTAATACAGGGAACTAAAGAACAACACAAACAAAAGAACTAAATAGAACAAAGAGCAGAATAGCAGTCAATAGGGGGGAGGGGGGAGGGAGAGAAGGGGGATAAGTAAGGGAAGGGTTTAGTCAAAGAACCTGTATAAATGACTCACAGACATAGACAACGGGGAGGGATATGATTGCGGGAGAGGGGTGGGTTGGGTGGGGGAGAGAAACTGGGGGAAAAGGGGACAACTGTAATTGAAAAACCAAAAATAAAAAAATAACTAAAAAAATTAAAAATTTTTTAAAAAATTAAAAAAATAAATAAATTATGGTAGAATTCTAAATCTATAAATGTAATCATTGCATAGTATTTCATTTTGTCTTTCTTTTTGGGGGTGCGGGTGGAGGAGGTAGTTTCTTGGCCTATGAATGATAGACCTCACATCCAAGAAACAAACACTCAACCTAAATCCTTGGACCTAGGGTGGTGGGGAAAACGACCAAGGGGAACATCCCACCAATTCCTACCATTTTTAATTGTTTCTCCCTCTACATCTTGAGAGATTTAAAATGTTGCCATCCCTAATAAAAAATAAGTTTATTAGTGCTGGATTCAGGTCATAAATACTGACAAGCACTGAACATGAATAGTGAGAAAATATATTTAGACATTGGTATCCTTGCTTACAAAGTGAGAAGAGGAGGAAAGGGAGGAGAGGAGCAACAAGATCCTGGCAGTGAGCCTTGGGGGAGTGGGGAGCTAGGCATGACTTGAGTAGCAAAGGGAAGTAACACATAGAGGTGCCACAAACACAAACCTGTCACATCTTAGACCTGCAAATGACAATAAGGCTCTGAGTAATGTCTCTGTAATTAGATTAGGGGAGGCCAGTATGATTCTTTAGGTGACAGATCTAATCTGGGGCACAACTCGGCCTAAACAGAGATTTACTGAAGTCACGGAAATGAGCACTTAATCACACAAAGAGATCATGGCCACAGTAAAGATATGTTTCCCGTCCTGTTCATTTCTAGAGCTGTGTTCAGTTTTGTGGTTCAACCCATGGATGTGACTAGGCTTTTTAAGTCTAAGAAATATAAGATCTTATTCCATGCTACTAATTTGGCATCACAGCCTAAACTAGTCACTTTAGTTTGTCCTACATCTAAGTTTACCTCCACACATGAATTGAATAAATACTGTGAGAAACACAATAACACGGGACACAGGACTTCAGCAGCAAAGTGGGCGTTTATTCACGAGTTTGCAGAGTCGGGGCACAGCCAGCCAGGGGTATACGTGCACAAAGTAGACAAAGAAAACTGGTTTTAAAGTAATGCAATTAGCTCCCCCTCCCCTCTCCTTCTTCCCCGTTTCTCCATTACTGGTTAATTCGGAGGCCCTGGCTGGTTTGGCTCAGTGGATTGAGCGTCGGCCTGCGAGCTAAGTGTCGCTGGTTCGATCTTCCAGTCAGGGCACATCAGAGAAGGAAAACTCTGACTCCAAAAAACCTCCGCTGCCTTGCGGCATACCTCTTCAGGGGAAAGGCTAAGGGAGTAAACCCCGACAGAAAATCCGGAGCCGGAGTCCCTAAGGCGGTTTGACGTTGTAGTCAACACCGGCAACTCCTGCGGCGCACCTGAAGCCAAGCTGTATTGACTCCGTCTTTCCCTTGGACCCTTCAGCTGCGAAGAGAGGGGGGGTCTGCTGCATGGGCAACAGCAGACCCTCCATATCACCCTGCCCAGGCTCTGTAGCTTCAGCTTCACTGGAGAGGACACTCCAGCGTCATCGCAAGATGTCGATTCAACACGGGAGGAGACAGATACCATGTCACTCCCGAGTCGGACTGCACAGCCATTCTCGGCGGTGCAGATAGACTCTTAAGAAGCTACACCATCGTCTCTCGAGACGGACGGCTGCCGACAACCAATCTAGTTGTCTATCTCCAACTTACTTGCAAAGTTATCTAGCTACATCTTCCCATTTCCCTGTGTTTGGTGATGACAGTCTTCCTCCTTTTGATTCCAAGAGATATGTGTGAGGAGCTACAGAATGTCATTTCCTCGCCCCTTTTCCATGATTCATCTGTTAATTATCTCCTACTGGTTTGAGAGTCACAGGCTTCTTTATCTCTTACAATACTACCTGTGCTGGACAGTTTATGTCAGTACTTGCCCCACACCTATCCTTCTACACTCTCCTTAATGCATCAGGCCTGAAATCTATAGCCCCAAACTCCCTCGTCAGCTGGCAGGAGTACAGGCTCCTCCATCATGGCAGCGAACTCCAGCAGCAAGAGTGAAAAATGGGAGTTGGGGGCTCTGGGTAATACCACCTTCCCCCTTAGCTCTTCCAGCCTTTCCTTTTTATCCAATTCCTAGAATTATATCCCCTTTTGACTGGAGCACCTGGAGTGGTTTCCTGATCAGACACTGACTGGTGAATAGCCCACCAAATTCAGAATTTCTATAATTCACAGACCAGGATGGGAAGTTATGCTATAAAGTCTTCATTCATCCACTCACTCAACAGCTTTTTGTTTGTTTTTTTAACTGAGCACCTACTATAGTTGTTAGAGGTGCTGGTGATTTAATAGTAAACAGCACGGACAAAAATCTCCATCCTCAAAAAGCTTATGTTCTAGTGGAGGAGAAAATATACAGGACAAATCAGTAAAATACACAGTGTGAGATAATAAATGTTAAGGAAGAAAAAAACTAAGCAGGGGCAGGGACATAAAATGTTGGAGGAGGGTTTAAATTTTAGAGACACAGGTCACTGAGGTGATTTTGGGGAAAAAACCCCAAGGAAGTGAAGGAGCTAGTCATGCATATATCTACAGGAAGAGCCTTCCAGGCAGAAAGAACATGTGCAAAGGCCCTAAGGAGGGAGGCCCCTAAACATGTTACAGGAGTCCTATGTGGCCAGAGCAAATAAGAGGGAGGAAATCTGACAGGTGGGGAAGCTAGACTATGGGAGCCTTGTGGGATACAATAAAGCCTTTAGCTATAGCAGTAGATTCTGAGCAGAGGAATGACATCATCTAACTTACCTGTTAGCAAGATTCCTCTGTGTGAATGGTAGACTGGTGGGGGCCAGGGTAGCAGAGGGGCAATCAGTTAGGAGATCACTGCAATAATCTAAATGAGACTGGATGATAGCTTGAACCAAAGTATGACAGTGAGGATGCCGAGCAAATTCTGAATATCTATTTTGAACTCCTAACTGATCCTTAAGAAGTCAGGGATTGATTCCTGAATAGTCCTGGAATTCACATTAATAGAAATTTCTATAGAACTTCTACCAGGTGAGAATATAATGGCTTTAGCCAAAGAAAACATAATAATTATAAATTAACATTCTGAAATATTCAATATAGGGAAAAACGATTATAAAATTTTTTATATTTTTATAAAAATATTAAAGAAACAGTATAGAAATAAATATGTACCTATAAATTCAGTTTTTATTTAACTGATCAAATTAGAGATAGAGTATTACCTTATTAACTCTATTTCTAAGAGGAAAATCATATGTACATTAGTTTCTAGAGAGTAATTAGGAATTTTAGAATTAGAAAGAATCTGGAAGTCTCATTACCTTTATTTCAGAACCAAGGGAATAAGGCTCAGAAATAAAGCTGTCCCCTCTTCAAGGATCAAAACATATTTTAACAGTTGATGGAAATGATGGGAGACTCAAATGTTGGAAAATTTTAGTTTCAGGTAACAGCTAATGAGCTTAGTAATCAATGTTTGTAAAAAGCCATTGTTTCAGGGACTGGCGGTATGACCCACCTAGACTCCAGGAGACCATGAGCAGTTCCACCTTTGTGCCTCAGGAGGCCTGCAGACAATCACGATGGTATCTGAGCTATTTTACTCCAGGGTGAGCTGATCATTGCCCAGGACACAGAGACCACCGCCCAGGACACAGACGAAAGAATGCTGAAGCTTTTATGGATTAACTTTTTCCCTGAATTCCAAACCCCTTAGCTACACTTTCCTTCTCCTTATAAAAAGGGTCCGTTTATAATAGAATTTAAGACAGTCTGTTCGGGTACAAACCCGTGATCTTCTCAGATCGCTGACCATCCAAATAAAACGCCCATAAAGACCCAATCAACCCCTATCTCTGCTTATTGGCTCTGGTAGGTGACAGGCAGCACGAACACCAGCTTTTCTGGTTTCAAAAGTATTTCTAAAATATGGCTTTACTTACTTATCTTTTTAAGACCAGTGTTTTGGTTTTTTTTTGTCCTCACCCGAGGCTATGTTCCAGAGAGAGAGGGAAACAAACACAGACATCAATGTGAGAGAAATATAAATGAAGGATAAACTGGGTAAGAACTAAAGAGGGGAAAAAAACAATCAATTTTGGTATAGAAGCTCTATAACAACTATTGCCAGCACTTGGAAACCCTGTTTATTTGAGGTATCAGGCTGTGTTCTGAAGAGCTAAGATTGCCCCTCTAATGGATGGCTGCAAATGATGATGTATGTGCAGTCCTTTAAAAAAAGTTCTACCCCCAAATGCAATTCATTACTTTTAAATGTAAAGTTTAAAACTTTTTAAAGAGAAATAACTTTCTGACCATTAACACTATAAAGATCATTACATTAAAAAGCAAATTGCGCCTTGGCTGCTGTGGCTCAGTGGATTGAGCAGCAGCCTGCGAACCAAGTGTCACTGGTTCGATTCCCAGTCAGGGCACATGACTAGGTTGGCACGTCAGGTCCCCAGTTGGGGACACGAGTGAGAGGCAACCACACAGTGATGTTTCTCTTCCTCTCTTTCTCCTTTTCCTTCTCTCTAAAAATAAAATAAACAAATAAATAAAAAGCAAATTGCCATAGTAATATTTACATCTCAAGCTACAAATTAAAAGTATAAACAGAAAAGTAATAAACTGTAATAAAATAGTACTTAACTTCTTCTAAACCCTCCTACCCCACAAAAATTCTCCAGTAGGCTAACCTGAACTCAAATTTTCTGGTTCCTTTCCCACCACTCTACTAAAACCAGCTTATTTTAAAAACTAATAATAAAAAAAAAGTTTAAGGATAATCTGTATGGAAAGGGAAGATTCACAAAAACACAGAACCATAAATGGAAACAGCAAATGACTCACATATAATAAGCACTCAGCATAACGTCCCTTGGCAATTAAAAAGCAAATAGGGGAGCTTAACATATAATATAAAGTAAAAAATTAGGGCCCATTTAGTATATACTGTAATTCTTGCCCAGCTGAAGCTCATGGCCACAAGTTAACAGCATCCCCTCCATCCCCATATTCTAACTGCCGCTCCCTCCAGTTCCAGGGGTCCCTGTGGGCCTGCCAACAGTTCCAGATATAACAGCCCAGAGATCTGTAACTGGCTCTCCTTCCTCTGGTACTCGCAAAGAGAAAGAGTTGGCAGGAACTTCCAAAGTAGCTTTAGAAGGAAGCAACATTAAAGATAAAGGCTTGGAAAGGGATTTGAAAAGAAAAAGTTCAGGGTCTTTTACTTTACACTGAGCCTTTTCTCCATTAAAAATAAGTAGCTTATTAGAAATTCTTAACTAACAATGCAATATATAAATATTCACAGATCACTCCCACAAAAATTATTTCTCAAAACAATACCCTACAAGAATGTTAGTCCCTTCCCACACCTCTGTCAAAATATCTTCCATAGTAGACACTTAGTACCTTTTTGACAGCTATTCTGTATCATATCTTATCCCAGTACTATAAGCTTCTCCAGGACAGAGAACTTATGCAGCTTTGCATTCCCCCTAAACCCCCAGCACCACTGCATCACTTCCCACCTATTTAGCACTTGCTAAATGAATTTCTATGGTATCAGATCATGGTACCTCTGGAGATGGGGTACTGTCATTTTCACATGAGAAGGAAATTCAATGCCTGCCCTCTGTCTCAAGGCCAGTACTTCTACTGAGCCCTAATGTGCATATTAGCCAATCAGGAGTCCTTTCTCAATAAGAATGAATGGAAGATTCTGAGAGGTCATGAAAGCAGAGTCCCTGTAAAAACTTATTAGGCATTATTCATAAGCAATTTGCTTACTCTTCAGTCTTCTTCAAGTCATTTGGTTAAAACATACCTTCAAGCCACTGTTTCCTTCCACCTGTTCTTTAGACATTGGATGGTCCAGCTTATCAGGTTGTCCTGTAATTTACAAAGCCTTTCACAATACGAAGAACTTGCCCAACCCTGATTGTGTGCTGATTTCAACGCAGTAGTCCCACCTTTATACACGAGGGATACATTCCAAGACCCCTAGTGAATGTCTGAAACTGCAGGTGGTACTGAACCCTATATACATTATGCTTTTAACATGTACATACATAACTTTTCACTTAAAGAAAGCACTTTACAGCTTCTCTTTGGCATATCCAAATTGCCACATCACTACTTGTGCACTCTGGGGCCATTATTAAGGATTACTTGAACATTATTAAGGGTTATTTTGGGGACCAAAATAAGGGTTATCTGAACACAAGCACTGTAATACTCTAACAACTGATTTGATAACAAAGAAAGCTACTAAGTGATTATTGGGCAGGCAGCAAATATAACATGAGTACCCTGGACAAAGGGATGAATCACTTCCCAGGCAGGACAGAGTAGGATGGTGTGAGACTTCATTCTGCTACTCAGAAGAGCACATAATTTAAAACTTATAAATTATTTCTTGAATTTTCCATTTAATATTTTTGGACCATGGTTGACCAAGGGTTAACTGAAATAGAAGAAATCAAAAGCGCAGATAAGGGGGATTACTGTACTTCTTTTTCTCAGATCACTTCTTGAAGGTACATTACTGATTCATAAAACTTGCTTTTTGGCATACAATGTGATACTATGTCTTTGCCAAAAATCCAATTGGACAAGTTTCATCCTTTTTTCAGCTTTTGTGGGTCAAAACTACTCACTAGAACACAAAATAATAGGCAGAAAGAAGGCTACTGCAGAGCAAACACATTTGACTCAGAGAAGCCCAGTAGAGCCCTCAGCTGCTGACAGTGGCTGAGAACCCCTACGGGAAAGTATACTAGTACTCACAAACTACCTGCCACTGGGTCAGTGTGCATACCCTTTGAGCATGCAACAATAGTCATGGGTTAGGAATATACCTACAAATACACACAAAGAATATACTACCATAAATCACTACACATTTTTTTAGACTTTATTTTTTTAGAGAGTTAAGGAGGGAGAAAGAGAGGAAGAGAAACAGATCGGTTGCTTCTCACACGCCCCCAACTAGGGACCTGACCCTCAACCGACAAGTGTACCCTGAACGGGAATTGAACCAGGAAATTTTCAGTCAATCCACTAAGCCACATCAGCCAGGGCAATCATTACATTTTTTTGAGGAAAGTATTTTACAGGCAATGACAGTACACAAAAGGGATGCTGACAGAGGTATGAATACATGCCCTAAGAAGTGTTCTGAAGTTCTTCTAATAAAGGCTGATAATAAGAACTTGGACTACCAAGATATACAACACTGTAGGATTCAACTACAGAATGCCTCAAGATTCCAAATTCAGCGCCTTCAGAAATACTGTACTGAAACCAGAGTATCGTGTTAAAAATTCCTCACCAACTAACTCAGATAAAAATCAAAGATTTTTTAAATTTTTTAAAAGTATTTTATTTATTTATTTTTAGAGAGAGGGGAAGGGAGGGAGAAAGAGAGGAAGGGAAAGAGCAATGTGTGAGAGATACATGGATCTGTTGCCTCTCGCATGCCTCCAACCAGGGACCTGGACTGCAACCCAGGCATATGCCCTGACTGGGAATCAAACCTGCAACCTTTCAGGTCGGTTCACAGGTTGGCACTCAATCAACTCAGCCATACCAGCCAGGGCTCAACTATTTTTTTTAATTTAGCTGTGTTTCTGCCAATGAATAAAAAAATACAGAAAATTTTCTAAAAAATGATATGATTTGTTAGCCAATCCATGCTGCTGCGAGTTTCTCAGATCCAAAATAATAATAAATAAACAAACAAATAAATAAATAAATACATTATCTAAAATATAACAACCAGCATGCACTCAGGCTTCAAACGCATGGTCAGACCTCAGGAGTCTACAGACATCTTCACATTCTTTACTCTGCCAAGACTTGACTGGGGATTCTTCCTCTGCCACCTCTTCTGCAACATGGGGCAAGGAAACAATAGCAGGGACAGGGTGGAAGGCCTCTGTATGACTTTACCTCCAACTCCTCTTCTCGACTACACCCAGTTCCTTTCTCTTCTGCATTTGTGGGACAGAAAGTGGTTGTAGAACTATGTACCTTTATAAATACACCAACTCCCAAAAAAACCCACTTGAAGTATTAGAAAGCTTTTCTTAATCCAAGCAAATTCAGTCCATGATACTGTTTGTAGCATTTAAAACAAGCAAACAAACAAACAAAAAAAAAAAACTGGAAATAAGCCAGAACATATACATACAGGAAACCAAATGAATAAATTTTTGTATACATATAACTACTAGGCAACCATTAAAAGAATGAGGCAGATCTATCTGTACTTGGATATATCCAAGATATTTTGAATGAAAAGAGCAATACCAATTAATTTTTTTTAAAGTGGGTGTGGAGACCTGGCCAATGTGGCTCAGTTGGTTGGAGCATCATCCCATACACCAAAAGATGACAGGTTCAATTCCTGGTCAGGGCACATGCCCAGACTGTGGGTTCGGTCTCCAGTGGGGTGCATGCAGGAAGCAACTGAACAATGTTTCTCTCTTACATGAATGTTTCTTTCCCTTTCTCTCTCCTTCCTTTCCCATCTCTTTAAAATCAATGACTATGTCCTTGGGTGAGAATTTAAAAAATATATGGGTAGGGAAATATATGTTTTCATACAAACAGAATTTTTCTGGAAAAAAAAAATAAACTAGGAATAATAATGGCCTACAGAAGAGAACTGTGAGACTGAAGGTGTCCGTAAAGGAGTACACTCTTTTTCATTATTCAAGAAATATTTTATTATGCACATGTATCCCTGTTATAAAAAAAAATTTAGGGACTTTCAGCCAAGATGGAGGCGTAGGTAGATAAGCTTTGCCTCCCTAAACAACCATAAGAATTACATTTACCTCAAAACAAAAAACCAGAACTACCAGAAAATCAAACTGCATGGAAGTCCAACAAGACTCAGCTGATTTCTCAAAAGAAATTTTCTGGGCTAGAAGGGACTGGCAAGAAGTATTCAAGGTGATGAAAAGCAAAGAGAAAAGTAAGGACCTACAACCAAGATTACTCTATCCAGCAAAGCTATCATTTAGAATGGAAGGGCAGATAAAGTGCTTCCCAGACAAGGTAAAGCTAAAGGAGTTCATTGTGACCAGGCCCTTATTATAAATGTTAAAGGGACACATTTAAGAAAAAGAAGATCAAAACTATGAACAGTAAAATGACAATCACAACTATTAACAAATGAATCTTTAAAAAAATAAATAAATAAAACTAAGTAAATAACTAGAATAGAATCAGAACATTAGATATGAAGATCATACGGAGGGTGTCATGTCAGGGTGACCATAGCCAGGATCCTTGCCTCCACACACATGTATTTTCATTTGCTTTGGTCACCCTTATCTAAAGATAATTTCTTAATGCGTTAGTGTTATGCCATCACACAGCTCAGACTGGCTGGGTGCTCCCTTTGTTAACTTCATGTATATATAGAGGCCCCTGCTGTTCAAGGGGTGCAGATGCTATTGGCTCCCTAAGTCCTTGCCAGCCGCTGCAGGACAAAACAAAAGGTGGATGAACTTGGCTCCTAAGTCCCTGCCGGCCACCACAGGACAAGAGTGAAGGCGGATAATCCTTTGGACCTCGTGATTCCCCTGTCCTTGCTCGCGGCCATGAGAATTGCAAGATAAATCCTGTTGTTCCCCTTCTCGCACGCAGAAGCGAGATTAAACTGGTATGATTCTCCCTCCATTGCTCCACTGTCATTGTTCAGTCTCTGCAAATCCAAAGTAAACTTAGATGGAGTTGAACTCCTGTACTGGTAGAGGGTTATCAGCTGGGAGGGTGAAAGAGGAGAAAAGGAAAAATGGTGCAGGGATCAAGAAGCATAACCGGTAGGTACAAAATAGACAGGGGGATGTTAAGAATAGTAAAGTAAATGAAGAAGCCAAAGAACCTATATGCATGACCCATGGACATGAACTAAGGGAAGGGAGATACCAGGCAGAGGGAGACAAAGGGCAGAAAAATTGGGGCAACTGTAATAGTACAATCAATAATATACTTTATATATTTTTAAAGGAGTACTAAGTCTGTGATTATAATAAAGCAACAGAAGAAAAAGTGATGCCTATTAAAAGCAATCTCATCTTTCTTAACTATCTCTAAATTCTTTGTGGCAAAATTTGAATTCAGTGAAATACTCATGGGTGGATGGGTGGGATATGGAGAGGCCCACTCTATTCTTTTTCAAAAACACAGTAAGTTTCCATTTCTTGCCATAATTCTAAAAGTTATACTTGCTTCTCAAACCAAGATGCAAAAATCCCTTAAATGTTTGCTCTGTTGTAACCAAAATTTAAATATCTGATTATAGGTGTAGCTCAGTGGGTTGGGCGTCATCCTGCAGACCCAAAGATCACTGGTCAGATTCCCTGTCAGGGCACCTGCCTGGGCTGCGGGCCAGGTACCTGGTTGGGGATGTGCAAGGGGCAACTAACCAATGTTTCTCTCGCACATCGATGTTTCTCTTGCACATTGATGTTTCTCTTCTCTTTCTCCCTCTCTAAAAATCAATTATTTAAAAAATAGATCTAAATATATTAGGTCCTCAACTAAAGTTCAATCACATATCATGTTAATATTGCATGCTAATCATATTTTAACCAGTTTTACATATCTTTTTGTTTTTAAATTAACAAAGAATTTTAAAATTACTTAACAATCCAAATTTCCCAAGCTCTCCACAGCTAAAAATCAGTTAAGTAAAAAACTAGAGGGTTTTCCCCACCCCACCCCACCCCACCCAGCTTCAAATTTATAAAACTTCTCCAGTTCCAAGCAGGACTGGCTCAGAGTTGAGGGGTAGAGATTGTAGGCAAAGCCTAAGCCTATTCAACCCTCTTCTAACTCTGCAGATGCCTCCCCTGGTCAGGGACCTCCAGGTCTTCATGAAGGTGTATAACCATCATCAGTGTTGACACCACTGTAACAGCACTGATTCAGTAACAGTGGATCCACCAGATTTGATTCTGAAACTCAAACTGGGGCTCATGCACCTACCAATAACAGGCTATTATCAGTCACACCAGGGCAAATGAAGTGAGGTTACCCAACTCCAGCCCACATAGAACCAGACCGCTGATTGCCTCTAACTACTATCATGAAAAACAAAGCAAATGACTATGCCCTTCAATTTGACTTTTTTACTAATGGAAATGCATTTGTCAAAAGATCTAAAGATATGCAGTTATCTTGGAAAAAGTGATGTTATAAGTTAATGTGAAAAAGAAAATGAATTTGAGGAAAGAAATTCTGCTAACCTAAAATATTAATCAAAATAGACACTCCATGCAGCAAAATATGACAAAATACTGATTCTAACAAGAAAATTTTCTGAACATTCAAAACTAAACTATAACACTGTACAAAAACCTCTGGAGTGAGAAAAAATATTTCTCTGATCACTTACAAGTTGGTTGTTTATTCATACCTCAATTTAACATATAGGTATTTGCCACGCACTGCCTTCAGTACCAGGGATGCCATGCTGATTAAAAGATAGATTCTGTTCCTGTATTCATGAAATTTACAACAGTAAACACAAGGAATAATAATACATTCATGCACTGTCTAGTTTTCCCACAAGGAACAATAAGGAAAAACATCCTTGGAGTAGATTTTAATATTCTTTAGAGCATGGCTTCAAAGCATTTTATAATAAATTAAAATATGAAAATTAAAATATTAAGATGAACTAAAAGTAAGATCATTTCATACAGTGATAAGTGCAATGAAGAAAACCAAAGAGTAATGAGAAAGGAGTGCCTGGGGAGTGGAGGTGAGAATATGTAGGGAAGGCTTCATCATTGAGCTGAACCCACTATGATGAAAGGAAGTAGGTATAACAAACCTAGTGTACTGGAGGGAAAAAACGTATGGCTGGATTGTGAAAAAGCAGGCAGAAAAATGAAGTGGGCGCGGAACAAATCACAAAGGGCATTACAGGGCACATAAGGAGTTTGGATTTTATTCTAATTACTATGGAAAGCCACTAGCAGGCTTTAAGCCAGGGAGTAGCAAGATAGGATCTGATTAAACAATAGTTTCTCATTTAGAACACACTTTCAAGCAGAAGCAGTATTATAAATCGTGGTGCTGCAGTATTGCTTCTGTGCCTTCATTTATCTACAGTCTGTTCTCTATGAAGTTATGTGCAAGGTACTGATGAGGAATAAAACAGGGTTTCTGACCTTGAGCTCACAGGCTGCTAGACATGAGAAACACTGAACAAATCATTCCAACTGTAGTATCCCGAAGAGTGGAATATGTAGAATGCTGTGAACACCCAGGGCGAATGGTAGTTAATCCAGCCTGGGGGAAGTCCAGGAAGAAAGACTTCACAGAAGACCTGAGTCTCACAGGACAGGCAAGGAACTCCTTAGTACATTCCTCTAAGCGTAACAGCCATACCACTGGTGGGACACAAGAAAATTTAGGAACCACTAAAGACTCTTTTAAAGCATTTATGTAAGATAATTAAGGTGGAATTGGGGGGGGGGGTAACATATAAAACTTCCAACTACAACTTCACAAGTATTGCTTAAATAAGGCTATTTAAGAAGTTCAATTATTTGGTTTTCCTACAACACTGAAATGCAATAGTCTACATGTCACTTTAACAAATCGGTCTGTCTCACACATAGAGAAGAAACAGACTGACAGCTGTCACAGGGAAGGGGTATTGCAGGGCTGAGTAAAAAAGGTAAAGGCATTAAGAGAAAATATGCCTCATAAATTTGTCCTTTCAGTTTCTTATTTCTTAGGGTCTATATCTTCTTGAATGTTATAAAAAGAAGTAAAGATAAGTTCTAAAATTAGCTTCTTATGCCTGCAATAAACTTTTCCAGAAGGTAAAACAAACAAACAAAAAAGTTGGCCTATGACTATATTCATGTGTTACCCATTGTGAGCTGGCATTAGAACTTCAAACTATCAAACTTCAAACAGAGATTTTTTAAATATTCCAAATAGTCTCCACCAGATTCAAAAATTATTAGCTCTGACTGGTGTGGCTCAGTGGATTAAGTGCCAGCCTGCAAACAGAAAAGTCACCAGTTCAATTACCTGTCAAGACACATGCCTGGATTGCAGGCCAGGTCCCCAGTTGAGGGTGTGCAAGAGGCAACTGATCATGTATCTCTCTCACACAATGATGTTTCACTCCCTCTTTTTCTCCCTTCCCCTTTCTTTAAAAGTAAATATATTTTTAAATTTTTTAATTATTAAATTTTTCCTTATTTGTTTTATCTTTCTATAAATGTGCATTCATATATACAGCAGTGGGCAAAAGTAGGTTTACTGTGTAATACAAATAACACAATAATAAATAATAATACAATAAATTTTTACTTACAACGGTAAACCTACTTTTGCCCACCCCTGTATATACTTTGTGAGCCATTGAAAGTGTTAAAGACATCATGATACCTCACCTTAAAACTCTTCAACTTGCATCTCCCAAGAATAAGAGCATTCTTCCATATAATCACAATGCCATTATCATGATGTAGTCCCACTTGTTTATTTTTGCTTTTGTTGCTTTTGCTTTTGGTATCAGAGTCAAAAAATCCATTGTCTAAACTGATTAAATTTATTACTTGTATTTCATTTTTTTTTCCTTTTTATTGAATTTAGTGGGGTGACAGTGGTTAACAAAATTATACAGGTTTCAGGTGCACAATTCTACAACACATCATCTGCACTCTGTACTGTGTGTTCACTCCCCAAGTCAAGTTTCCACCCACCACCATTTATCCTCCCCATACTCTCCTCCACCTCCCTCCACACATTCCCCAACCCCAGCAATCACAATACTGTTGTCCATATCATGAGTTTTTCCCTTTTTGAGAAAAGGCTAATCCTTCCACCCTCCGCACCCAGCCACCCCGCACAGCTGTCAGCCTGCTCTCTATCTATCAGTCCATCACTATTTTGTTTGTTAGTTCAGTTTGTTCATGAGATTCCACATGAGTAAGATCATACGGTACTTGTCTTTCTCTGACTGGCTTATTTCACTTAGCATAATGTTCTCCAGTTCCATCCATGTTGTCACAAAGGGTAAGAGGTCCTTCTTTTTTCTACGACTGAGTGGTATTACATTGTGTAATCATTATTTTTAATTTTAAAATGTAATAATACTTTATAAAATTTAGGTTAAAAAGTCAAAATTTTTTTTTAATATTAAAATAATTGTAATCAAATATGGCAAAAAGTAAGAAAGTGGTCCATGCCAGATTGACATTTTGGGAGAGCTGCATTAGTGGAAGGACAATGTAGGCAGAGGAACATCCGCAGGAAAGAATTTACAGAAGAGTGTGGTCTCAACATTTAGTGAGAGCACCTGTAGGAGGGAGATAAGTTGTTCAGTGACTGGGGAGAAGCTCTTCAAGCATTCTGTGTGTCTTTCTGAGAAGTTTGGACTTTACCATGGTGATAGTGGGATATTTTAATGTGATAAAATCAAGTTAGTTTAGAAAAGTCTATCTGGTCCCAGTGTGCTGGACAGACTGAATAGGAAAGACAGAGAATAAGAGGCAACTGAACAAGGTTTATTATTTTTTCACAGCAAAATATATATAGCATTATAGTTATAGTATGAATTGAATACATCTGCTATACTGGGAAATAAAATAAAATATTCATGTTGTAGAGATGCAGCATTAAAGAAAAAGTTAACAGAGACACATCAGTTTTGAAAGGAACGCTTTAGTATTTTTGAAACATTTAATAGAGCTTGCTCTTTTTAATACCTAGTTTCACTTTCCAAAATGGCTTTCCTTTTCCTTGGCAAGATTCATCAATGGCACTGATTTTATGTTTATCAGTACACTAAAAATAAAAATTTCCAAAGAAAATCAATGGAAAAGAGGTGGGGTAGAGAACAGATACCAGCTTTCAAACGTGCAGAATGCCCTCAGGGCACTCCAGCCAGCAACTCCAGGGAGCTCCATTTACAGAGCTCAAAGGGAAGGATGTAGCCTAAGGTGGCTTACCTGGCAGAACAGGTCCCTCACTCCCCTTCCACCAGAACTCTAGTTTTCTTTATTTGGGGCTTCCTAGAAAGATTTCATTTAAACAAAGAGTTGCATAGCTTTAAAAAAATATTTGAAAGCCAAGGAGTCAGAACTGCACACTCTTAAGTCAGAGGTTGGTAACTCAAAATAAGACTCCAAGTTCCACAGGAAAGTTGCCAGGGGACAAAACAAACACCATTCACTGAGGAGGAATGTAAAGAAAGAGACCCAGGGAGACAAGCCTCCTAGAGGAACAGCAGCTTTAGGGTAGAAGGAGGGATTCCGTCTGGGACTGTGAGGCACCCAAATTGGAGAGGTCCAAACAGCAGAGAACAAAGGCATCTGAAGCTCAACAGAGAGGTGTAGAACAGCAGACCTAAGTAAAGTCTAAATGTGGATGAATTCACTGAGAGGTGCAAAAAGAGAAACGAGAGGGTTTGAAAAGGTCACAGAAAGCACAAAAAAAAGGTCTGACTCAAGACAGGACCAAGTGGAGCCACTAAGGGCCACTTCGAGAGAAGACCTGGATGTGTGGAGATCTGTATCCAGGGGCAGAGTGGGCACAGGCTAGACTGGTTAGAGGTGGTATTCTACACAGCAGAGGCCTCAGAAAGGCAAGGGAGCCAAAGTAAAGGGTATTGGGCAGAAAACAGAAGATTAGACAATGGGTCCAGCCCCAAAGGGGCTGAAACTCTGAGAGAAAAAGGAGGTTGCAAAGAGGTCGAAGATGAGACGGGAAGAGTAGGGAAGCCCCTCCAGGAGACTAAGAGAAAATACAGCACCAAAACCTAAGATTTCACTGGTACAGCTGTTCTGGAAAAAGCTCCTCCTTTCAGCTAAAGTTAATAGGAACCCAAAATCAGGGTTAAAGTCAATGAGATGGGGGGCGGTCTTCAGAACCCTGGGTCTAGCTATAAGAATCACAGAGCCCTCCTTAAGCACTCACTGCAGAGAAGTGAGACCCACTCAAAAAGGAAGGCCAGAAGAGGCCACCCTGCCCTGTTTCCCTTGTCACAGCCACTACAGGGGTCTGGCAACAGAGGCATATAAAATTACTCTCAGTTCACCCGGGAGCCACTCTGTGCCCTTGAGGAAAACCAGGTGCAGTTAAGCCTAAGGGTAGTTCTAAGTTTAATTCCCAATTTGTACACAGTGTTACTTGTATTAGCAATAAAAAACTATGTGTATTATAAATGCAAATATAACTCATGACTGAGGACTGAAAAATGAACTTTAAAAGAAAAACAAAACAAAAACAGTAAATATTAATTACACTAAGAGGTCAAGAGGTTCAAGTATCATAAATGACCATAACAACAACAAAACACCTTAAGTTTTTCAGATTCCTAGCTTTAGCTACTAGACTACCTACTTCTACCCATTTTGCTCAATAATAAAAATTAAAAACCAAAAGGAAACCATATTACTGGCAAGAACTCTTACCTATTTTTTTAAAAAGAAAGGATATCTTCTTTAAGAATTTACTTAGAAACTCCAATTCATATTTTACAGATTAACAAACTGTCTCTGGTATATAAACTAGATTTTTCAAAGTATTTAACTGCCAATTCAAGGAGTATAATGATATACAATAAGGACAGAATGGTGTAAAAAAAGGTGTTAATATCCCAGAGACAGTGTCTTGCCTAACAAACATACTTTCAGAAAAGTCTTACTAACTCTAGGAAACAACCACTCCAATCTTAAGAACTAAGTAGTAATTTGAGGCACATGCGTGTGCGTGAGCACATACACACACACACACACAAAATCAGGCTTCATGACACTGTCACTTCTTTATGGGTTTCAAAATACTATCGCAGGATTTTTTAAAATATTATATTTAATTCTTTATCGCGGATTTTTCGCTATAAGGTTAATAAGGGACTGGAAACAGTTTATAAGTGTGTGGGAAGGGTTTATAAAGCCTTAAAATATATATAAATACTAAAATAAATGTAAGCTTCCTACTTCACGGATTTTCACCTAACGCGGGGGGAGTCTAGAATGTAATACCCGTGATAAGTGAGGGAATACTGTAGTCAAAAATACTCTTGTCAAAAAGGTAGTGGGAGCAGGTGATCAATAGGTGCTCTAAGGTGTCTGCCCTCCCCCTGGTGAGGAAACTCACTCCATGTTTACTATGCTAATACAGGTATTAAAAACGAAAGCAAACAATAATAAAGGAAAAAACTTACACCTCTTAAGCTATTTTCAAAATAATTAACTGCTCTTTTCATTATCCTTAATTTTGTCCACTTGCTTTCTCTACCCCTATGACTGTACATCTATATTTCACAAATACAGTTTAAAGTAATATAATAAATTAAAATATAAAGCATTAATTATACATTTACCATTATTAGGTAGGCTATTGGGACTCTTTAAATACTCACTATTTTTCCATTAATACAGAAAAGACAGTGAAATAAGGCAAAACCTCTACTAACTGAAACATATGGGGAATGAGTCATTGAATAATCATATCTCTCAGGTAGCTGAAGGCTTCTTTAGGCTTCTTTACAACTCCGAACACACAGACTTTTTTGGTTAACTTGTGTTGGATAGAATGATTTGCTTAGGCCAACATCAGTAATTACACAGTAAGACGATAATGCTAAGACCCACAGGCTCTCTCTCCCTGTCCAGATGAGATCTTAAGACTGTTGCGACCTTTGCTTTTATACTTTCCCTGTCTTCTATACTGCTGTCATATTCTGCTTACATCTCTCTTTCATTCCCATGACTGTGTTGGAACCGTATCTAAGGAAAGGGTACATGGTCCCCACAGCTCTGCTGGATACCTACCAAGCTCTTCCAAGTGAGGTGAACTAATGTACAGGGTTCTGTGACCCTTATTTTACCAGCTGTGGAAATTTTTCTTCAATGTATTTCTTCACAAAGAAGTTCTGGCACACACATACAGTACGAATGACCAATGAGGACATTATGCTAAATGAAATAAGCCACTGACAAAAGGACAAATACTGTATGACTCTACTTATATGAGGAGCCGGAGCAAATTCACAGTCAGAAAGTAGAACAGTGGTTGCTGGGGGAGAGGGAAATGAGGAGTTGTTGGATTGCCACAAAGTCCCTATGTTTTTTTCCATAAAATAAGACATTTTTCATTTTCACCAATAACTTTATTGATTTGGATATTTTGAGCATGTCAGCTATCTCCCACTATTGACTTCTAGTTGGTAGAGGCCAGGGTACTTCTGAACATCTTCCAATGCATTAAAGACAGCCCCACAGCAGAGAATTATTTGGCCAAAATGTAAATAGTACCAAGAAACTTCCCCAACCACTTTCGACACGTTCGATCAACACAGCACCTTCTCCATATTCTGCACAAATCTTTTTTGCATTTCAGTTGCATTTTTACCTTTCCTGAAATAATAAAGCATAATACACTGAAAATGTTGTGTATTTTCTTCCATCTTCGCTATTAAAATGGCTGCACAAAAATCTTCCAATTTGGTAAATTTTTCTTAAATGCAGGCTGATATGACAGCTGTCGCAATACAATCTAACAAAATTGTTTCAAATAAAGTTAAAGACAACTAAGCACTACTAGAGCCATCATAAAGGAAAAATTAAATGAACCTTTTGGCCAACCAAGTATTATCAATAAATACAAATTTCAGTTTGGGGAGATGAAAAAAAGTTCTACAAATAAATAGTGGTGAGAATTGCATAACACTTTAAATGTATTAATGCCCCCGAATAGTATACCTTAGAATGGTAAATTTTATGTATATTTTACCACAACTTAAAAACTTAACTTTTTTTTAAATAATGAAAATTTACTTCCTCTTTATTTACTGTTCTAGACAGGTGATATGTTAAGTGCATCTGTGTTATCATCATCTAATCACTCCAAGGTTACTTTATAATTACATGAGTAAAAGTGAGTCAAAATGGTTTCCTATCATTATGATTCCAAATTACCATATACTACTTTTAACAAGAAAAACATATTTTCTACAGAAACTGATCCATAAGAAAGAACACTAGGAAAAATTCAGAGACCAGAAAATACCCTAATCTGGGTAGCAAATTATTGTGAAAAGAAATGAAAAATCAGTGGCCTTTCCATTCAGCATATATTACATTGAGCAGCCATCTCACACACTTTTTAAAAAACTATTCAGAGTAAAAATAGTAACTTAGAATTCAAATCAAAATACTTGTTAATAAATACTTTATTTTTTTAAGTTTATTTTTATCCAAGTATAGTTGGTATACAATCTTATACTGGTTATATAGTTTCAGGTGTACAATATAGTTATTCAACATTCTTATACCTTACAATGTGATCACCCCACTAATTCATCATCTGTCACCGCATAAAGTTATCACAATATTGTTGACTACTGATTAACACTTTTAAGTTGAATCTCATTGGGTAAAACTCCTGAGGTATTTTAATAACTGCTGCATATCTCAGCCCACCTCATGTTGTCATTCCAAATATGGCTGTCCTGCAAGTGACAACAAACTACCTTCCATCTCTCATGTAAGACTTTCTCCAAATGTCCAGAACCTACTTTCCAGACCAAGCAGGTACTCTCAAGTGCCCTATCTGCCTCAAATCGGTCTAGTAATCAACCTTCTCTAGATTAAGCAAAAACTTTAAAAGGAACCTACATGTAGCACTATACACAGTCAAAGATGCCACTTTATAGTCTCTCCCTGCCGAGCCAAGTGCTTGGCTCTGAAACTACTCAACTATCAAACCACAAAGTTCAAGAGGGACTTTATCCTTTAGCACAATATATAGACTACATTTTTTATTTTTAAATTATGTCCTTGAGTGATCATTTAAAGAAAGCTGAATAAGGTTATAATCATCTTCTTAAAAAAAGGAAACTAGAAAATAATTAATATACAAATCATCAGGTGCCTCTGAGTTATAGGCAAAGGTTTAAAAAATTGTTAAAATTTCTGCAATGATGTAATAAATTTTCTATTAATAACTTGTCTTTGTTCTTATCCTCTCTCCAACTTTTGTAAAGTTTTAAAATGAACTTGCAACAACCTCACCACATCCTTTCTATTTTAAATCATTTTTCAATGAAGCTAGTACCACCTGAAGAAAGCATACAGTCATATCAAAATCCCACTCCCCGATGTCTAATGTTTCAAAATCTCCCAGGTAACCGAAATTCCCAGAGACTTTCATCCAATTCAACAACTATGTATAAGGAGAAATATTTTTTCAATTACAGAACATCAGTCAAGATAATAAATGCTACTTACTAAAGGAAAACCTTCTTGCCATAACAAAGAGGTACCATTTACTGATTACATGTTCTTTATTCTCATTTACTCTGAAATATTGGCTAACTGACAAATAATTCCAGCAAGTAAAGTTTTGGAAAATTTTAATATCAAAATATTTAGCATTCAAATTACCTGCCTACATAATGGTCTTCTGCTTATTTAGTCTGTATTCCTTAATTTAATGTGAATATAACATGAAGTTATTATTAAAAAGCCAAAAGTTCAACTTTTCCACAGACTTTTTATAAAAATAATTTTTTTATGTATTTGTTAGTTTATTTATTTATTTTTAGAGAGAGGGGAAAGGAGAAAGAGAGGGAGAGAAACATCACTGTGTGGTTGCCTCTCACTCACGCCCCCAAATGGGGACCTGATGTGCAACCTAGTCATGTGCCCTGACTGGGAACTGAACCAGCAACACTTGGTTCACAGGCCGACGCTCAATCCACTGAGCCACAGCAGCCAGGGTTCCTACAGACTTTTGAGTCAAACAATATCTGCTTTTACACCATCATTCTATAGTTAAGCCTAGTCTAATTACCACTGTGAAAGCAAAAGTACCCTACAGAAGGAAGAAGATTATGGATAGGCAAAATATTTTTAAAGAGAAAAATCAAAGTTTACAAGGAAACAAATATCAAGAGAAAATTCTCTTTTTAAAAAAATCACTTTAAATAGTTTTCAATTAGAGTTTACATTCAATATTATTTTATATTAGTTTCAGGTGTACAGCACAGTGGTTAGATAGTCATATACTTTACAATGTGTTCCCCCCATATTTCCAGTATGCACCTGGCACCACATATAATTATTACAATATTATAGGCTATATTCCTTTTGAGGAAGTTCTCTATTATATGTATTTTCTGTTACTTATTGTACATCTTTATAGTTGCATTCTTAAATTTTTACTAAGTTTTAAATTAAATATCTAATAATGCAAAAGCTAAGAAATAAAAAAAGAGGGTTGATCAATAACTCAATCATCAATTACTCTCTTGGCTAATGATGCTGAATCGTGGGACAGAGTGAGCAAATCCAGCTTAGCTGTTACCCAACTGGATAGCTAACCTAGTCACAGGAAAACAGTTATTTCACAAAAGAAAATCTTTGAACTTGGTGGACTATGCCCCATACATCCCTCCCACAGGTCTTACACTGTTCCGAACTTTCTGTTACACAGGTGTCCTCACAGTAAAAAACACACTTAAAACCTCTAACTCCACTGCTTTAGCAACAGAAACAAGGTACAAAAATATATTAAATGGCATTTGTGAAGGATAAACAAATTGAAGTACTTGCATCAGTGGAGAATATTAAAAAACCCAACTTCCTAGAGGTCTAATACAAAAAGGTATCTTTCTCATGTTGAAATTTTTTTAAAAAACCACCCCTGACATAATTTTTAGTTACTTTTTGTTTTTGCTTTCATTGCTAGAGTTTTAATAATTTTATAGACCAAATATTCTGCATATATAAATCAATTTGCTTGTTGTCATCTAAAATGTTAAAAGTTTTATACCCACATTCTTTAATTCACTGAGCTTTAAAAAAGTCAACTTTCATTCAATTTTCTCAACAAATTCCTGAGTTTAAGAACTGATTCATCCACTGACACCTTAAAATGACTTTCTGGGAAAGTTCGCAATTCAAATTTACTGACTGCAAGTATACCTGTATTCCAAAAATGGGAAGTAGTACATTAATACTGGGTCTGTAACCCCAAGGAGTCCCAGGAACCACAGATCCAAACCTACAAGTATTGCTTCAGCTAAAAAGCGACCTTCTGAATAAGAAGTCTCCAAGAGCAGAGTTTTTAGTTATTCTAGACAGTAAAAATCACAAGAACTGTTATAAAAGCATTTTTAGGTTCATGACAAAATAATCTTAACTTCAGATTTACATGCCTGTTGTCCTTCAGCTTAATTATTAATATTGCCTCCTTTTATCCCCAAAGGGTCCTGTTTTGAAACAAAACTCATCAGTGGTGGTTGCCCAGGGTAGGCAGGAAGGTCTTATTGAGTGGCAGGAAATGTAAAGGGAGCCCTTTGGGAGGCTAAAAATGTTTTCTACCTTGATCTGAGTGTGGTTATCAGGTACACACGTACGTGAAAAGTTATTGCACTGAACTCTTAAGGTTCTTATGGTAAGTTAGACCTCACTTTTCAAAAACTAGATAATTTTAAAAACACAATGAAATATTTTTTTAAATGTCTTTGTTAAGGTAATAAATGACATAAAATCATCTTAGCTATAGCCACCGAGATGTTTTCTCCAAATGTATTTTAATAAAGATGAATATTGTGAGCACTCTTATGTAGAACATTTTAAAATATCAACTGATTTTTTTATCTTTAATGTTTAAAAGTCACCGAGTTTTAGAACTGAAAGCACAGAGAAGCATGATCTATTCATCCTCTAATTCTGCAAATAAGGAAAACCATATCTACAAAGGGTGAGAGACTACCCAAGATAAGGCAGCGAGTGAAAAACGTCCTGTTTCCTGGTCTCGGGCCCCTCCCGTGTGCACCAGGCCGTTACTTTACTGACACTGTAAACAAATCTGAACTCTGAATCTACCCTGTGGCCCAGAGGATTGAACACATCCCTCAAAACATCGCCAACAGGCCCCAAAGTACACACAGAGACCACTCATCTTCCTCTCCAGACAGTTGGCAAATGAACAATTACATTTTCAGACATTTTTCTTCCGATGCAATAAAGTCAGTATGACACCATAAAAAGCAGTTCAAGACAATGCAGGGATTGACAAAATACATCTTACTTCCTTTCAGATCTCTTTGATGGTTACTTGGTTCTCAAACGACATCACTGCTAAGTAGGGCACAGGAAACATGGCTCGGGGCCGGTCCTCAGCACCGCTTTGACTGGTCCCCCGGGAAGAACCCCCACTAAATAAAAATCGCCTCTGACAGGAGTGTCCTACTGCACTCCCAGCACCTTACAAGACCGATAAGTGACCTGTGCTTTAGGGCTTAGTTTTAGACGCCAGCGAACAGCTGACATCTTGTGAAAAACTTAACATAACATACATCCTTTCCGCGGGAATTTATTTCTGTTCTCAGAAGGCGTTATCTGCTCCCCACATAGCAGGCCTTGCTTCTCCAGACACCCTGCTGGCCTCTCCACTGCCTCCTTTTCTGTCTCCAAAACCAGACTTCAAGAACAGAAATCGAAATGGTTGCGGACTCCCGAGTGGCAGGTCGGGGCCCGGGGCCCGGCGAGCCCAAGGCCCGCTCGAGCGCGGCCCAGGGAGGCCCGCTCAGTCCACCACGCCGGCCCGAAGCAACCGGTAGCGGTGGCCTCTAGACGCTCCGCCACCGCGCAGCGGCCACCTCGGCCCTCCGAAGTTCGGACCGGCGCGCCCCCGGCCTCTGCTGCGGGTTCGCGCCCCGGCCCTGGAGCGAGCCCCGGGGGCGGGTCCGCGGGGGCTCGAAGGGCGGGAGCGCCGGACGAGCGGGGAGGGGCGTGTGGTGGGCCCAGAGCTGGGGAACTTGGGCGTTAGCCGGTACAGCCCGCCGGTCACTTTCCTTTCACACCCCAGGGCTGCCGCGCGCCTGAGGTGTCGGCCCAGAGCAGCCGGCCTCAGCTGCAGCCCCCCGCCGCAGCAAGGAGCCCAGGCGCGCTCCTGTAGCCCGACTAGCCAGGCGCGCGGGGCCGCGGGGGCGCGCTAGGTTGCGCGCGGACGCTGCGGTCCCCCCTACCGCCCCCACTCCCAATGTGCCACCTTTGGCGCCTCAGCCCGAGCACCCGCCGCCCTTTGGCTCCCTGCGGTTTCGTTGGCAAAGTTGCGCCGCCGCGTCGACGGGGTGCTGTGCAGTCCGCCCCAGCGCCACTGCCGCCGCCCCTTCAGGCCGCCGCGCGGGAAGGCCCAGCCGGCAGCCCCGCTTTTTTACCTGCCGGGAGTTTTCGCGCGCGCTCCTCAATCGCTCGCCTTTCCCCTCTCGCGCTCGTTTTCTTTCTTTCCTTCTTCTCGTTTCCCAGCACGGGCGCTTTTTCTGTTCACGCCGCCCGCGCTCGCCCGCTGGCGCCCTCCTTCCTGCTGGGCTCGGCGGAGCGGGGCGGCCGGCAGCTCTCCCCGCCCCCCTCCACCCGCGCTCCGGCGGAGGCGGCAGTGGCAGCAGCGCTCCGCGCTCCGACTCATTCCAATATGGCACGGGTGCAGGGCGCATGCGCCCGCGCCCCCCCCCCCCACCCGCGCTCCTCCCGGCAGCCCGCGCCCCTCGCGCAGCGCGCTCGTGGCGCCCCGCAGAACGGCCTCTCCAAAGATGCCCGTTAGTTGTTTCGTCCAGCAGGGAATGCGGGCCTCCAAGGACTGAAGTGGTGGGGTCCAAAGCCGCCAACCAACCCCGCCCCTTGTGCCACCAGCCCACAACTTGCCGCAGACACCCCCAGGGCCGTGGCGCAGGGCACTCGCCAATGCCTCTGACCCCCGACAGCGCTTTGGCCCCCCGCAGACAGGCCCTGACGAGAAGATGCTACCCCTGGGAGTCAGCGCCCACTCTGTTCCTGCTCACACCCGCACACCTCACCTCGGGTTGTGGATGGAGCCAAGAAAACCCAGTGTTGTCTCCGCGGTCAGTCCCGGCGTCTGGGTTGGGACGAAACTCACCGCTGTCCTCCGCGCGTGACCGCCTCCGGCAATTTGGCTGGGGCGGCAGCCTGATCCTAGAAGGGTACGTGTTGCTGCTGGAGAAGGCTGCGTCCGCCCGCTTGGCACACGTCGGAAGTCTGGCGTGTCCTTTGAGACCTGAAAGGGCACCCAAATGCACCCGTCTGCGAAGTCAGATTCGGATGCTTAGGCTCACTCGAAGTCTCCAGGCTTCCGCAGGAGGCGCCTCGTAAATCCGAGTTTTCCTGCCGCGAGGGGCCCCGGGGAGGGCACGAGACAGCTGCCGAAATCGAGGAGAGCCAAGGGCCCGGGGTCAGGACAGAAGTTCGTTGGTGGCCGCAAATCGCAGGAAACTGGAGGTGCCCACCGGCGGTTGTTCCCAGAGCTCGTCCCTGAGCCAGCGGGCGCAGGTGCCGATGGGACATCCCTATCCCCGCCTGCTCTGGAATGTTCCCTCCAGAATGGAGCCCCTGCGCCGCGGGGACTGACCCAGGAGTGCCCGGACTCCCCGGCCCTGGAGGATACTTGGGGGAGAGGTGTCGGAAAGGGTGCTGATTACTCCTGTCTTTCAGGAAGGAGGAGGCGCCCAACGCAAGAAAGAGGTCTGTGGTGCCAGACGCGGGCTGAGTCCACTTCCCACTGACCTCACCACCGCGCTGGGAAATATTACCCCACTTGACAAACTTGCTCAAAGACCAGATTTTTTATTTTACTTTACCGCCACTGAAAAGACGATATGACAACCAGAGAGAAAGAATATCGTAAAAAATATAAAGTATCCATAATACTCCTACGGAATGCAACTTTCTACTAATAAAACCTCCCATCTATATACATGTGTTTACATTGTTGCAACCACACATTCTCATTTATGTTTGCTACTCTCACATTTTTCTTTTGTTTATGTATATGATTCATTTTTAAGGTGGGCAGGTATCCTCATCCATTCACTCAGTCTCCTAATAAGATATATTTGGGTTCTTTACAGTTGTTTGCTGATATATGCTTTAATTCGGCACTAGGGACAAATTCCCGGCAGCAGAATATCCAGGTAAAAGACTAAGAAACTGCAGAGTGGTCTTGCTCCTCAGTGCCAAAGGACTTTTCCCAAAAGCTGCCTAATTCATTCTGCCATCTCCCAAGAAGAAGTGTAAGGAGCTTAATATACATTTGTAAGAATTGGGCGCCATTTCATTTTTCCTTACAGTTTTGTAGTGTCTGTTAGTAGTTACTTAAGCAGTTCTTAGATGACTTTTAAAATGAATGTTTTTCCATGCATTTACCATTTGTATTCCCCTTTCTGTGAGTGATTTGTTCATAGTTATTCATCTGTTGGGATTTGAACCTCTTCTAACTTGGACTAATCATTTTTTATATTATAGATATTATTCCTGGGTCATCAATAGTGCAAATATTTCCCAGCCTTATTTAAGAAAAAGAGGATCAAAATGATGAACATTTAAACGACAACAAACTCACAACTATTAACAGAACCTAAAAAAATAAAAACAAACTAGGAAAACAACCAGAATAGGAACAGAATCATAGGTATGGAGATCATTTGGAGGGTTGTCAGCTGGGAAGGGGAAGGGGGAGAAATGGGGAAATGGTGCAGGGATTAAGAAGTATAATTGGTTGGTACAAAATAGACGGGGAAGTTAAGAGTGGTATAGGAAAGGGTTAAGCCAAAGAATATATATGCCCAACCCATGAACATGAACTAAGGAAGTGGGATTACTAAAGGGGAGGGGGGTACTAAGCAGAGGGGAGAAAATGGAAAAGAAATTGGGACAACTGTAACAGCATAATCAATAAAATATATTTTAAAAGAGAGAGAAGAAGAGAATGCCAAGAAGTATTCAAAGTGATGAAAAGCAAGGTCATACAACCGAGATTCCTCTATCCAGCAAAGCTATCATTTAGAATGGAAGGGCAGATAAAGTGCTTCCCAGACAAGGTAAAACTAAAAGAGTTCATCATCGCCAAGCCATTATTACATAAAATGTTAAAGGAACTTATTTTTTAAAAAGATCAAAACTATGAATATTAAAATGACAATAATCACAACTACCAACAAATTAACCTAAAAAATAAAAATAAAAACTAAGTAAACTAAGCAAACAACTAGAACAGGAATAGAATCATATATGAAGATCATTTGGAGGGTTGCCAGTGGAGAGGGGGAGAGGGAGAGTGAGGAAAGGTATAGGAATCAAGAATAACTGGTAGGTACAAAATAAGCAGGGGGAGGTTAAGAATAATATATGAGGAATTCCGGCTAAGATGGAGGCCTAAATAGACACGCTGCGTCTCCCTCCACAACTGAGAAGGAATACAACTACCTCAAACTTAGAGACAACCAGAAGTACCAGAAAATCAAGCTGCATGGAAGTCCAACAAAGACATAAAGAAGAAATACTCATCCAGACAGGTAGGAGGGGCGGAGCCGGGCGAAGAGAATGCAGTGCGGTGGTAGCGGTGGCAGCAGCAGCAGCAGCAGCAGCAGCAGCAGCAGCAGCAGTGGCAGGCTGGTGGAAAGCGCAGTCACACCTTTTAAAAAGTCAGGAGGGACACCTGGGAAGTGCTCCCAGCACCAGCACTAGACCAGACTGCACAGCTCATGGTCCCAATGCCGGAGAAAATAGAGCCTCATTGCTTTTGACTGTGAAAACCAGTGGGGGTTGGGATGGAGGAAGAAACTGCTGGTCTCTTAGCAGAGTCCTATTGTTTAAAGGGCCCCCATGGTCCTAGAATGTCCGCAGACCCACCCACTCTGGGAACAACAGCCAGGGCAGCAGCTAGAGAGGTGCCAGTCCCATACAAAGTGGGAGAAGTGCCTGGAAAAGGGGCGAGTGCTGAACAAGTGGCATTGTTCCCTCTCAGACCTCTCCCTCACAAACAGCGCCACAACTTGGTGAAACAGGTCGCCCTGTACTGATGGATACCTAAGGCTCCGCCCTTACAACATAACAGGAGCAACAGCTCTACCTAAGACACAGAGGCAAACAAACACAGGAGCCTGTCAAGATGAGGAAACAGAGAAGTATGGCCCAAAAGAGGGAATGGATCAAGGTTCCAGTGGGAGAACTAAGCAACGAGGAGATAGCCAACCTAACAGGTGTAGAGTTTACAACACTGGTGATAAAAATGCTCACAGGTTTGACAGATATGCTTAAGTATGACAAATGCATAAGGGAAGAAGTGAAGGTGATGCTATATGAAACAAAGGAAAATCCACACAAAACCAATGGTGAAGGGAAGGAAACCGGGGCTCAAATCAATGATTTGGAACATAAGGAAGAAAAATACAGTCAACCAGTACAGAATGAGGAAACAAGAATTGAAAAAAGTGAAGAGAGGCTTAGGAACCTCTGGGGAGAACATGACAACATCCATACCATAAGGGTGCCAGAGGGAGAAGAGGAAGAGCAAGAAAATGAAAACTTATGTGAGAAATAATGAAGGAAAACTCTCCAAATTTGTCAAAAGAAATAGACATACAAGTTCAGGAAGCACAGAGAGTCCCAAACAAGCTAGACCCAAAAAGGACCACACCAAGACACATGATAATTAAAATGACAAAGATAAAGAGAGAATCTTAAAATCAGCAAGAGAAAAGCAGAGAGTTACCTACAAAGGGGTGCCTATAAGACTGTCAGCTGATTTCTCTAAAGGAACTTTGCAGGTAAGAAGGGACTGGCAAAAAGTATTCAAGGTGATGAAAAGCAAGGATCTACAACCAAGATTACTCTATCCAGCAAAGCTATCATTTAGAATGGAAGGGCAGGTAAAATGCTTCCCAGACAAGGTAAAGCTAAAGGAGTTCATCATCACCAAGCTATTGTTATATAAAATATCAAAGGGACTTACTTAAGAAAAATATCAAAATTATGAACATTAAGATGACAACAAACTCACAACTATCAACAACTGAATCTAAAAAATAAAAACAAAATCCAACTAAGCAAACCAGAATAGGAACAGAATCATAGATATGGGGATCATTTGGAGGGTTATCAGCTGGGAGGGGGAAGGGGGGGAAATAGGGAAATAATGCAGGGATTAAAAAGCATAATTGTTAGGTACAAAATAGGGAGAAGTTAAGAATAATATAGGAAATGTGAAGCCAAAGAACTTATATTCATGACCCATGGACATGAACTAAGAGGGGTGGGATGGCTGGAGGGAAGGGGGGTACTGGGCAGAGGAAAACAAAGGAAAAGAAATTGGGACAACTGTAACAACATAATCAATAAAATGTACTTTTAAAGCCCTGGCTGGTGTGGCTCAGTGGGTTGAGCGTGTCGGCCTGCGAATCAAGTGTCGCTGGTTCAATTCCCAGTCAGGGCACATGACTAGGTTGCAGGTCAGTTCCCCAGTTGGGGGCGCGAGTGAGAGGCAACCACACAGTGATGTTTCTCTCCCTCTCTTTCTCCTTTCCCCTCTCTCTAAAAATAAATAAATAAACAAACAAACAAATAATTTAAAAAAATAAAATAAAATATACTTAAAAAAAAGAATAGTATAGGAAATGGAGAAGCCAAATAACTTACATAAATGACCCATGGACATGAACTAAGGGAGCTGCGGGATTGCTGGATGGAAGGGAGATACTGGATAGACAGGGGGAAAGGGGGAAAATTGGTACGACTGTAATAGCATAATCAATAAAATATAATTTAAAAATAAATAAAAATAAACACCCCCCCAAAAAAAGGAAAGGGAAGAGACTCTTTAAAAGACAACATATTTTTAAAATAAAATAAAAGTATAATTTGCATCAATAAAATCCACCCATTTTGTAAGTGTACAGTTCTGAGTGCTGACAGGGTAACGACCACCACAGTCAGGATACAAAGTGTTCCATCAGCCCAGAAATTTGCTCCACCCCCTTTCAGTGACTTCCTCACCCATAGACCCACAGGCAACCATTAATCTGATTTTTATCTTTGTAGATTAATTTTGTCTGTTTTTTGAAAATTCATCATAGAGTAATACTCTTTTGTGTCTATTTTGGAAATTCATCCACATTGTTACATGTGTCTGAATATTATTCCTTTTTTCTTTAATAGTCAACCATTCCTTTATTTTAGGTTAAATATTATTTTGATCATACAGAATGCCCAAGAAATGGAGATTCACCAGCTCTCCTGTCTGCTATTTTCAAAATATTGTGCCCACATTAGTGAAGTTTTGAGCATATGCCCTCCAGTATGTTTATGTCTAAATCATATTATTTTACACATACATATTACTCTAGTAAAAAATATTGTATGCATTATAAATGTACACAAAATATAGACATTTTAAAAGGAAAAAGATGAAATAAACTTTTTAATAAATTTTGTTTTATTTATTAAACAATTATATCATTTTCCCCTCACAAAAATTATATTAATGATTATTGTTAAATTATATTAAAGTAAATTACAATATTAAAATATTAATAATATTGTTTAAAAGATATTATTGAAATTATTCTTTTTTGAATTACTGAACTATAATTGAAATACAATAAATTACATATGCTTAAACTCTGCAATTTGATTAGTTTTGACATATAAATATACTCCTGAAATCATTACTACAATAAAGAGAACAAATATTTTCATCATCCCCAAAAGTTTCCTCATGTTTTTTGCAATCCATCCCTCTTTTTGCCACCACCCCTAGGTAACTTTTTGTCACTACGAGATAGTTTGCATTGGCTAGAATTTTATATAAATGGAACTATATAGTAGGTTCTCTTTTTTGGCCTGTTTTTCATCCTACAGCATAATGATTTTGAGATTCCTCCATGTTGTTACATGTAGCAGTAGCTCACTTCTTTTCCTTGTTGAGCAGTACTTTCATTGTATGCTATATCACAGTTGTTTATCCATTCCTTTGTTGATGGTCACTTGGGTTGTTTCCACTTTGCAGCTATGGTGAATAATGCTGTTATGAGCATTCTTGTACAGGTTTGTCTGTGGACATGTGGTTTAATTCTTCTTAGTTAATAGCATACATAATATAATATGTTAAATAGTAAACATATTTTAATAATATACATAATTATTAATAATATAACATATATTAAAATACAGAATAAATGTAATGTGAAATATTTAATATGTAAACAAAATATTAAGTGTACATGTAATATGAAATTTATAATGTATAAATGAAAATATAATAAAATGTAATTAATATAATATTATTAAATATACATGAATACATAAAATAAATGTCCCATCAACAGTCATAGACATTACAAAGTATATATACACACACAATTACATATATATGTGACTATAAGAATACACACACACATTCATTTAATGTGTATGCCTTCATTTAGTTCCCAGTCCCCTTGTCCCTGGCTGGTTTGGCTCAGTGGATTGAGCGTCGGCCTGCGAGCTAAGTGTCGCTGGTTCGATCTTCCAGTCAGGGCACATCAGAGAAGGAAAACTCTGACTCCAAAAAACCTCCGCTGCCTTGCAGCATACCTCTTCAGGGGAAAGGCTAAGGGAGTAAACCCCGACAGAAAATCCAGAGCCGGAGTCCCTAAGGCGGTTTGACGTTCGTTGTAGTCAACACCGGCAACTCCTGCGGCGCACCTGAAGCCAAGCTGTATTGACTCCGTCTTTCCCTTGGACCCTTCAGCTGCGAAGAGAGGGGGGGTCTGCTGCATGGGCAACAGCAGACCCTCCATATCACCCTGCCCAGGCTCTGTAGCTTCAACTTCACTGGAGAGGACACTCCAGCGTCATCGCAAGATGTCGATTCAACACGGGAGGAGACAGATACCGTGTCACTCCCGAGTCGGACTGCACAGCCATTCTCGGCGGTGCAGATAGACTCTTAAGAAGCTACACCATTGTCTCTCGAGACGGACGGCTGCCGAAGTCCCCAGTCACTGTGATCCTCTATTCACCTGCTCTGGCCACCACATTGAAAAGAAACAGGCACTGAGGCTTTATCCCAGAGAGGCCAATTCCAAGACCTGGGGAGGTCTTGGAACCTCCAAGGTTGGGGTTCTAAGTTGGATTGGGGCTGGGGTTGGTTGGGGCTGAGGGACTAGCATCTGGAACCAGGACATCAAGGCTAGCTATGCAGGCCAAGGACTCCTGGCTCTAGCTATTTGCAGATCAGGAGCCAGGAGGAGTGGAGAGCATAAAACATTCTCAAAGCCCATCATGGCCCTCCTAGAGGGTCAGGGGTGGAAGTTTCATGAAGAGGGCTGGCCATCAGGCCCTTGGAAGGGAGTTGGAAAGGCAAGGTCAAAGAAACTATGACCATTCCATTTCTCCCACAAGCCACCTGCTGGGTTGGGCAAGCACAGCCTGCATCCACACCCTGCTGGGAGACCACAGTCCCTACCTCTCCCCATGCTGCCATTTTTCCTTTTTTATTAAGGGGTAGTTTACATACAATAACTGTTAGGATATTGGTATGAATCTATAAAACATTGACAAGGACATTTAATATGTTTGTTTGATGTCTATTGTAGCAACAGGCCAGCTTGATGTTTCTGATAACCAACAGCCTCACAGATACCTGGCTGGGTTTACCAGCCGAATGCGTAGTGCCACCTCTAGGACCCCAACATGGTCCTTGCATGTCAGCACTGGGTGGATTTGGGAGAAAAGAGATTTCTGCAGAGTGCAAACAAAAGTCAGGGCAAATGCTAATGGACCCTGCTTTACCCAGTAGCTTTGTACAAAATGAAGTCTGTTCAATTGAATCCTACTTTTCTCGTTCCTTGCTTTATAATTCCTGAGATGTGTGATCTTCATTCCTGTTGGGTCTTGCTCCTCAGACCTCCAGTTTCCATTCTCCACTCTCTTCATCCAGTCATTCTGTCCAATCTGAAATACAAATCCTGAGGCAGCCACTTAGCTTCCTAATATCAATTACTTCATCCTTAAAATTCAGCTAGTAATCTGTGGGCTGTTAAAATCAGAGCACGGCGCTCAAAGATGTCTAAGGTTCTTTCCACTTTAAGATTTGGTATTGAGCTGTGAACACACTTGTGAATATTTTTTAAACATTTTTTAAATCCTCACCCTGAGGAAATGCTTATTGATTTTAGAGCGAGGAACAGGGAGGAAGGGGAGAGGGAGAGAAACATCTGTCATTTGCCTCTTGTACATGCCCTTGACTGGGGACTGAACCCACAACCTAAGCATGTGCCCTGACTGGGAATGGAACCCGCAACCTTTTGGTTTTCTGGATGTTGCTTCAAACAACTGAGCCACACCAGCCAGGGACTTGTGAATATTCTAGATAAGAAGTTTTCTAGCATTTTTCCAAAGCAGCAGAGCCAGATACAATCATTCACTTTCCTTTCTTTGATGTCTGCTGTGTGCCTGCACCTGGGACTGACGCTCACAGACAGGAATGTGATATGGCCCACCCAAAGGTTCTCCCAGCTGGATGAAGTCCTTCCTTGGGTCAGTTTGATGAGAGGGGGACATTGAAAGGGCCTCTCTTCAAGGAAGAAGGCCTGATTTCCCCTCCTGAGCTGGGAGGAGGAAATATGAGTTGTAGCCCTGGTGTGCTTCTAACTGTGGGGCAGAGTCCTTCTCTCCCAGGGCCTTGCTCTTTCTCTGTGTGCAGTGGAGGTTTGGAGAGAGGCTCTACAGACCTTCCCAGAGCCTTTGTGCTGGGTCCTGTGATAGACCCAGCATGGTGGCCTGGGAATAGTTGCTAGGGACAGCAGCCTTGGCAGGTGAGGGCCGGGCTCTCTGCAGATACCAAGTGTCTGGTCTGCCGTTCATGGCAGGACTCCAGCACCCAGAGTAGTTGGTGCTCACTAAGTGTGAGTTCTCTTCTCCCCATTGGATCCCCGAGGGTTTAACCCACACCAGCTTTTCAGCAGGACTTTGGGTTCCTAGAGGATGCCTGCCACCTCAGCAACCAGGCCCACCTCCAAATGGCAAAATAGGTGGGCTCCTTGAGGCAACCTGGGGTTCTGGAGCAGAGGGAGCTTCAGGGATGAGTGTTAGAAACAAGGACATAGTGACTCCCAAACCAGTAGAAAGTCATCAGTAACAAAGGGAAAATGTAATTAAAGGGTCTTAAGGGCAAATGTAATTAGAGAATCTCTGAGAAGGAAGCTGACAGCACCGGCATATCTACAAACCACAGAAGGGGCATTTAGATAACCGTGTTAGATTGTAACTCCGGAGTAACCAGTAATGGAGAAACGGGGAAGAAGGAGAGGGGAGGGGGAGCTAATTGCGTTAGGCAGGGAAGCTAATCGCTCTCACTTTAGGGCAAGGAAGATAATCACTATAGGGTGGCAATTTTAGGGTGGAAAAGATAATCACTTTAGGGTGGCAATTTCAGGGTGGAGAAGGTAATCACTTTAGGGTGGCAATTTTAGGGTGGGGAAGCTAAGACTATAAAACCAGTTTCCTTTGTCTACTTGGCGCAAACATTCTCCTGGCTGTGAGGGTGCGCCCGGCTCTGCAGACTCATGAATAAAGGTCTCACTTTACTGCTCAAGTCCTGTGTCCCAGTTTTTATTGTGAGCGTTTCTCACAATGAGGAACAACTGGAATTCATATACATTGCTACTGACAGTTTCTTATACAGTTAAACACACACTTATGTGATCCAGCTTCTCCACTATTGGGTATTTACCCAGAAGATATAAATACATGTCCACACACACAGACTTGCACAAGAATATTCAAAGCAGCTTCATTCATAATAGCCAAAAACTGGAAACAACCCAAATACCTATCAACAGAAGAACAGATAAACAAAGAGTAATGTATCCATACAATGAAATACTATTTACTCAGTGATAAAAAAAAAAGGAATGAACAAATGTTACACACAACAACATGGATGAATCTAAAAAATATTTTGCTGATCAAAAGAAACCAGATACAAAAAGAGCATACTTTATGTTCTAGGACAGCAAAACAACTCTCTGATGAGAGAGATTTGAATTGTGGTTACTTCTGGGTTAGGAGATATTAACTGGGAAGGGTCACAAGGGAATTTCCAGCATAATGAACCTTGCTCAGGTCATGATTACACAAGTGTCCATCTGTGTGAAAGTCATCAAGTTGTACAGTCATGATTAGTGCATTGCACTAAATGCAAGTTATTCCTCAGTAAGAAAATAAGCCTTCAGAGTGAGGTCCAGAATGAGAAGTCCCTTGGGAAAGAGCAGCTGGCAATGGCCTGTGCTTGCACACTAGCTCTCCCTTTATCCAATCCATCCTGCAGAGCCCTGGTTGGGAATTGGGCCTCCTGGTTCTGGTATCAGTGACAACTGAATGTCTAGTCCACTGGCTGCAGAGGTCATAGAAATGTAAATAGCAGTTTACAGCATGGTGACTTTGGAGACTTACCACCAGTGTGCCAGCAGAGCACAGCCTGATGGGCCATGTCATGCCTTTGAGTGAGCTGGCCAACTGTTACCACTGAACCCTGGGTCATTCTGAGGTCCCAGGCTAGGATGGGGCAGGAGGGTCAGCTGTAGCTAACCTTGCTGGAGGGAGAGGCTCAGCCCACCCTCTCCAGGGGCAGTGCTGGTGCAGGGGGCAACCGGTCTTGACCTTAATAGACCTTAGCAACTATATCCAAGATGGAATAATCTTGTTTCTGTGTTTTCCTGCCCTGTATTCTTCCCAAACTCAGCCTGTCCCTTCCTCCTCCCTCCATCTAAGCATCAGCCCTTCCTCAGACTACCCCCTACCTGTTACATTCTGAGCACTGGTTCTGCAGCACAAACAACCCCAAGGGACCCACACCTGTTCTAAATGTGGTGGCCCACATGTGTAAACACATGACACACATGCACACACACATCTTAGGATGACCCACAGCAACAGGCATGGACTTACAGATGCACACAGGTGCCCACGAGCATGGCTATATAAACAACCAGTGCCATGATGTCACCATTTATTGGGAGCTACTATATGCTGGGCCATTTCTGATCAGCAGTTGCTTGTGGTTCCTTTCATTCCTGTGCCGCACTAGAAGGTCTGTCCGTGTGTGGACTCATTCAGTTCTCACCACAGCCCTGTGTGGTATAGGCAGTATTCTGATGACAAAGCAGAAGCTCAGAGAAAAGTCACCGGCCTGTGATACAACCACCTAGACATTCTCCAACATAATGCCAGAGCACTGCAGCCAGGCAGAAAGCACAGTCCTCCCACTGTAGGAAACAAGGAAATAGTGACTCCAAAACCAGTAGAAAATCATTAGTAAAAAAGGGCAAATGTAATTAAAGGGTCTTAAGGGCAAATGTAATTAGAGGGTCTCAAGTGCAAATGTAATTAGAGGATCTCTGAGAAGGGAGTTGACAGTATTAGCATATTTACAAATCACAATAGGGGCATTTAGATAATCCCATTAGATTGTAACTCCAGAGTAACCAGTAATGGAGAAACAGGGGAGAATGAGAAGGGTGGAGGAGCTAATCACGTTGTGGGGGGGGGGGCTAATCGTGTTAGTATAAAACCAGTTTTCTTTGTCTACTTTGCACGCACATTCTCCTGGCTGAGGGTGTGCCCGACTCTGCAGACTCATGACTAAACGCCTCGCTTTGCTGCTCAAGTCCTGTGTCCCAGTTTTTATTGCGAGCATTTCTCACATCACTGCCTGGCACTTTCTCCCTATTCACTCTCTCCCAGGTGGGGCCTTCTCTGGCCAAAGGGAACAGAGCCCAGGGCCTATCGAAGTGGGCTTTGCTGAAAGCTCATTTGCATCATCAGCTGGGGTTTCCCTCTATTTCTCTGGAATCTTTGATGCCTACTGGCCAGAACACCCCCAGTGCTCTTGGTGGGAGGGTAGGGAAGAGGGGCAGTGAGCTCAGGGAGGACCAGGAGAAACATCTGAGGCAGGTCCAGGATGGCCCCCAAACTTGACACTCAGCTTCTCCCAGCCCCAGGCCTGGTGGATGCTAGAGTCCACACTGAGCTCCTGGTGTTACAGAAACAGGGGAGTCCAAAAATCCCCAGAGTTTGCTGCTGGGGGATGGGGAGAAGTAAGCAGCTTTTCAAATGCTTCCACATGCCTGAGGCTGGTGGCTTCTTTCTTATGCAAATGGATTTAATGCATCCAAAGCCTCAGGCAGATGGGAGGAGTCTTGAACCAGGGGACAGTATGGAAAGCACACAGAGCCTACGTAAGGTTCTGTGAATGGTCAGAACTGTTTGCAATGCCCACTGCGTCAGATGACGCAGTCAGGGATATATAAGCAGCTGCAGACATTTTAGCTGAGACTCTCTCAAGCTCTCATTTGGGCTCTGGCTCTCACTGGCGCTCTGGCTCTCGCTCTGGCACTCTGGGACTCTCTCTGGCTCTCGCTCGTGCTCTCTGAGACTCTCGCTCTCTGACTCGGGCTCTCACTCGCGCTCTGGCTCTGGCGCTCTGACTCTCTGCTCTGACTCTCTGGCTCTCGCTCGTGCTCTCACTCTGAGACTCTCTCGCTCTCTGACTCGGGCTCTCACTCGCGCTCTCGCTCTGGCTCGCGCGCTCTCTCGCACGCTCGCTCTCGGGGTCTCGCTCTCGTGTGCTCCCTCCACGTGGCTTGGTGAAGGGGCCTTCTCCATGTGGCTTGGAGAAGGGGTCTCCAGGCTGCATTAAGAGGCTCTCGCCATGCGGTTTTGAGAAGGAAAGGAGATCCGCGCAGTTTGCAGGAAGAAGACAGTTTGCAAGGAGGCTGAGAATCCAGGTGGTTCTGCATTGAGCGCTGTAGGGCACCACAGCACAGAAAGGACCTCCCCAATCAGATTGAATGATTGGCAGTTGCTGGTAAAGCTGAACTGTGTTTGGAAAGTAGGGAAACAGTTTCTCTGACTTTCCTAAAACTAGCCTGGTTTGGAAGGGGGGAGGCAAGGATATGTGTTTGTGGGTATTTTAAAGAGCATAAGACTTAACAACAGAAATCCGCAAATAACTAAATCTATATAACTGTTAAATAAACAATTCTTTTTCTTTTCACCAAACTCTGGTATTGAGAGTTATAATTTTGGCGGCGGGCAATCGGGCCCCTAACTAAAGAGCCCATGGGTTTGTTTTCAACTGGAGCAGCCCAGGGGTTCTGTAACACTGGGACCTAGGCCGGACCTGGCTGCCCAAAGCACTCGCCTGCCCATCACCTCTCAACCTCCTGTCCCAGGTTCCCCTTCACCCACTTTCTGGAGGCAGAAAGTAAAGCCAGAGAGAGAACTGGCATTTGCTTATTCAGAGGTCCAGGAAAGTCAGCCTTTTCTAAGAGGGTCACTTCAGGGCAGTTCTATCTTAATTAGATTTAGCCCAAGCAAGGACAAGGACAGCCACATCTTCAGCCAGCCCTGCTGTCAGATGTTGGGGAGGGACCTGGGACCAGGGCATAGTCCAGGTCCAGCCTGGAGGAGAGGGCCCCTCAGGCAGCTGATTTTAATCTCTAGGGTCTTCTGGGCTCGGGGTAGTAACTGGGGTCAGGAGCTGGCAGGCTCTGCTTCAGAAGAGGCCTCACCAAACAGCTCCTGCCTCAGTCCACACAAACACTCTTGGGAAGGGACCAGGTACCTTCCACCTCTGTAAACATGGCACATTCTGTGGGATTGGGCAGAGGTCAGGCCCTTGGGTGATCTTCCCAGCTTTGCCCCTGCCCTTCCATGTGACCTGAGTATGAGAGGTGTCTCCTTGGTTTCTTTTTTTTTCTTTTATTTTTAAGATGTTACTTATTTATTTTTAGAGAGAGGGGAAGGGTGGGAGAAAGAAAGGGAGAGAAACATGATGTGAGAGAGAAACATCAAATGGCTACCTCTCATACGTGTCCTGCCCAGGCACTGAGCTGCATTGGTCAGGGCATCTTTGGTTTCTTAATTCAGACAAGAGAACAGATATAAGCCCCAGGCTCCAGGGAGCTCCTCAGAGTGTGTGTGTTTGTGTGCATGTGTGTGTGTGTGTAGTGGGGGATATTAAAGATGAGAGAGACCACAATTCCTTCCCTGTGGAGAACACTGCCGATAGGAAGACCAGCCATACCTCAACTTACAGCAGTTTGGAGCAAGATCGACAGGTTAGGCTGAGAATGAAACTGGAAAAGCCAGTGTTCATGCTGCCTGTCATCTACCAGACCCAATAAGCGGAGGCAGGGATTGAATCTTTATGGTTGCTTTATTCAGATGGTCAGCTATCTGAGAAGATAGCAGGTTTGTATCCTAACAGACTGTCTTAAATTCTATTATAATTGGGCCCTTTTTATAAGGATAAGAGAAGTGTAGGTGACGGGTCTGGAATTCAGGGGAAAAGTTAATCAGATAAAAGCTGCAGCATTCTTTCATCTGTGTCCTGGGCTGTGGTCACCCTGGAGTACAGTAGCTCAGATACCATCGTGATTGCTTGCAGTGCCCCTGGGGCACAAAGGTGGAACTGCTCATGGTCTCCTGGAGTCTAGGTGGGTCATACCTCCAGTCCCTGAAACAATGGCTTTTTACATACATTGATCACTAAGCTCATTAGCTGTTACTTGAAACTAAAATTTTCCAACATTTGAGTCCCCATCAAAAAGACCAAGAGAAGGAGGGATCCCAGAGTGGGGTGGGGTGAAGGGGGTCCGGTCTCAGTCAGTGGGAAGAGGGTTGGAAATTTATTGGGGGTGGACTAAAGACTTTTGAAAGGCTTGGAGAAGGGAAGGAAAGAGAAAGAAAGGAAAGAAAGGTGTGTGCAGAGGTCTGGAGGTAGGAATATGGGCAAATGTGGGGAATAGTGAGCAATTCCTCTGGGCTGGAGTGCGGGGGATGAGGCTGGAAGTGGTTTGGGGGCTTGGGGGTTTGATTGTACAGGGTCTTGATGTTGGAAATAGTGATAATACTAACAATGCTGGGACCTAGGGCTCACTCCTGCTGCAGTATTTCCACAGCAACAGCATGAGGTGGGAACTGTCAGCCCCATTTACAGCTATGAACACTCTGGGAGGCCACACAGTGGGTAAGTGGTAGAGCCCCTGTCTTCAGCCCTTGTACTCCTCTGACAGCTATGGGCTGGGTTCTAATCTATAGAGATAAAAATTTTATTTTTAAAAGAACTTTATTTATTTTCAGAGAGAGAGAGAGAGAGATTTGTTGTTTAACTTATTTATGATTCATTGGTTGATTCTGACCAGAAACTGCACCTGTAACCTTGGCCTATCAGGACAATGCTCTAACTAACTGAACTACTTGGTGGCCAGGGCCTATAACAATTCTAGTGAGGAAATGACAAGTCCAGGCATGCATTCCAGAAAAAATGTGGCAGGTGAACACCCTAAACAAAGTTAAAATAAAAGTGAAAGACTAGAAAAGATATTTTCCATATATAGTAAAGGATCAAAATGCAGAATACATAAAGTACTACAAATCAATATGAAAAGAAGATAAAAACAGTGGGAAAATGGACAGAGAATATAAACAGACTCTTCATAGAAGAAAAAAATAAAATTATCCCTGAATAATCAAAGATGAATCAACAAAATGAAAAGGTATCCTATAAAATGGGAGAAAATATTTGGAAACCATATATCTGATAAGGGGTTAATATCCACAATATTTAAGGAAGTCAAGTAACTCAGCCAAAAGCGAAAAATGCAATTAAAACATGGGCAGAATACTTGACATTTATCCAAAGAAGACAAATGGCCAATAATACATGAAAAGATGTGCAACATTCCTAATCATGGGGGAATTACAGATCAAACCCACAATGAGGTATCAACTCTTACTGTCCGCTCTGCTCACCTGCTCACGCGCGCAAGATCTCTCTAGAGGAAACACATGGGAGGGTTCTGCCCTCTAGCGGCCAGCGGCGGCCAAGCCTCTCCTCTTGGCTCTGGACCTCAAAGGAGCCAACCGGCCCCTCTACCTTCTCTAATGCCTGCTGCGCAGGAACAAGCCCATTTCACAGGGACTGGCCCCAAGAATGGCAGCCGGGAATCTTAATCTCTGAGCACTTTTGAGCTCTGAGGGCCCTGCTTACGGATCTGAGCCCCCCAACCTGAGGCTCTGGGTGGTCCTAGGGTCACAGGGTCTGAGTCCACTATGAGGGAGCCCTGGCTGTGCCCAGGATGGAGACACTCACGGACGATGGGAAACACAAACACTGCAGAAGCAGGGAGACACTTAGCTGCAAAGTGGGGTGTGCTTTTCCCCACACGCCCACACCCCATGCTTCCCCCTTACAGCCTCTGTCATCAGGCTGTGTGATTGGTGCCTGTGGGTGGGGAGAGCACCACAGGAGCTGAGAACTAGGTCTAGGGCTTAATGCAAAAGGTGCTTTGCCTCTGGACACCCCCATTTCTGCCCCAAGAAAAGGATACAGAGGACATTCGGGAGGTGGGGAAATTGAGGGGAAGTCCCAGCTCTCTAGGGAGGGCTTCCATGCCTCCTGTCCCTCAAGGGAGGCACAAATGTGTGCCCAGTCAGGTAAAGCAAATCTCTCCTCGTCTTTACTGGGCTGTGGGCTGAGACTAGGGCTGAGGGTCAGCAAGAGGTTGAGGAGCCCCACAGCCACCCCATGACGCTTTGCCAGTCCCAGAGCCCTTCTTTCCTTCCTTTTTAGAGTCTGAAATTGTGAAGAGCCATGGTTCTGGGCCAGGCCTGAGGATTTGGCATGACCAAAGTGGGCCTGCCTTACCCTGGAGAGAAGGACTTCGTGCACCCGATGCTCAGGAGGAACCCTGTGCCATCCCCACTCCACAGGAGGCCCCACAGCTCTGTGGGAAGGGCCTAGCCCAGGAAGCCTCTAGGTTCTGACAAGGGCATTAGAGCTCCAGACTCACCCCACACCTGCACACACTTTTGCTCCCAATTAGCACTAACTGGACCACCTGGACACCTGAAAGACTAGCAAAAGCAGTCTGGTCTGCAGGTCCCAGGGAGGCAGCCCCCAACAGGAGTCAGGTGAGTCAGGCTCTGAGGGATGGACCCTGGATCCCTGCCTCTCTGAGGAGGGATCAAGTGATAGAGCCATATCTACCAGGGACCCCAATGGACCCTCTGGAAGACAGAAGCTGCATCAGGGCCAGGGCAGAAGCTAGGGATGGGGAACCTGACAAACACCCCCTCTTCGCCTGGTATTTGAGGCCTTCCTACCAGCTCCTCACTCAAACCTGGCCTCTTCCATTTCCTCTGCTCCCAGTCCTCACCCTCCAGGTCACCCATTCACTCATTCATTCATGCATGCATGAAGCATCCATGGACCCCCTCCCAAGGCCTGGGGACCTTGGAGGCCTGTTGAGGAGCCAGGACCTTACCCAAGGGGCACTGGATGGTCAAAGGCAGACAAGTGACAAGGTGGGTCTGAGGGTAGCAGAGGTTCCTGGTGCTTAATTCCTCCACTTGAGCAGCCCTCTCCTCTACCACTTTCCCCTATTCAGGCCCAGGTTGTCATAGACCTTGTGGGGCAAACCCGTGGCTTCATTTCATTCTAGGTGGGAGGAGGAAGCTAGGCTGGCAGTGTGGTGGGCTTGTAAGTAGAAGGATCAGCCTTGAATCCTCCTCTGGGCAGGTGGGTTGGCATTCTCTGGGTCAGACTGTGGCCCCTTGATCCTTCAGACTGGACGTAGAGGATGTGTCAGGCTATGCCCAGACCCATGATCAGGCCTGTGGGCACAGAGCTGCCAGGAAGGCCTGGGACTGGGGAGCAGGAAGAGCAGTGGGCACCAAGTCCGAGTTGCTCTGGATTGGCACTAAGCCTGGGGGACAGTGGGAACTGACCGTCAGCAAGTGGGTGGTTCTGGAACATGCATGCCTGAGTAACCTGGGCCTAGGCCCCCAAGTGAGAGCCCTGAGCCAGCCTGCCCACTTTGCACCACAGAGCTCAGGCCCTCAGCCCTGGGGCAAGGTGGTAGGAAGATGCAGCAGGTGTGTTCAGCCTGCTCTCCCCACCCCCCAGTCCCCAGAACATCCCCACAGGGAGAGAAGGCTTGGCTCTGCTCCCCTCCCTTCCCTACCTTAGGGACCGACTGGTCCTGGGCAATTTTGTGTTGCCATGACAACCACACACTTCCTTCTTCCCTATTAGATTGAATCTGAGTTGCAGATTAAATCCTGGTAGTTATCTGTTTAGAAAGTATGCATCTTTCATTTCCCAAATGCCTCTGATGCCCACTCCTTGTTTCTTGATGGCTGAGGCGGGGAAGATATATCCTGCCCTACTCCCTGTGCCCTGGGGTGGTCCTGGCCAATGACAGAGCCACCTTGGGTCTATTCTCTTGCTTGCAGGAATTGCACACTTTGGTGTGCAGCCTCTGAGGTGAGCAGATGATGGATGGTCTTCAGAGGCCCCATACAATGCACAGGCCTCTTTGGAGTGAGGCACAAATGTTTCCGGCAAGAGCCCTGGACTCAGGGGCCTCTCTCTGTTCCTTCAGGGATGTGAGCTGCCTGTAGGGAGTTGCATGTGTCTGAACAACTGGGTGACAAGGCCTTTAGGCTCCTGGGATACCCAGAACCCCATTAACCTCCATGCTTTCCCCAGAATTGAACTTAGCCAACTCTGACCAGCAAAGGAAGTTACCGTCAGTGCAGAGCTCACTGGGAGCGAGGGTAGAGATCAGCCCCAGATGAAGGAGACCTGGGGCACTGATAAATAGTGGCCCTCTCTGAGATGACAGGGGTACAGGTGGCCCTGGAAGGCATGTGTCAGCCTGGTATTTGGGTCGGGGCTGGTTTAGCATATTTAGGAGGAGGAGCGTGGGGTGGTAAGAGAAAAGTATAGGCCCATACTTGTGGCCCAGGCTGTTCGCAGATCTGCCCAGGACAAGGATAGAAATGGGCACAGCGGGACTCAATAGGAAGGATCACTAAGAATGGGCATGGAAACCTACCTCTGTGCTCTGCTGTCAGGGCCAGAGGCCTCTGCACCTTGTGCAACCTGCTGCGTGGTACTGTCTACATGGTTGCTGCCCCGCTGGGCTGTAGCATCCTCCGGCTGGGGGCTAGTCTTTGACCACAGCTGCATCTCCTGGGCTAAGCCCCACATCTCCACCCTAATCTTACTACCTTTACAACATTGGAGAAAGTTCTCAAACCTCTCTGAGCCTCAGTATTTTCAGTGTGTGTGTGGGGCAATGGATGGACTGGTGAAAGTGAAGCAGGAGGGTGAGCATCGTCTCCAGGGAAAACAGAATCCACCACACCTGCTGGGGCTAGTCATGTTGAGAAAAGCTCTATGGTGTTTAGTCAGAGTTGTATGATTTTGTAGGGAAGAGCATAAAGTAAAAGAAAAGGAAGGAAGGAAAGAAGGAAGAAAGAGAGAGAGAGAGAGAGAGAAAGGAAGGAAGGAAGGAGGGAAGGAAGAGGGGGATGAGATACTAGCTTGAAGAAAAACATTGTAGCAGAAGGAAAATAGGATACTACTTGGCTTAGCAGAGAACAATGTTTACATTGTTTTAAACATGTAAAGACTGATATCAGCCCTGGCTGTGTGGCTCAGTGAATTGAGTGCCATCCTGCGAACCAAAAGGTTGACGGTTCATGCCTGGGTTGTGGGCCAGGTTCCCAGCTGGGGGCAAGTGAGAGGCAGCCAATCAATGTATCTCGCACACATTGATGTCTCTCTCCCTCTCTCCCTCCCTTCCCCTTGCTAAAAAATTAAATAAAATCTTAAAAGAAAAAGAAAAAGAAAAAGACTGATATCAATTTACCCCAAACCATGACATTTAAAGGTTGGGGAAACAAGTGTGTGGAGAGGTGGCTATTATAACTCATTTTCCCATAGTAGGAGATCAATATTCTAAAGTAGGGGGGTGGGGGATCAAGAGATAGCAATATAATCAAATTATTTAGAAATATGAATGGAAATGGAAGAAATGGCCAAAATAACTGACAGTCATGGGCCAAGGAGGGGAAGCAGAATCTGCAGCTTTTATTTTATCAGAAACTATGTACATGTATTATTTCGATCAAAATAAAAATTGAAAATAAAAACAGGTGGGGTTTAGACAGCAGGCTGTTAGAGAGGTGGAGTAAATTGTCCAGGGTCTTGGAGTCAGGAGACACCACAGGCAGAATCCTTGTTCGGGTCAGCTGCCCAAAGGAGAGCTCAGAGTGACCTTGTCAAGACCACGGACTTCAGCAAGTGCCAATGAAGGCTACAAAAATGGGCCTCAAGCCCAAAGGACTGCACCCTATTCTTCTGGGCAGAGAAACAAGGTCCTTGAGAAACAAGGCCAGAAGCCACTTGCCCACAGAGACACCTGCCGGGTTTGTTCCATTTCCCTTTCTGTTTACTGATGCCTTTTATTCCTAAATTTCCCATCCAGCTGGGCTGGCGAATCAGATTCTCTAGGAGGGCTGGGGCATCAGTGACTTTACAGACACTTCTGTGACAAACACACACTCTTAAGGCTGAGCCTGCTGCACCCTTCTGTCTGTGGCTGAGGGGGTGGTGGAGCCTGGAGTGTTAGGTCCTTGTTGCTGGCTTGTGCTTACCAAGGACACCAAGGGCCACTGCTGCTCCAGGGTTCTCCTGGCTGCTACAGTGGGGAAAACTGCCAGTTGAATAACCAAGTGACTGATTGCCATGATGTCACAGTTAATGCTGACCATTGCTTTGGGGCCTGGCATTGTGCAAAGCCCCTTTTAGATGAGAAGCCCAAGTGCAAGGGGTTCAGCCACTGGCCAGCAGGTCCTGAGTCCTGGGCTACAGGTTGGCTGGTCATTAAGTGTGACCGGGGCAGGTTCCTTTCTATCCTGAGCTCCCTTAGTGCCAAGGTTGGGGCTGAGGCAATGACTTAGTCTCATAGAGAAGGTACATTCTTAGGGTTCATCTGCAACGTAGCAAAAAAACTACAGAGACAGTCTTAAATTGCACACCATGCAGTAACAAGAGAACATTGTAGAGGGCAGTCTAAGCAGGGCAAGACGTGTACCCTGCATGCAAAATGAAAGGAGACCATGGGCAGGATGTGGAGTTTCAGTAACTGTCTACAGGGCACTGGCTGTCCCAGGATAATTCATAATTTAACATTTGTAATTTTAAGACATATATAAAATACATAATATTATCAAGAGATAAAATCATTTGTTATCAGGAAAAATAATACATGGAGATATTTTACTCTGTGATGACTTCTGCTCCGGTCTAGCTCCCCGGCCTGAATGCACATCTCGGAGCACACAGACCCACTGGCTCTCCCACTCTCTAGCCCCAAAGAACTGCTGAACAGGGCCTTTTCCTTGGCACCATGATGGCCCCAGGGCAACAGTGCACAGGGATTAGAACCTTTTGTAGATGGAAGAGAGATAAAGCCAAACTCCAAAGAGACAAAGGTAGGGCTGGAATTAGAATGTGATTTCCAGGCTCTCTAGCTCTGCTGATTACCTGGATCAATAGCTGGTCCCTGGGTCAAAACAACATCTCCCAAGCTATGAAGGCCACCACATGGGAGAGGTAGGGAGTGACCACAGAGGCTGATGTGAGTGAGGGAGGCCCAGAGCAGCAGGCTGTGTGGCTCAGAACCAGGCACACCCAGGTCACAACTCTTTGAAGAAGGGCAAGAGAAGAAAAGGAGAAAGAGGAAGGCCTGATGGCTGGACTCCCACCACTCAGATATGACCCGGACACCAAAGGTCAGCAGCCAAGACCTTTCCTAAGGACCGGCGTCAGGCCCAGACTTGGCTGGTGTCTCCCTACTGCCTGTGAGGCCTGTTGGCAGAGCACACTTCCCCTCTCAACAAAACTCCACCATAACTGTGCCACCCTCCAGGCTCCCTAAGTTCTGACCTTTCTCTTCCTCCCAGCTGCATCTAAAAGGAGAAAGTCTCAATCTGAACCTGGCAGCTTCCTTTGTCTCAGCCCAGTGAAGGAAAAACAAAAAGCAGAGTTTGCAGAGGTTAAGCCTGAGGGGCTGACTGCAGAGGCATGATTGTTTGTTGTCTTTTTTTGTAGGGTGAGGAGGAAGAACTCAAGTGTCCAGATCAGCAGTGGTAAGTGGGTTCAAGGTGAAGACGCTGGCAAATTGGTGAGTGAAGCTGTGCAGGGGTGCAGGAGTGTCCTGTGCATCACCATGGCCCATGGCCACCCACCGGCATGGCAGGACCAGTGCAGGCCTTCTGTTTTCTTCAGACAAAGCTGCGTTCTCTTCTATCAGCAGGTGCCATTTTTCTTTCTGCTTTAATCTAAGGGTGCAGAGAAACCTAATCTAAGGCTGCGGCAATTCCTGAAATTGCTGAAAACCATTTAACGAGCTTCTGAAGCATTGCCTCTTGTTTGAGGAGCAGTCAGGCTGAGCCTGAAAGAAGGCATTTGCCAGCTGCTTGTGGCCCTCCCCAAAGCTGTGGCTTCCTCAGGTCTGGCCTCCAGAGCTTGCCAAGTTCAGGAGGCCTCAGGCCACTCTGCACTGTCTCCCTGACCATGTCCTCAGCCTTTTAGGCTCTTCCAAGCAAGCTGGCTGAAAAGGTGCTTACATTTCCTCTTCACCTGAAGCTGTGCCTTCAAGGAAAGGGGAAATGTTTCTACAGAAGGAAGAAAAGCCTCTCAACCAGCTTTCATGGACTGAGGCAAGGTGGGGAGGAGGGAACAGATAGAGGAAAAGCAAGTGTTCCTCTATAACTCCGGCAGATTTGTAATTCTACTCAAGAGCAAACACAGGGCTGGCATGAGGCAGCTCCTGCTCAGTGCTTCACCTACACCTCCTCATTTATTCTTTGCCACACCCTATAAGGTAAGTGCTCTTATTCCTATTTTTAGATGAGTAAACTGAGTCTCAAAGGGATTAACAACCTTGCTCAAGTTCACGCAGCTTGAAGTGGGGCTGGGATGGAGTGCTGCCTCCAAGCCCCTTCTGGTACGACTATAACCTGCTTTCCTAATTCTCAAGGGAGAAGGCAAATAGGGCTGTTGGAAGACAGGACAGGAGTATCAGTAACATAGACAACAGAGTGTGACAGGTAAGGTGTGAGAGCTGCAGGCGGACAGCAGGTGAAGCTGGGGCTCTGGGGAGCACCCTGGGAACCAGTCCAGGCAGAAGCTGAGGAAAGGGATAAGGACCTCTGTTTCCCAATGCCAAGCATTCTAGATTAAGCTTCCTGTGGGAGACGGGGCCAAAGGAAAAGCGGTTAAATCGCTCCTCTCCTTTGCTAGCTCAGCCATAAACAGGCCTTTGAGTTGGGTCAATGATGCAGAGGGCGGGGAGAGCAGAGCCTGGGCTGGGGATGGAGGTGGGGTGGAGAGTGCCAGGGGAGGACTGGTGCAAGGATGGACAGCAGAAGAGAAGCTGGGCAGCGAGGCAGCCAACAGGACGTTTAGGAAGCCTTGCTATGGGCTGTATTTTCCAAGGCTTTCAGAGTCAAATTTGCCTGTCCTACCTCTGCACTCCTTTCATCATCCCTGGACCGTGCAAGGTGGGCTGCAGACAGATCTCCTGCCCCTGGTTACAAAGTGAGGAAGTGGCCTAAGAGGCCCAAAGTCAGCTGCTTTCCCACTCCCTGGTGGTGTCACCTGGGGTCAAGGACACCAGCAAACAGGTGGCTGTGTGGTACAGAGAACTTTTCCGTTGTGATGCAATATAATTTTTTGGCCAGATTTATTTCTCCCAAATATATATTCTTGCTAATGGTAATTCTTGTTTAAAACAATTATCTTAAATTCTTTAATATGGGATGAAGACTGAGGCAGGCGAGGAGCTGTAGGAGAAAATGAGTTATGGAAGGTCAGGGAAGAGGTTTAAAAGTGAAATCCTATAATCCCAAACTTATTTTTATTAACAAAAAGAACGCTTCTTTCAAACAAACTCTTAAGCTAACTACTGAATTTCAGCACATAAAAATGGTGCTGCTCCAGCTGGAGGAGCAGGGTGGCCCCTCCGTCCTCTCAGGTTCTCACAGTGTTAGCACCACTTATTGAGTGGTCTCTTATTGAGTCAGGGAGGAAAGAGCCCAGAGTAAAGGGTTGGGGTCAGGAATCAGGCAGACCCAGGGCCAACTTATTGGGCCACCTTCTTCCTATCTGGGTGGCCCAGGGCAAATCAAGCCATTTCTCCATGTCTCAGTTTCCTCACCTGTAACATGTAAATAGAGGGGCTTCTGTGAAGACTAAATAACTAACATGTGCCAAGTGTGTCATTAACACAGTACCTGGCACGTGCTCAGTGCTTCATCATTAGTGGAGTGAGGGAGACTTGTCCAAGGTCACCCAGCAAGTCAGACAAGGGCAGCCAGTCTGGGTGGGGTATGACCAACGGCATGTATGCAGCACCACAGGCCATTTAGGAAATGAAGTCTTGCTCATGTACTTCAGAAGGCAGATACTGGTGCAGGTGGATTTCCCGGTGATGGTGCAGGTGAAAGAAACGCCGCAGGCAGGACCTCTCTGGGGTCCTTCCACCCAGAGCCTGGCTCTTGGCCCTGTGTTTACAGGTTTGCTGCAGACGTGCTGAGAGGAGGGAGGACAAGTTGCCACTGTGTCTGGGCATCATGCCATCAGCCCCGCTGGGGAGCCACAGCTCCACATGATTTCACTGTTACAAAAGAAAAAGTACAAGTAGCTCTGTCCCTTCCATTGCTCCCCACAGCCTGACATCTGCACACCTGCAAGAACATTCTCTTGTCATTGGAGAGATGCCACTTAGGGCTCTCACAAGCCACATGAGTTATTGTCTTTGGGGAAGCAAAAGGGAAAGCCGTTTTAGCAACATTCTGTAGTTTGGTTGGGATTATGTGTAGAGGAGAACGTTCTGTTTTCCTCATGGCTACATTGTTTTGATTCTCCTGGTCTTTCTGGTTTTCCCTGTGGGCCCAGTGGGATTGTGCTCCGAGGCTGGAGTTAACACTGGAGTTCTCAACGCATACCCATTGAAAGGACTGAGGCTATGTCATCCAGCTCCCTCTTGGACTTCTCATAATTCTCCTGGGAACGGTGGTGGAAACTGAAAGTCCTTCTGAAAGATGGCCTCTAAGACCCCTTATGCTGTTGACCTTGATATCATCCTTGGTGATTTAGCATAGTGAGGAGCAGATGAACTGGGAACAAAATCAATGCTGCCCAGTGAATCTGCTTTCATTTCAGACGTCCCCCTTCTCTCTCAATGTGGCTGTGCGGAAGCCACACGCTATTAGTTCCACATAATTGAAAACTATGTCAGGATCTCCCAGACATGAACCAGAAACATGCTGCTCAGTTGTCATCTCCAATGTGACGAATGCAGTTTGTGTCTTAATTAGTCACTGCTCACTGACTGAGCATACAGCATCACAGCCCCGTTCCAAGAACTCAACTTGTGTTAGGGTGTTGCAGATGAGATTAAAGGACCAAGGACTTCCAGTCAAGATGAAGGCATAGGTAGACATGCTTTGCCTCCTCATGCAATCATAGGAAGAATTACATCAAGATCTCAGAAACAAATAACCAGAATCATCAGAAAATTGAGCTATATGGAAGTCTTACAACCAAGGATTTAAAGAAGTCACATTCATCCAGATGGGTAGGAGGGGCAGAACTGTGGAGATGGGGATGAGGATGGGGGCTCAGACAAGCAGAGGCGGCAGCAGAACAAACAGTTCCACATTCATGTGTGGTAGATACACATTGGGAGGGAGTCCCAGCTGGTGTGGCTCAGTGGATTGAGTGCCAGCCTGTGACCCAAGGGGTTGCAAGTTTGGTTCCCAGTCAGGCACATGCTTGGGTTGTCGGCCAGATCCCTGGTTGGGGGCGTGTGAGAGGCAGCCAACTCATGTTTCTCTCTTTTTCCCTCCCTTCCCCTCTCTCTGAAAAGAAATAAAATCTTTTTAAAAATCAGAAGGGGTACTTTGGGAGCGAGCGATCCCAGCCCCAGGCCAGACAACAAAGCCTAGGGTTCCAACCCCAGGAAAATAAACCCCCATTACCTCTGGCTATACAAGCCAGTAGGGATTGGGGTGGCAGAAAAAGCTGTTGGATTTTCACTGCTTAAAGAGCCCACATGGTCTTAAAATGTCCGCAACCCCCAGGGCAGCAACCGGAAGGGCACCAATTGCATATGGGAAGTGGGTGAATGACTGGAAATGGGGTGAGTGCCACGAAAATCACCAGAAGCCAGGCAGCAGCACTGTCCCCTCTCTGGGCTCCCCACCACAAAGAGCCACAAAGCAGTGAAGCGAGTAGCCCCGCCCTGGCAATTACTCAAGGCTCCACCCCACACAATTTATAGGCGCCTTTGCTACATAGGCCACCCTACTAAAAGAGAGAGTAAAAGAAGTTCTACCTAATACACAGAAACAAACACAGGGAGGCTGCTGAATTGCGGAGACAAAGAAATATGGCCTAAATGAAAGAACATAACAAGACCTCAGAAAAAGAACTAAATGTAACAGAGATAGTCAACCTACCAGATGCAGAGTTCAAAACACTGGTGATAGGATGCTCAACGAACTTATAGAGTACAGCAAAAAGAATAAAAGAAATAAAGATTACACAAAGTGAAATAAAAAAATATATACAGGAATCAACAGTGAAGGGAAGGAAACTGGGATTCAAATCAGTGATTTGGAACAAAAGGAAGAAAACATTCAACCAGAACAGAAAGAAAAAACAAGAATGCAAAAAAATGAGGAGAGGAATAGGAACCTCTGGGACAACTTTAAACATACCAATATCCGAATCATAGGGGTGCCAGAAAGAGAAAAAGAGGAGCAAGGAATTGAAAACTTATTTGAAAAAATAATGAAAAAAAAACTTCCCTAATTTGGCGAAGGAAATAGACATACAAGTCCAGGAAGCAGAAACAACCAGAACAGAAACAGAATCATAGGTATGGAGATCATTTGGAGAGTTATCAGCTGGGAGGGGGAAGGAGGAGAAATGGGGGAAAATGTGCAGGGATCAAGAAGCGTAACTGGTAGGTATAAAATAGACAGGGGGATGTTAAGGATAGTATAGGGGGTGTTAAGAGTAGTATAGGAAAGGGTGAAGCCAAAGAATTTACACGCACAACTCATGGACATGAACTAAGGTAGGTATTGCTGGAGGGAAGGGGGGTATCAGGAGGAGGGGGGCTAAAGGGGATAAATTGGAACTGTAACAGAATAATCAAGTAAATGTACTTCTAAAAATTAAAAAACAAGAATAAAGGACCAAAATTTGTCATTTTTTGAATCCCTTTCTACTAAGCACTGTGAACCTAAATGGCTTCTGCCATTTGCATGTGTCAGGCCAGGGCAACACTGTGACAGTAGAGTCAACAGGGTCATAATTTTGGGTCACATTTATTGGAGGGAGGGATGAAATGAGACATATAAATGGTGGTCTCGAAGATTCTTTCACAAGTCTGTGGTTAGTTATCTTATGGGACCTCATACAGCTCATCTAAGGCTAAAGGGCCCATCCTGGATGCACCAGGCCACCCTGCCCAGACCCTACCCAGAGAGCTGATTGAACCAGCAGGCTCACCTGACCCACAGGCAGACCATCCCCTGGTTCACTTATGACCCATGATCCACAGTAACTGTCCTATAAAGATGACCAGGGCCAGTTCCATTTCTCCTTTAGGGGCCTTACACTCAGAACAGAGCTTAAAGCTTAGAGGAGAGATTGGGGGCTGAAGATAAAAGGTAGTGAAGACAGAATGTCTCATCAACAGAAAAAGCTGGGCCTCTACCCTGAGAGCAGCATCTGGTTCCGAGAACTCCTCCTCTCACTGCCCAATCCATTTTCCAAGCTCCCAAAGCCCTTTGTTCATTCAGCCTCACAGGTGAAGCATCCAAGGCCCTTCAACTCGTCAGGAGACTATAGAAATGACTGAGATGGAAGTAAAATTTACTGGCTACAAAATACACACAAAGCTTCAAAATTGATGTTTCTATGTCTATAGAACATAACTGTGCCAATTAGCCAACCACAGCTCTTGTATTCTTAAATACTCATTACATTCAACATGTAACATGGTATTCTGTAACAGGCTTGACAAAGCTGTGGTGAGTGGTCTCCAGAAGTGAGTGTGCAGGAACTTGCAGAGGCTGGGACGGAGCTCTGGACATACTATTTTATGAAGGCAAAGACCTATTTTATGAAGGGGAAGACCTAACCCCCTCCATCTTGCCTCTAGCACTTTTGATTTAAGCCACTGCCCAAGAAGGATGGAGAATTTATAGGTAAAGGGTCAACTGCACTTTGGGACAGGGCACCCAGCAACTTCTGCTAATTTTCTGGAGGATAACTAAGAAGTTTTATAAGACTTCCTTCATTAGGTCCCTAAAGGAGGCTGAACTACAGTAGAAGCCCATCTTTCCATTTTTAGTTTGATATACCTATCAGTTCTGGTTAAAAATCAATGACACTGCCCTGGCTGGTGTGGCGCAGTGGACTGAGCATCGGCCTATGAACCAAAAGGTCACTGGTTTGATTCCCAGTCAGGGCATATGCCTGGGCTGCGGGCCAGATCTGCAGCTGGAGGCTATAAGAGGCAACAGGGGATTGATGTTTCTCTCCCTCCCTTCTCTTCTTTCTAAAAATAAATAAAATATTTTTTTAAAAAATGAATAACACTAAATAATGTGACATTATACTACAGTAAGTGGGGTCAGATTGATGATGTAAGTCAATAAGTCTTCCTTCCCAAGTTCTACAAATAAAACATCTTTTCTGCTACCCTTAAAAGTTAATTAGCAAATAAAATATTTACAGCATTAAGGACAAATTCTCCCAGGTCCAGTAAGTAATAGTAAAACAAATCATTTTCCATCTGCATCCGATTGGCTTGGAAGTCTCATTTCCAAATTAAATACCTGGGTCTCAGTTCCTTCTTGGAGACTCATGGAATAGTCAGCAAATAAAGTGATATTTCAGAGTAGAATTCTTGTTTGGTTGTTCTTTCCAGTTCTCTGTGTTTACTGTCTTCAAGATATTTCTAGGGGACCCCTGGCAGCTATGCATCAGCTTATCTTTTTTATAAATCTGGTCTTTTCTGACAGGCTCCACAGGCTTCCTGCCTTCTGGTTTGCCTTCTACAACCCTTCCATAGAGCCACTGAGAACCTGGAGCAAGAAGCATCCTGAGCCCGTGGGTCAGTTCCCAAAAGTTCTCTACATGGAGCTCCTGGTGAGAATTCTTACTTTGCCATCAATGTCAAAGGCTCAGCCCCTCTGTCTCTGGCCTGGCCTTCCCTAGGAGCAGGGGTTTGTAGGTGTGTGAAAGGGTTACCCAGCTTCTTTCCCTTCTCTTGTCCCCACTCACGCCTGCCACATTTTCAGTGAATCTAAAATACAAAGGACTATGCCAGGGATCACATTCTCCCTGGTCCCCCCCCACCCCCCCGCCCCCGTAACTGAATTCTACACATCCCAGAAGCCTCACAGCAGCACCCAGAGCTCCTCCTACCTCCTGGGGCCTGCACAGCATCTCACCTGAGCCTCTTCTCCTTCAGGTCCTGAATACTCTCAGCTCCTGTCTCCTCAACATCCAAAGCTGCTTAGGAAAGAATCCCTGATGGGGTTAATTTTACATCTCAGTGTGAATGAGTCACTGAGTCCTTCTCTGGAGGAATGGAATTTCCAGTCTCCTCTCTAATTATGGAACAACAGCCTTTGATCTCAATGAAAGAAAATTCAAACACCCATTAAGAAAGATATAAGGGGTTGGAGATAACTCTGGTTTCCCTAAAAATCACACTGCCTAAAATCATATACTTGGTCATGCTTTTGTAAGGCAGGGTCAGTCCTGACCCACCAAAAAGTGGCTGCTTAATTTAAAAACACGACCAAGACAAGGGCCAGGCCAGACAGAGAAGACAGGAGAGAGAAAAGTGCAATAAACAATGGGAAACACTGCTTCTGGTGGGAAGGGAAGAGCAGTGAATACACTGCCAGGCCTTTCAATCCCAGACATGGAAGGCTCCTGTGCAGAGGCCAGGAAACCATCCTTTCAGTCGGGAATCACCGTCTATTCACAGCAGTCAGTGCACCGAGAAATGTTGCAGCGAGCAACAGAAATGGTTCACATACTCAAAGCTATCTGCCTACCTTTCTTTTGAAATTTAAGAAAAATGTTTCCCTTTTTGGAAAGGGGAGGGGTATGAAAGACATAAAGAAAATAATTTACTGATTTTAAAATCAGGGGACTGGCACGCAGTTAGCAACATGAATGCATGAGTAAAGAAAAAACACCAGAGAAAAGTGCTTTGGCAGAATGAGGCTGGAGAGTGGCAGGGAGTGGGACAGACACAGCACCTCTGGAGCCAGGAGTCACCACTGAGTAAGCGCGAAGCAACGCAGCAGCAGCTCCTCCCCGAGGGCTCCGACAAGTCAGTGCAGAGCGGAGGAAAAAACACTGTTATTCTCACAACCAGGGTCTTCTTCATTTCATCAGAGGATGTGCTTTAGCAACTTGTTTCCATGGAGAAGTAACCTCACTATATTTTAAGTGGCACTTAAAGGCCAAAGTGTGATTCCCTCCAAAAATCCTTTTTGGGTGAAGGTGGACTGCACTGGGACAAGAGATGAGAGACTAAACACTCACTGTCATGCTGGAGGACAGAGCAGAGGCTTGGTGGTTCTGCTCCTAAGAGCTGGGAAGTCAGAAATGCTGCTCAGGCAATAGCACCTCTCCTCCTGGGGCAGAGGACGGACACCGTGAACAGGTGCATGACTGATGAGGACAATGGGTGTGTTAATGTAGGTTTGCAAAAAAAGCTGATCCCAGAACCCTGCCCCCAGAGACACAGATTCCAAAGGCCTGGAGTAGGTTCTGGGAACCCTCCTTTATATTGCAATCCAGGGGATTCTGAGGCAGGTAATTCAGGGACCATGCTTTAAGTCTAGAGTCAAGTGGGCATGGGGTGGGTGATGAGGTCCTAGAGGATGGGGTTGGGGGGGGTCAATGGCAGCAGAGAAGGGATTTCTGAAGGCTAAAGACCCATCCCTACACACTCAAGAGACCAAAAAAAGAAAAAAAAAGTACACAGGAGGGAGGGCTGCCTTCTGTGTGTACCACCTACTCTACCCCTTGGGACAACCAGCTCTTCTGAGCTAGGCTGACCCTGCCTTAAAAAGCACGATGAAGGCCATGCTTTTGGAGGGCCTATGATTGCTCTGTGACACCTTGCATTTAGCTACTTCCCCCTAGTCAAAGCATTCTCACTTTGAATAGATAAAAAGGTGTTCAGGTGACTGGGCCCTAATCTTGGTGTGCTACTGGGTCTTGACCCTTGGTCCCTTGGCTCTGGCTCGGGGCCAGTGGATTTAAGTGATGCATTTTAGGCAAAGCATTGTCCGATGCAAGTTGCCATGACTGGCCCACGTGAACAACCTGCTCTCTGAGTGTAAACATAGGAAGTTTGGGGATGTCAGGGCTAGAAGATTACTATCACGATTCAGGATGCAGTTTGTGCATGGGGCTACAATGGTCAGTCACATGCAAAAAAAAAAAAACAAAAAAAACTACATTAATGAAAGAAGAAAAATGCCTTGCTGCCTAGGAACAAAGCTCGATGGATCTCACCTGTTGGGTAGAGGTTGCAGAGAGGTGAGTTTTAACCCTGGACTTCCATTGTATCCTGGAGGACCAGACCCACAGGCCTGCCACTCTTGTCCTGGTGCTGCAATTCAGGAGTACTGACATGTACTGGAAGTAATGGGTCAGTGGGAGGGCCTTGTGATACTTGGATATATTAGAATTTACTCTATTTTATTCTGAAGAAGAAAAAGATACATCTATTCAACTTTAGTTGTCATCTGTGCCATCTCCATGGATCACAGTTTCCTTCAAAATCCCCTCTTTCAGGTAGTCAGACCAGGGGTCTTGAGCCAGCCTGCATGTACTCTGGGAAGGCATGGGCTGGCCCAGGGCACACAGCAGTGAAGGTGACATGTGATTCCTCCTAGTTAACGTTGGGAAATGTGATCTGAAAGACTTTGTGTTTTCATTTCTTGGATTTCTATTGAGTAACATTTTCCTTCTCTAAAAACCCAGACCACAGGGCTGACATGGGGAAAGCTACAATACCAGGGTCACCTTTAATCTCGTTTTGTGCCTAACAGAGCTTTCCTTCCTTCTTTCATAGTATAAGTCAAATATTCCTGTGATGGGTAAAATGGCTGCATCTCTTTTTTTGCACCAGATGATTAACTATTAACATCCAAGGTATAGTTTGTTGGAGCATGTAGCTCCTAAGGTCAACCAGACAGACCTAAAGGAATTAATACATTAATCAAAAGAAAAAAATGCTGATTAGAACAAAATATAACTATTTTAAAAGAGCTTTTGGTCTTCCCTTAAAAATAGAACTCCTCCTTCATGATGGAGTCTAAAATGGATAGTTTGGCCCGGTGGTTCTCTCCAATGTCTCACCTGCCTGGGTTGGTCTCACTCCACTGCAGAGCCCTTTGCATGGCTCTTCTTCCCGGGAAATGTGTTCTGCCCACAGATAGTCCAGGTGCACAGGCGTCAGTGAATCCCTAAGGTCACGTCATTTTGTCAGCAAGCCTAGACACACCTAACTGAGTCCTAAAAAAGTGGATTAGCTTGGTCTCTGTGAGGAACACTGTCCCAAGAGTTGCTCCCAAACAGAAGGCCCCCACAGCCACGTGCGCCAGCCTGGCCAGCCAGCCCTGTTCACAGCAGAGGAACACCTGCGGAAAGAAACCATTGTCACTGCCCTGGCCCTTTTTTCTGTACCTCCTACCTCTGGGGCAAGCCAGGGAAAGTGGAAGCCCTGTTGTTCCACCTTTGAGTGAGATAGAAAGTATGGCAACTATGTACTGCGGGTCTACTCTGTCCCCAATGGTTAAGAAGGTTTGGTAGCAGCTATCATAAGAGGATGTCCTAGAGGCTTAGGGGAAGGGATAAGAGGTGTCAAATATTTGTCCAGCTGCTTTAGGCAGAATGGGAAGGGGAAGCCTAGAGTGAGGGACAGTGGGCAGATTACCAAAGCATGTGGTGTGAAGGCAGCAGGGACTCTCACCTCTGAAACAATAGTAATCCCACCACTGAGGGCAAATGTTCCAAGGAGGACTGGAGACAGCTGCAGGCCGGCCAGAGGCCTGTAGGGGCTCTCATGGTAGTAGCGGTGGATGAAGCAAAGGCTCTGTGTGATCCGAATGCCCATGTTAAAGCAGTTGGCCAAGATGAAGCCAACACTGCCACACCAATGGGTCAGGAGATAGGACAGCACCAGGAATGAAGATGACAGGGCCAACATTGTGAAATTATACCTGAGGAAAGGAAAACAAGCAAAGTAGGGCAGTGGGCAACTTGTTCTAAGACGGAACTCCTGCAAAAAAAAAAAAGCAGCCATGAACATGAAATCACAGAAAGCACCCCTGAGTTCCCATGATCCAGCTGGTTTTCAGAACATTAAATGCTACATAGATAACATGGAAATGTCTTTGTCCTCCTCACCCCTGAATGGGAGAGTAAGAAAATGAGCAATTCAAGATAGGGTTAGTTTAATTGGCACCTTGTGATAAAAAACATAAGAATCTTATTCAGCCCAAGTATTTAATGTGAAGCATAAGAATATGACACGGGTAGCAATTACATAGAAATGCTAACTCTGGCGGGCACTGAGGGGTGCTGTGAATGAACACACATGGTCCTTGCCTTGTAGAGTTTAGGTTCATTTTGCAGATAAGGAAACCAGGCATACAGTGTGAGTAATCTGCCTAGGGAGTGAGTCAACACTCTAACCTGACCCTTGGCCTCTAAACTTGAGCACTATACACCACTTCCTTTGAGAAATGTAGAAGCTCTATAACCTTGGCTAGTGGACATCACTTAAAGCAAATGACCAGCCTCCAAAATGAAATGTAAACAGGGAGTGAGGTCTGGATCATCTTCAGTGTTCCTCAGATTCTTAAGCATCCTTCCTTTTCTCTCTACATCTCTAGAGCTCTTTGGAGGCTATGACTGGATGGATTGCAATACTCCTTTGCTTCTCTGATTTCAAAGCAGCATGTCTCTTAGTTATCTTCAGTTCTCAGCAAGGGAAACTGAGTCTCAGCAAAGGTAAAAGAGCTGCCATAATCCTCCAAAAGGCTGTGGTATAGCATCTGGTTTCCACCTAGTGCACAGCAAGCATTCTAAGTATACAGTTGAGGGAACCAAACCCATTAGGTGTCCTCAAGCTGGCCTTAGAGGCCACCAGTCAGGTTCTGCATAGGAGGGGTGGTAAGAAAGCCACCATGTCACCCAAATACCCAGGTACTTGTCCTTGGGCTGACTAAACCCAAGGGGCTATGCAGATATACTTTATCAGAATGGGTGGTAAGAATATCTCCTGACACACACATACACAAACACACACACACACAACTATACCCCAACAGGGGAGGTGTGCACTTTCATCCAGAAGTCCAACAAGGAACTTGTCTATTTCTTGGTTGAGAGAGAGCCTCTTTTAATAAGCAATGAAAGTACATGAGCCCATACTTTCACAGGGAAGTTCCTCCATTACTAATCAATGATCAGAGATCAGAGTGGCCAACTTCATAACGAGTCATAGAGGTGGGACCCATCATGGACCAGTACTCTGAACTCTTCCAAAAAGAAGCAGAAATGTGTAACCTGGTTGTTTTTTACCGCCAGAAACAATATCAGAAAGGTGTACTACCCCCCGAATCCTTAAGAGTTTAAGCAATAGGTTCACAAGTTTTCAAAGTCATTGTCACCCAACTCCTAGTAAAATGGCCACAATGAATGAATCCAGTAACTAATTCAAGCAGGGATGAATTCAACAGTGCGGCTTCTTTGGTGTGGTCATTTGGGAGATGATAATGATGGGATCCACTGTGTTTCATTAGAATAGGACTCTGCAGCTGTCAAACTTTCTAGAACTCACAAATCTATAGTCTTAAAGGAATAATCCAGGAAAAAATAAAAATTTAAAAGATGCAATTAAAATGCCACTCTTTAAATCAATGCAAAATTAATAATGATAATGACTTTTCTATAAGATTTGGTTAACATAAATAGTAAAATATTTATGAATGCTTATTTTTCCATGGCCCTAAGACACTAGGCTTAAGATCATGCTTATCAAAAGATAGATGGTCAAGGATGCTGACTGTGGAAGCAACCAAAGCATCCCCCAGTGGGTGCTGGTTGAATATATCAAGGCACAGCTATACCATGTAGCCAGCATACAATGTAGTCTCTGCAGCAATGAAAAAGATGGTGCCAGTTTGTGCCACAGTAAGAAGATTGTGTGCACCCTCCATTCAACTCCATGTTGGGCCCTCAGAGCCAACAAGTCAGACAAAGGAGCTGTTAACCTTGGGCCTTTGCATCAATCATTGTCCCCTCTGCCTGGAAGGCTCTGTGCCTCTTTTCATGGCAGACTCTTCTTGTTTATTCAGGCCTCAGTTTAAATGCTACTTCCTCACATGGGCCTCCCAACCTAGAAAGGTCCCCACTCTCACTACATCACCCTGTTTAAGTTCTCTGTACAGCACAATCTTCTTATTTATTTATTTGTTCACTACCTGCCTCTCTCAGCTCCAAGAGAACAGGCATCTCATCCATCTTATTCACTGCTGTATTCCTGGAGCTTAAAACAATACTTACTAGAGAGTAGATGCTCAAAAAGCATTTGTCAAACGAACAAAAGAAAATGAGATATACTTAACAAAACAAAAATTCTTCAATAAGACATAATGAAAAATCCATAAATCACATTCTATGTATTATGAGGTTATTAACAAAACAGCAACTTGCAATTCAAAGGATGGTCTAATATTTAACATCCAACCAAATACCCTGTTTTTCTTTAGAAAAACACTGATGAGTCTGAAGTTGGTTAAATAAAAGCCCATGAGTTAGCCCTGACTGGCATGTTTCATTGGATTGAGCGCCAGCCTGCAAACCAAAAGGCTGCTGGTTCGATTCCCAGTCAGGGTGCTTGCCTGGGTTGTGGGCCAGATCCCCAGTTAGGGGAGTGTGAGAGGCAACCAATCAATGTTTCTTTTACGCATTGATGTTGCTCTCCCTCTCCTCCCTTCTTCCTTCTCCTCTCTCTAAAAATAAATAAATAAATAAATAAATAAATCTTTAAAAGCCCATGATTTTATCACTATTTTCTTCAATTCAGAATCCAAACATCCAATGTAAACCAATTATAAAATTTAACTAAGCTGCCCAATTCTATTGTACTATAAAAATTCTTACTAGAGCTTTATGTCTGGTTAAATTCACAGAGATGAAAAAATGCCAGAGATGAGCCCAGGTGCTCTGTGTGTTCAGACCAGGGCCAGGGCCTACTATGTTTAATACATATCTGAAGATTATGTTTAAAGTCACATTTTACTCTTAAGGAAAGTGAGCTACTTCAGATAACTGCATTAGAAGGCACTCTGCCCTCTTTTCTCTATGTTGATTAATACCATAAAAATAATTTTCTAGATATTTATATACTATTAAAATCCCATTAAAATTAACTTAAAAGTCATTTCATTTGGTTCAATGAATCGTAAGAGGAAAGACCACAACCAGCCAGTCTATATTCCCTCATGATTTGGTTGTATGAGATTTTTGTTTAACATTTTAAGCAGGAATAATGTTGATTCTTTCCCTCAACACTAATGATAAAACTATTGTAACAAAATTCCCTTCAAAGACATAGATTCCTAGTCCAGAGCTCTTTCCACGATGCTTCAGTGCCTCTTTTAGTCTGTTTTAAATTATATTTTAAAATTATTTCATATTAGAAGCACCTTTCAAATAAAAATATAGTATTTTCAAAATTAAACTTAAATAGACTTTTCTACCCATGAAAAAGAAAAGAGGGGAAGGATGGATTCAAAGTAGTTTAATAGCTATAAGTTTAACTATCTGAAGTAAACACACTAGCTCTAAACCATTATTTGAAAACTGTGTTGTGACCTAAAAGCATACTGGAAAATCAATTTAGTGGGTCAGGATATGGCAGTTTAAAAATGAAACAACAGAATTAAAAACCATCAGTGTGTTCCGCACATACTTGGTATACCTACTGCTTTGTGAAAGCAGAAAGTTTCAGTCATATTCACCTAAGTATATATTGGATCACAGTGCTCAACGTAGTTTTTACTGTGAAAGCTGGTTTGGGCCAGCAGTTCCTCAGGTCCTAGCTAGCATCAGAAATCTCCTGAAGATGTGTAATGAAAGATTCCTTGGCCTGAGCCCCTATAATTTTAGTTCAATTGATCTGGGAAGAGGCTAGAACTTCCTAGGGGAATCTGACCAGTCTGGTCTGGGACTGCTGCTCTAGACTCTAGTTCTAAACTATGGTGTAGCAAACAAAGTCACCAAGCTTTTTTGTGAGACAGTCCAACTTGGGAAGAAGAGAGGCTGCTCTGAATGAGAAGAAGGGTTCGCCAACTCTTTGAACTACCCTTTTACCATCCCACCCCCACCACTGGGCCTCTAAGGACTTTCCACAGCACTCTGGGCAGTAGTAGCAGCATGGACATTCTGAGGGACACAGGCCTCAAGGGGCAAAGGGAGAACAAGGGCCACTCATCCTATTACCTATACCCATCCCTTCTACTCTCCCTTCTTCCCCCCATCACTTTTATCCCTCTCCTGAACTTCATCCTGTAGTGTTGTCTTAGATACTGCCTTGCTACTTTTGGTATTTGGACACAAGAGATGAATGATCCTGGATGTGAGGTTCTTAATTAGCAGTTCATATCAGAATCACTGGGGCGCTTTTAAAAACCCACACATGTGGTTAGGGGCTTGTGATTCCATAGGTGTGGTAGGAGAGGGAGTGGTGGAAGTAGGTGGACAGGAATGTGCATTTCTAACAAGCCCTGATTATGATTTTGACTCATAACCAGTGCTAAGAACCATTGCTTGAGGTTCCAGGGCACAGGTCTTGATCTGGTATCAATGGATGGGAAAAAAAAATATGGCAAAACATGCCACAGATTCCTGAGATTCTCAAAGATCTACAAATCAGATTCTCAGGGGGAGGACTCTTCTTAAGAGAAGCTCCTTGGCAACCCACTGGAGTACTGGGTAAGGAGGTGGAGGAATGGAGTTTGTCTTGTGCCCGTCTCTGCAAACCTGGAGTAACACAACCCTTCAGGGCCCAGATTTCTTCCTCTACCAATGGTGTGTGCAGTGGAGAGCCTGGGGAAGGCACTGTATAACGGGCTGGGTGGTACCTCTAAAAGAGCCTTCTATAAATGCATGTCCAGAATGAAAAGAAAGAAGACTGGCAAGTTACTTCACTTTGGCTAAAGGCCACGATTAAAGACGTAACTTTAAGGTTACCTACCTGTCGACCTGCTCTTTGCTCATGGCAGCAAAGGTGAAGCACTCAGTTACTCCATTGATGGCAAGCAGGAGGACATAGAGACAATAGGAACGCAGCAAAACAGGACCTATAAGGAAGCAACCCACTGAGATGCCACAGCACAAATGAGAGGCCCACATCCTCCCTCAGTTTGGATGGGCAGTCAGAGAACACCAGAATGGGGTCATGAGCCCTGATGGTATAGACAAAGGGCAAATGCAGGCTCAAGCCTATGGTCTTAATTATCTGGAAGGACTCCTAGCATTCCATGGCACCAGCTAAAATAAACAGCTAAAAACAAAAGGACAAGTATGAATAAATGCACATCTCTTGCTTAACAACTAAGAGCTTATCTGGCCAGCAGGCAAATCTCGCTTTTTAAATCAGCATGAAGAGGCTGCTACATGGAGCACTCAGGGACACAAGTGGCCCTGCATGTTAAGAGGACCTGAAGAAAAGACCTGGAGAAGCCCGAGTTCAGGACCAGCAGGAAGCTCTGAAGATAGAGCACCCACAAATTTACAGGGAGAATCAGGGCCCACGCTGTTATTTTTTTCTATAACAAAGTAATGTGGTTCTATAGCTAACTAACAAACTTTGAAAAACCTGCTAACAAGTTCAGAAGCCTTAAAAATGTATTAATCCCCTCTTTTAAGAGAGCCATTATCAAGATACAGCCAAGAAATCAGTAATAAAATAAACATATACTCACCTGTGACCCAGTAATTCCACTCCCAGGTGTATCTCCCACAGAAATAAAATCAAGTGTTTATAAAAACACTTGTACATAAATGTCCATAGCAGTTTTACATAGAAGAGCTCAAACCGGCATCAACAGGAGAAAAGATAAACAATCTGTGGGCCATCCATACAAAGAAATACTCAGCAATCAAAGAGAAAAAAAAACACTGAACCATGTAAAAATATGGATGACTCTCAAAACCTTTATATTGAGGGAAAGAAGCCAAACACAAAAATAAATAAATAAAAATGAAAAAATAAAATAAAAAAAGAGGCCAAACAGACCAATGTCTCTGTTATAATATTTCATTTATATAAAATTCTTTCTTAAAGCAACACTAATCTAAGGTGACATAAGTCAGAACAGCGGTTACTTCCGAGGTAAAGGCAGAGAGCCAGCTGGGAAGGGTCCTGAGAGAACTTTCTGGGGTAACAGAAATAAATGTTCTATATATTAATCTGAATGGTGGTTACTTGGGTTTATACATTTGTCAAAATTCATCAAACTGCATTCTCAAGAGCACAGCATCTCATTTTATGTAAATTAGACCTCAATAAAGAAGAAACCTAGCCACTAAAAGAAAAGGCAGGGCAGGGAGACTGAAGTTCCAGAGTCTCAGAATCTGGAATTCATTCATGGTTTACGAAAGCTGCTTGATACAAAAGATCTCTGTGCCATGGGGACCCTAAACAGTTTTCTGGCAGTCAAAAATTACAAAAGGAGTACTAACAGGCAGCCATGATGCCCAACAAAAACCATCTTACATGGCCCTTTCTCGGGTTCCTCATTTCATCATGTCATGTTGCCTTTCATTCCCCAAGCTGCTGCAGAAAGTAGCCTGGGCCCCACAGCAGCTGAGGGGCTCCAGTAGAGGAAGTGGGACCAGGTTCTGCTCTGGAATGGCTCGAGACTGTGCTCAGTGTATTCCGGCTTCTCTTCATCCTCTCTTCTCTGGCAGAGAGAAATGGGGCTCTTCTTCTAATACATACCTCTCACTTGGTAACTGAAATCTAATGGTATATGTAGGTCTATCTGAAGGAGGATAAGAGCTGCTTTGCATTGTGGAGAACAAGATTCTTGCATGAAACAGTGATTCAAGTAAAAGGGCTTTGAATCAATTTGGGGGAAAGAGGTTGAAACTGGGAAATTCCTGAATGGAACTTCAAATTATGTATTGAATTGAGAAGTATTATAAGTTGAATTATATGGACCCCCCCATATATGTTGAAGTCCTATCATTTGGAAATAGGGTCTTCAGAGAGATAAGTTAAAGTTAAAACAGGTCATTAGGGTGGGACCAGTGTGCTTATAAAAAAGGGGAAATTTGGACAGAGATACATTCACAGAGGGAAGATGATGTGAAGACACACAGGGAGAAGATAGCAATGTGATTGGAGTTATGACTGTCTCTATAAGCCAAGGATTGTTGACAAACACTAGAAGCTAGAAAAGGCGAGGAAGGATTCCCCCTCTAGAGCTGTAGCCATCAGAAAGAGCCTGGCCTTGCTTAAACCTTGAATTTCGACTTCTGACCTCCCAAGCTGTAAGACAATACATTTCTGTTGTTTTAACCATCCAGTTTGTGGTACATTGTTATTTCAACCCAAGGCAATTAATATGAGGGGCCAGAGAAGAAAAATAAATTTTTTTAAAGAAAGAGCCAGAGAAAAGCACTTAAGAGATAAATGTGAGAAATGTCAAGGAAGTTCAGTGAATGTATATTTTTCTTGAGGATGGAAAAGCTAGGTATGATAAAGATTTCTGAGAACAGTCACTAGGCACTTACAAATCCCCTAATTATATATAGTGCTAACCCCAAATACTGCAAAGCAAAACCACAGTGCCCCACACAAAAGCCTGTCTATGCAGTGCCCAGGTCCCACATTTGGAGATAGGAGCACAGAGGATAGAGAGTCTAAGAGGCCAATTCAGGTCACAGGCAAATCCACTTCATGGGTGAAGACAGGTCAACATGCACCTGTGGCAACTGAGGACAGCAGTGTTGTAAGTTTCACTAAAACTAAAGTGGTTGGCTGAACCACAGAGAGTTGCTATTCTTTTCTGATTAATTCAGGAGGACTTTCTGGAAAAAGTTGTTTTGTGAAATATTTAAGTGAGCAAAAAAGACTGGGGGTAGGAAGCAGCAGTGTCAATATTTTCTGGCACAGGAAAGGCATCCAGATACACAGCACTGGTCCAAAGAGTCAGGGCAAGGAGAGAAGGGGGAGTAGAGAGGTGGGGAGTAGACACGAGGAAAGGAAAGCCAGCAGGCACCCTGGGGAGACACACTGACCCTACCAGAAGCTACCTCAGGCTTTACAGAGAGCTGGAGTTTGGTCAAAATGAGAGGCGGCTACAATGAGGAGACAATACTAGAAGATCCTGCTGGGACAGGGACGCTGATTCAGCCTGGAGCCAGGCAAGAGATGACAACGGACCTGACGATCCTTGGTGGCACCCAAACCACACGTTCATTTCACAGACTAAGAAACCAGACCACTCAGAAGACTCTATTCTCTCTGGAGAGGACACTGAGAAAATATCTTTTTCAGTCTAAAATTATTAATGACCCCGACATAAACCATTAGAGACAGAATTTACCACCTTAAAAAGCAACTAATACTGATCCTTTTAATTGATAAATATATTATCAATGTTCAAAACTGGCACCAGCATCTCAGTTGAGTAAAAGGACTGCACAATTACAGTCATTTGTTTATATGTTTCCTATGATTAATTACTCTGTCAGGTGAACATTATATTGATAGGAGATCCCTCTCCTCATGGCAAAGCCCTGAGGCTATGTTACATTAAAGGCTGTTCCTTGGGATCATCTTTCTAAAGAGGCAGAGAGGCTGTGAAATAGATGAGTCCCAATCTCTGCACACTGACTTACCAATGGCTTCCTACTGAGGCCTCCCTGCAGCTGCCTGATAGAAATGTACTTTTCAGAGCATGAGCCCCAGGGAGCTGCAAACCACATCACTGGTTTCACAGCAGGTGTTTCTCCAAACTTAATGACCTTTGTTCTAGGATAGAAGAAGTTCAGTCCTTCTTTTCCTAATTCCAAAAGTTTGGGCTCATTACAGTGGAGACTAATGAATGACAGTGAACTTGTAAAATGGCAATTGACAAAGCTCTTTACATTGAGGTGAGACAGCAGAAAGAAGTCTTCAGGGTTCTTGTCTAGTGACCTGAGGAATTAAAAACACCTTTGCTAAGCCCAAGATGAAACACTGCAAATGGACTTCTCACTTACGGCCCAGCGCATTTTTAAATTGGTGACGTCTCCAGGGCCTAACAAGAGCTGTGAGACGCTTCATCGCTTGGGCACAAGGTGTTTCAAAGTCTGACACAGTTAATACTTTTCTCCTTCAAAAACCAAGTCACTGGATTATATATACAATTTTATTTGTTGAGATCAATTTTATTCTCTGCAAATGGCTCAGGGTTATCCTTCAAAGGCTTTTATGCATAAGGCTGAGATTTATGTGGTATTTACTATCTTCAGACGTGTTCAATACTAAGTGGAGGCTCATTAGAGCCTGCTCTCTGCCTTCCTCCGTCACCCCAGAGGGGACACAAGGAAGCGCTTAGCAAATCACAGTTTAGGGCTAAGAGGGAAGCCAAGGATTCTTAACAACTTCAAATGAGGTTCAGGAACTGATCAACCTGGTGCCAAACCCCCACAACCACACCCTGAGCTGGTCTGACCTCGTGTGAGGGAATCAGTCCCCCATCCAGCCCATTAAGGACCATTCTCCCTACAGGACACAGAGCTCAACCATGTGTGCCCAAGTTCTTCAATTTCATAAAATTCTCCTATTTCTGTTGAGAAACTAGAACAAATATGGCAACTCTTGTGCATACCTGATCCTGAGCTAAGCATGGCCCCTCCGTAGATGTCCAAAGCCAGCTGAGAGTAGGCAAAGCCAAAAACAGTGATGGTCAGGCCAGCCAGCAGGGCCAGCTTGAGCAGGGACTCCAAAACCGCGGCAGCCATGGCAATGTCCTCCTGGTGCCAGAGAGAGGGAAGGAAGTTGGTTGACTCATGAGCTAAAGAAAAACTTCACATCTGACCTCCGCACTTTGCTGTTTTACAGACCATTCTTTCCATTGGTGAGGGACAGCAATGCTTTTCTGCAGTCTGTCTGTTTCTGCCAATTAGCAAGTGAAGGAAAATGATAATGCCTGCCTGCTTCAGGAGTTCAGGGGAGGTTTAATTTTTAATTCACTCAGGATAAATTATTTCAAACATTGCTTAGGAAACACTTTCCCTCTGATATTTATTCTTAAATGGGACAGCAAATTTTTACACTGTTAGCTAGCTTTGCCAGTGTGCTTCTCCTGACAAACATCTTCAAATCCTAAAGTTCCTGTCAATGTACTTAGGAAAATATTCCTCAATCAAATTGAGAACCAGATTAGCTCACTGTGTGATATTGTGCATAAACTATATTTTGCAAAATGGTTTCTAAGACATGTAAGAGGCCGGCTTAAGCTTTCTTTTAATTCTAAAATAAGCCAGACATTTTCAGTGGTTTTAGAAAAAGGGAAGTTTACACAACCAAATACTTCTGGATTAAAATCTCTTCTGTATTTACCAAGCAGAGTATGTAGATTCTCACAGTCCAAATGTTGCTCTGGGTACCTCACAGTCCTTAAGACACTCAAACAACGGGTGATGGTGAGAGAAACTGAATGGCCAGGTCTTTTCCTCCCTAGTCTCTGCACACCGTGGCTCACCTTTGGGTCTTGCACCTAAGACTAGACTATGGGAGGGGGTCTGTGCTGCACTGGGGACCGCCATCAAGAGCTCTGAGACAGCTGGGTCAAGAATAAGGTCACAAAGAAGAACAAAGGGTAAGAAGAAAAAGCCAGCCAGTGAGAAAGGAAGTGAGCCATCATTCAGAATGTGTAGAAAATGAAATCTAGAAGAAAATTTCAGATCAGACAGAAGGGAAACAGACTGCTCCACATTCCTGTCTATTTATCTTGCAATTAGAGAAGAATTCATTCGACACAGTGACATAAGAACCAAGACTACCTGCTTCTGAAGTGTGGCATCCTTTTCTCTCTCCAGCACCTTTGCAAAGAATATATAGAAACTCTCCTCTATTGGCTGGAAAATTAATCTGGCCACAAGGGAGCCAAGATTATTCACTATGTCATATACACCTACAAAACAAAAGGAAGAAACAACAATCTTACCAGTTTTCCTCTTCGAATTTTCACAGTACTATCAACTTTTTTTCTAATTTTATTTTTCAAGTGAAATTTTTGAGATAACGATAGTCACACAGTTATACGAACTAACAGAGATCCAGGTACACTCTACCCAGTATCTCTGAATATGACATCTTGTAACACTATAGTATAATGTCACAACTAGAATACTGACTTTGATAGTCAAGACACAGAACACTTCTATCATCAGCACTTTTTTATAGAAGTCACTAATGCCAAGTTGATTTTTTTCTATTTTTATTTCTACTCCTCTGAGGTTATATTTTTTAAAAAATATTAGCCCTGGCTGGGGTGGTTCAGTGGATTGAGTGTCAGCCTGTGAACCAAAGGACGCCGGTTTGATTCCCAGTCAGGGCACATACCTGGGTTGTGGGCCAGGTCCCCAGTTGGAAGTGTGCAAGAGGCAACCACACCCTGAGGTTTCTTTCCCTCTTTTTCTCCCTCCCTTCCCATCTCTCTAAAAATAAATAAATAAATTAATTAATTAATAATATTAAAATAATATTAAGACACGGGGCCAATCTTTCTGACAATGATGAGGGGCTCCCTTTTCTCTTAACACCTACCCACTCCCAAAATGAGCATCAGAACTCTGCAGAAAACAGGATAAGGGCAAAGAACCTGCCACCCAAGTCACATGAAAAGGGAGAGTCAGCCCTGGCTGGTGTGGCTCAGTGGACTGAGCGCTGGCCTGCAAACCAAAAGGTTGCTAGTTCAATTCCTGATCAGGGTACATGCCAGGCAACCAATTGACATATCTCTCACACATCAATGTTTCCTTCCCTTCCCCTCCCTCTAAAATATAAATTTTAAAAAATATTAAAAAGAAAAAGAAAAGGGAGCGTCAGTATACTGTATATATTTATAAAGGCCTACAATTTTCAATCTTCAGAATTCATGTTTTTATAATCTTCATTTTTTTATAATCCTTAGGTTCATTTTTGTTAAACATACTGAAATGCAAAGAAAAAAATTAGAAATTATCTACTAACAGTATTCCTCTTCAATTAGAAAACACTACAGAATTTCACTTTACCCTGATCGCCAAAATTTAAAACGTTCAAAAATGTCATCACATAACGCTCCCCTGCAAATAAAAAAGCAAAATAATTAGTATTTCAAATGTACATTATTTTTGTGTTTCTTTATTTCCTATAGTCTACCAACTTTTCCTGTTGAGAAATAACTCTCAAAGGCGAAAAATTAGATAATCAATTAAAGAAACATTATTTGTCTTAATGCTGATTTCAAATAACCTTGGAATAGTAACAGTTTAGAAAGTGCTGGGAGATTTATTGATAGCAAATCGCCAAACCAGTTAAAAACAAAAGAAAATAAAATCAATAAAACCAGTCTAAGTTGTGGTTTGTTTTTTTTTTAAATATGGGGAGATAACTAAAATATTAATAGTGAAAATAATTCTCTCAACTTTTAAGGGTGGTCAGATAATTTGAGTGTGGATTCTGTAAAATGCAAGGTCCATGGTTATATGCACAGACTCATTAAAAGTTTCCTCTCAGGGTAGTGAAAGCTCCGTGGAGGTTGGCAAGGCTGTGGAGCCCAAGTTCATGATTCAAATCTAAGTCTAATGCTTTCAAGGTGAAGACCCCAGCCCAGAGCCCCATTCACCCAATCCCAATTTTTATGAATTTTTCTGTTATCTGTTAACAAAAAGCACTGACCATTATGGAGCTAGAGAACTGAAGAGTGCCCACAGCCCTATAGAGCAAATTCTCACTTCCTAGCAACCTGATGGAAAAGAAAAAGCAATATGAAGAGATTAGAAGCAGTGATCTCTCAAGTCTCTCTGGCCCTTGCCTCTCCCTCCGATCTCTGAGCTGCTGCATCTGCAGCAGGGACCTCGATGGGTTCCACTGGGCACTGGCCCCACAGCTGCAGTCACTCCTATCTGCATCTCTGCACTGCTCCAGTCCATTCTCACTGCTAACAGTTGTAGTTTTTGCAAATCTAGCTCTTTAGTCAACCCCTGCTTTCACACCTTTAAATGGCTCCTCAACTTCTGCAAAAAGTCCAGGCTCCTTAATTATGCATTTGAAGCCATTTATACACTAACCCCCAAGCTATCTGTTTGGCCTCCCTTCACCAACCTCATCTCCACCTCCCACCATCACATGGTCATCCTCTGCTACACCCTACCAGGCTTTGGCCTCTCCAGCTGCTCTGAGTCAGGCTGGCTCTTGGCATTTCACCACCTAAAATGGCATTTCTGCAGGGAACTCCTTGTGTTCTGGCACAATATGCCTCTCCTTCCTATACTCTGTAAGCTCCCTGAGGGCAGGAACCATGGCTCAGTCATCTCTTTGTCCCTGGTTTCCTAGCAGAGCACCAGGAAATGAGAGGGCATTCAAGAGATGTCTGGTGAATGAGTTCACATTTTCAGGTACAGTCCTCACAGCTCCGTATCAGAATTAACCACATCAGAAAAATATGCATATCTTTGATGAGAGAATGAGCTCCTTTAGACCATGGTCTGTTACTCATTCATCTGTATATTCTTAGCACCTGGCACATAGTGTTCAGAAAATGTGGAGGCAGAAGGTAACAGCATACACATTTTTGCTACTGCAAGGAATAATTTCAACTTTTTTAGGGCTGTGGGCTTTAAGATAAAAAGAATCTGGGGGTCCTTGTCAAGCCACTTCCTTATATCACAGCCATGGAGATAGAGGCCCTAAGAAGTTCCTAATGGCCCTCTGCCAGTCAGGCCAGGGTGGCCCAACTATGCAGCAAGCAAGCAATCAGTACCACTTTCAGGCCTAGCACACGCATCTAGCCACAGCAATCCAGACACCCAATTCAGGGCCATTGCTTGGACTGGATCCATTCCTCAACTAATTTAAACTGCTCTTAAAAGTTGGGGAGGAAAAAAAGTACATATAAGCAACCGCCCTTTCCGAAACTCTAACAATAAGGTGAATATCACAATACAACAATTGCACTACAAATACCTTTCTTTATCAGCGAATACTTGCTGAATACCTATCATGTGCCAGGCCCAGAAGGGTGCTGGGGAGACAGTGGTGACCAGCACCCTCCCTGTTCTTACGAACCTTATAGTTAAAGTACCTTCACTCAGGTCTCCAAAGGCTCTGATCCTTGTTTCCCCTAGAAGTCCTACAAACAGTTTCACTTTTGTAATAGCAATATTACAGGCTCAGGCTAAAATATGCACTCTCAAAGCTCAGCGAGCCCTCAGACCCCTCCTGGTCCTATCCCTTAACTCAGACGGGAAAAGTGAGGTATACAGGGAGTTACTTCCCTTTGGAAATATAATTAGTAAAAAAGTAAAGGTCGGGGAGGAGAAGGAAAAATAATAATAGTGAATGGTTGCAGAGCGCTAGAATTATTGGAAAGTTTATTTTCCCAAATTTTGGTAATGAAGTTATATTATTTTTCTAATTAAAAAATAATTTTAAAAATAATTTAAAAATATGTTCAGTAAGAGATATATAGGTGCATAGACATATGAAATTTACATATAGAAAGTATTGTACTACCTTCAGCAGCTTCTAGCTGCTTCAAATCTCATTCTTTGAACTAAAGCTGGGTATAAATAAACCAGTATATGTACATACATAGAAAAATGAGATGTACTTATAGCTCCTTGCTGGCCTTCTGCATCAAGAGCTCTGTCACTGTTACACTGGAAAGCCTTAGAAAGCTAGAAGGCTGCCCAAACTATTATACAGGTAAATCTTACTGTGCAAGAAAATAAAATAATAAAAACCTGGATTTTTAAAAGTTAAAAAAAAGAAGAAAATGTATAATAAGTTAGAATAGGATAATGAAACTATAAATAGCTTTCTCTATTTTCCAACTTTTCTATAATTGGTATAATACTTTTAGAATACATTTACTTAAATGCTATAACATGGGGTTTTGGAGATAGATTTGGACTCAAATCAAGTTGTTCCTCATTACTATAGGACTCTGAAGAAGTTATATAACCTCATTGACCCTCAGTTTCCTCATTCATAATAAACAAAGACAATGTCTTTCTTATAAGACTGTGGAAAGATTTAATTAGACAACTTAAGTATCAAACTAAATAGACGTTAAGGTTCCCCTGCCCAGGGGCTGTAGACAGCAGGTGGTCTGGATCTAAGGGACCAAGGGTTTGGTGGAATCCCCTTGCTTATACCATGGATTCCTAACTGCTCAGGGTGACCTTTTACTTACCTTCTGTCAGAATCTGTTTCAAGAAAGACTGTTTGAAAAAACTCCAAGTCAATTTAGCCTCTTTCCAATTTACAAAAGCCTAAAAGAGAAAACAAACAAACAAACAAAAATCCTAGGCATTGCAAGTCTAAGAGTACAATAATGTTACATGAAAGGCAAACTCATTTGGTCCCTAAATCCCAACTTGGATAGCCCCCACTACTTTTTCAAGTAATGCTAAGCACACAGAAGCATCTAATAACACTGGCAAAGAATTTACAGTCCTAAACATGAAGACAAATTCTCTAGGTAGAACAGCCCCCCTATAATGGGGCCTGCCCAGGATTCATTCACTGAGACCCCTGACAAATTGTGTTGTTCCCTTGCTGCTACCCAGACAGTAAACTGACCACATCTCACACATACAGCTCAGTCAGTTCTTTCCTTAGAAAATGTCTGAAGTACGCTAAGCTTCAAAACAAATTCTGCTCCAGGTACTCCACATCTTAATGCTATATTTAGCCATCCAGGATCCCTTTACATAAAGTATATGTGCTTTGCTTGTATATTTCAAAAGAAAGGCTTCTCATGCCAGTTAAACCACTCAAAACTGATATGACAGAGGAAAGAAAAAAAGAAAACAAAACTTCTGACATGGCTCTTCCAGAACCCCCAGGGGTCCTTAGGAAGGGCAGAGGTCAGCCTAGTAGAGACAGGCAGTCTCAAAGCCAGAGAGCTGACCACAGAAAGGAGGACAGGGGCAGTTAGCTGGACACGACTTCTTTTTTACTTCCTCGCCCCAGTTCCCTCTGAGGTCCCCTCCTCTATCATGAAGGCAGTCTGGATCCCAAAAATGTTCAGTCTAGACGTTAGGTTCTTAATCTCAGGGCACCTGCATTTTGAAAAGTTCTTATTAACTCAAAGTGATGACTTTTGAAAAGTGGTATTTCATGGGGTTCTTCAGGAGGAAAGGGGTGAATCACAAAGGCCAAGCCCACGCCACCTCTCCAAAAGGTCAGCTTTAGCTACAGAAATTAACCCAAGGGCAAACTTGGAACCTGTCCCAGTCTCATGGGCTCCTCCTCTTGGCCAAAAGCCCATGTGTATAGAGCAAAATATATTGCAGGCCACAGATATAACTTAAAATTTTCTAGCAGCCATAGTGGACAATAAAAAGAAACAGGTTTATTTTATATATAATAAATTAATTTTAATATATTTAATCCAAAATATTCTCATTTCAACTTATAAAAAGATATTAGAGGCATTTCACATTATTTTTTTTACACTAAGTCTTTGAAATCCAGTGTGTATTTTGCCTTTACAGCTCATTTAATTCCAAATGCTCCATAGCCACATACAGCTGGTGATTGCCATTTAGAATAGGGCAAGTCTAGATTACTCCTTAAAAGCAAGGGTCATTTCCAGTCCTTAAATCTCACCCCTTGGTTTCAGAGCCTTTCCTCCAGACACTGAAAGGACAGGCCTGAATCCTCCCAAACTTCACTTCCTTCAGGGCATCAGTGGATCTGGAGCAGATGCCAGGGGTAGCTTTAGCCCATGAGTAAATCTTCCCCAGGGAGAAGGAAACTGGGCATCTCCTTTCCCCAGAACAAAGGGGACCAGACTACCTACCACCACCAGGGGGCATTCTGGACCACATCATGTTTGGGGCCCTGCTGCTGCCCATAGTCAGGAACCATGGGCACACTTCTCTCTTACATTCCCATACCAGGTGATCCTCTGGGAGGCTCTGCACAGCACCACCTGTGCTCTTTAAAGGAAATGAACAGTTACAACTGGTCCATGAGGCTCTTCCTGAAGTCTACTTGCTGGTAGGTTATGAATGAGTTTGGGAAGATGATTGAGCTCCTTAAAAAAAGTTATTTAAGAGAATGAAATCATGACAGTGTCTCTGATATAACTCACGCTTGAGCATTCCTTTCTCCTAAAGCCTTCAATTTAAACAGACCTGTGGTTCTGAACAAATAGCCACACTGCTTACTATGTCCAAAATGTTCATTAAGGACATAGAGGCAGAAATCTGATCAGAGACTGGGCTTCTTCTCAGAGGAGTCTCTGCTAAGTGGTAGAACAGCAGCGCATTCTTCGGGCTTTTACCATTCTGTTCAGAATGGATTTGTCACTTGGGACACTCAAAAGAGGCCTATTGAACAAGAGCTAGGTTAGTACTGTAGAGCTGGCCCTCAGGCTGTGAATTTCTCTGGAATCCCCTGATCAACAAGCCATCCCACTGCCTCACTGCACCGATGGTGAAAGGTGATGGGCTGTACTTCCACGGATGGTCTGGCATCAGAACTCTGGGGCTCACTGTGCTTGAATGTGATTCACTCTTCCACTTCCCAGACTCTCTTAACTCAGGATGGTCCGACCAGAAGTATCCTTACCAAACTGACAAGAGTCACCAGGGAGTCTGTGGCCACCATCCTGCCCCATGCCCTCCATCGTCTCTAAACCCTGCACAGCACACCTTTCTCTCCTTCTTGCTCCAGGGCTATGGACTCTGCCCTGGCTTTGTCCATGTTCCCATTTCCATCCTCCTACTGTTCTCATCACTTCTTATCTGGGCAATTGCCACGAACTCCTTGTGAGATTTTTCACTTCCAACCTTCTCTCTAGCCCACCCTTCTCATGGTAGGGTTTGAGCTTTGGAGTCATGGTCAGAGACTGGGGCTCAAACTGCAGCTCCCAATTTATTAGTGCAAAGGCCATGGGCAAGATACTTTGCTAAGCCTCAGTTTTCTCATCTGCTGGAGCTGACTGAATGAGAGCAACTGAGACACTCAATAAACCTGTAACAGAAGGTAAGCTCCTCAACACAAGCAATTAGATCATGGCATTGTTCAAAACCTTTCACTAGGCTCCATGGCACTGAGGCCACCACTACCTTGTCCTAGCCCAGCAGGCCATAACCTCCTTCTGCCTTTGCTTTTTCTCCGATCCCCAACTGTTTAGCCAAACTAAGTACCTGAGTCAATCCAAATTCCGACACAGTGATGGATATATAATAGGCCCCGAGAAAATGCTTTCCTTACTACAGCCACACATGCACATTTCTACCACACACACACATTCACCTCTGCCCACTCTGTGTCAAGGCCCAGCTCAAAAGCAGCTTCCTCCATGAAGCCTTCCTTGATGCTCCCAGGTCTTTGTGTTTCTATCACCATACACACACACACACACACACACACACACACACACACACACACAAACACAGTCTTGCAGTGTAGTTCACTGAGCACACATCTTATTTTTTTAGTGATGTTATCTTTATATTTATTTTTATTGAATTTATTGGGGTGACATTGTTAATTAAATTATATAGATTTCAGGGGTACATTTCTATAATATATCATCTATATACTGTATCGTGTGTTCACCACCCCAAGTCAAGTTTCCTTCCATCACCATTTATCAGCTGAGTACACATCTTATTGTAACTCCCCACACAACACAAGTTTTGAGAGCAGGAACCCCACTCAGGGTACCTGGAACACTTCTTGACACATGCTTGATGTCTTAAATTCCTCAGCTTTACTTACATATTAGCAGATCTCTCATATTAAATCCCTCAGAAATGTCGAGAATATAAGATATATAAAGGGCAGTTATTATTTGAGTGATCATTAATTTTAGATTAAATAAGTACCTTTAAAGGAGATGGAATTCTATAAGATTAGGAATGAAATCTCCCAATTTGGTCATATTGAGTTTGAATATCATTTTTTGACCAGTTTTGTATGAGGGAGCCCCCAGCGCAGAAAGCTGCTCTAGAGAGTCAAGTTAGGCATGTTGCCTTAAACAAGAGGACCCTAAGGTCTGGAGAGAGTCCTGCAGACTTCTCATCTGCACATACTGCCTCCCAAATGCACAGGAAGCCTCTGAGGCCCAGCAGTCACCTTCCTGCCTGTCTATATCCCAGTCAGCAGCCAGCATGGGGATATGCTCTGTCTGTCAGCAGGAACAGTGCCACTGTGTATAGCAGATACACACATCCTTCTCGTGGCTACGGCTTCTGTTCCAGTGGAATGAGCATGGGTACTTTTGGGACAGACTGCCAGATTAACCGCTGAGCTCTCACACCAATGCCATTAGTGTGTGCCTTGCTAGGATGTCTCAGCGGAGCTATTCCTGCTCTCAGAGCAGCAGGGTGATGGTGGTGGTGGCATCAGCAGTCACTATGGACACCCAGTTGGGCCAGGCCACAGTGCTAAGCACCTTACATGTCCCATCTCATCCAGCTCTCATAACCACATTAGGAGAGAGGAACTCTTACTATCCCCATCAGATAGATAAGGAAATGAAGCTAGGAGTTCTGGGCCCATCACAGGGTTAAATACACACTTGACAGACTCCTTATTACCCTCTCTCTCCTTGCCTGTGTTCATGTCCAAATGTTCCTTTCCAAAATACTGCTAGGGCACAGGGGCTGGCCCAGGATGTAAAGCTGGCCAGGCTTGGTAGAGGTGAGCCCTGGGGAGCACTCAGGGGAGGGGATTCTCCCGCATGCTCAGTCCCACTGCGGCAGGTGGCAGAATCTCTAAGCAAGAGAAAAGATCTCGAGTCCTAAGTATATACATGTGCAGATGAGGCACTGTGGTATCCCAAAAGTATCATGTTGATTTAGCTTAAAGGTAAGATCTAGTTGATCAGAACGGAGAATTCTTATCTAGCACATCAGAACATATATGGCTTTGTTACATCAATCTGGTTTTTCTTGAGCCCTGGCTGCTGTGGCTCAGTGGATTGAGCGTCAGCCTGCAAGCCAAGTGTCGCTGATTCAATTCCCAGTCAGGGCACATGAGTAGGTTGCACATCAGGTCCCCAGTTGGGGGCGTGAGTGAGAGGCAACCACACAGTGATGTTTCTCTTCCTTCTCTTTCTCCTTTCCCCTCTCTCTAAAAGTAAAATAAAGAAATAAATAATTTTTTTTAATCTGCTTTTTCTTGAAAAGTTGTAGGGCAAGATTCCAGAATTTCTGAGACTGTAAGTCCCAAATATTTTACTACTTTTTAAAGAAATCACGAAAGAGGAATAAGAAGTCCAGTCAAAGCCTTACCTCAAATAAGTGCATCCCATCAAGCCCGCAAACAGGTAGGGAAAAGGGAAAGTGGATCAGCCCAGAATAGAGCTCTGCACAAAGCAACCGAGCAGAGGCAATGCAGTATAACATCACGTATGCAACTCCAAGGCCACATATGGCAGCATTGACCCCACAAGAGGCAGGAAATAAGTCAAATGAACTGAGAGTTGAAGAGTTGAGTAGAAAAAGATTATGCCTCACTCCCACTAGTTAGCATGAAGACGCCTCAGAGGTCTACGTGGGAAAGTGGATCACCTGAGAGACAGGCCTGACACGAAATGCAGGAACCGTGCAGGGTTCATCCCTGCTTTATCAGCACTCTGGACTGTCTGTACCACAGTTCAGTCCTCGGGAAAACCAAGAGACAGCAAAACAAAGACAGTGGGACACAGTGGTTACAGCCTGTGCTCTGCTGGGATTCAAGCCACTCCAGGCTCCTGTCCTTGCTCTGACCCTCACCTTGGGCAGGTATTTAGCCACTAAACCTCAGTTCCTCAATCATAAAATATAAACAATAGTGTCAGCCTCACAGAGTTGCTATAAATAAGGGCATGTAGTGTACTTGGCATAGGGCCTAGCACATTGGTTCTCAACTGGGGGCAATTTTGTCTCCCAAGGGACATTTGGCAGTGCATGGAGACACTGGTTGCTATAACTGGGAGGTGGTAGCTACTGGCATCTGGTGGGAAAAACCAAGAATGCTAACTAAACATCCTCCAATGCAAAGGACAGCCCCTACAACAAAGAATTATCCAGCCCAAAGTGAGGACAGTGCCAAGATTTAGAAACCCTGGCTAAGGATATAGCAAGCACTCAATAAATGAGCTATTAAATTATCTTTACTATTATAATAATAAACAATCAAGTTGTAGTTTCTTTCCCTCAAGGATAACCAGCATCTGTGATTAAAATGGTAAGAGATAAAAAATACATTACTTACTCTACTCCTCAGAATGTGGGGTAACAGATCTGTAATTCTGGAGACAGGAAGAATTTGTTGCTTGGTTGATTTTGGGAAACCCAGCAACCTTTTGAAGTAAATAACATAGCAGAGCACAATAACTGTAGTGTAGAAAAGCTGAAAAAAAGAAAATGGGTTTAAATAGCACTATTTTAATGTAGGCATAATTAAGATATGCTTATTGATTTTAATAAAGGCATAATTAAGATATGCCTATTAATTTGACCTCAAAGGCCAATCAAGAAATAGAATGGTCTTAATTGACTGCACCTTTTACTGAGTGATGCCTCACCCTCTGGTATGTTCACTAAGACCAAGCCCCATGCAGCATCTCTGGGGAAAGTATGTAAAAAACTTCATCTAACTGGGAGAAGAGAAGTTCTTCTGGGCAAGCAGAACATAATTTCTATGACAGATATCCATTAGTGCCAACTGCCACACAGATGTCAGTTATGTTCTTGAAGATTTGCATTTGGCCAAAAAACAAGCAAACCAACAAACAAACCTCTAGCCCTCCCTCCTAGACAGAACACTGTGAGGATCCATGTGTCCTGCCTGGGCTAATACCCAGCATCTAGTGCTGGAGATTTTCCATAAACCCCAGAAATCTGTGACACTATGATTACAAAGCAGAATTGAGCTGCTGACTCTCTCCTCTCTGCCCAGAGCATGGGGAGGGCAAGAGCTATTACAGGATGAGGAGGGAGCAGCAGCCTGGGGTTTTATCTGTAGGTTGGGGAGAAGTATTCAAAGAGCCCCTTTTCACAAACTCCCTTCTACCCTCTTTCCCACTGAAAGCAGCAGTGCACACTAGCTCAGGAAAAAATGGGACTTCCAGGTCCCCCTTTCAATCGGGAAACGCCTGCTGGAAAGGCACAGAGCAAGGACAAAGAGGAGTCTCGGTTCAGCAGATCTGGGCTCCTCTGCCATCCATACCTCTCCCATCCATGCTTGAGAACAGAGCCCACCAGTCACTATCCCTTTTTTTTTTTTCAGTTTTATTGAGAAATAATTGACATACATCACTGTATATGTTTAAGTCTTACAGCATGATGGTTTGATTTACACATATTGTGAAATAATTACCACAATAGGTTCAGCATCCATATTTTCATATAGACACAATGAAAAGAAAAAAAGGAAAAAAATTTGTGATGCACACTCCCAGAATTTACTATCTTAACTTTCCTATATATCATTCAGCAGTGTTAGCTATAATAATCATGTTGTACATTATACACCCAGTACCTACTTATCTTATAACTGGAAGTTTGTACCTTTTGACCACCTTCCTCCAATTTTCCCCCTAAATCCTTCTTTCATGGCTCAAGCCCTTTAAGATACAGCAGCACTGCTGTGAGCCACACCATCTGCTGCCCACATCCTGTGATGAGTACCCTTTCCCAGCTGCCTTCTCCACCTCTCTTCATCTTCCCACTAAGCAGAACCTGGGAAACAGTAACCACCTCTGGGTAGTCTTCATGCAGCATATCCAAACTGCATGATCCCTCCCCTTCACTTCTATCGAGGAAAATTCACATAACATAACATTGACTGATTTAACGGTAAAGCAGACAATTCGGTGGCTTTTAGTACATTCACAGTGTTGCTGTACTCGTACAATCACCATTATTATCTAATTCTAGAACATTTCCATTACTCCAAAAGGAAATTCTGTACCCATTAAGCAGTCACTCTCCATTTCCCCCACACCCTGGCAACTGCTAATCTGCTTTCTGTCTGCACTTGCCTATTTCAGATAGTATATATTAATGAAATCATACAATAGGTGGCCTTTTGTGTCCTGTTTCTTTTACTTAGTACAATGTTTTCAACATTCATCAAGTTATAACATGTATCAGTATTTCATTTTTATAGCCAAATAACATTCTACTACATGGATATACCACATTTTGTTCATAAGTTGGGCATTTCAGGTGCTTCCATGTTTCAGCTATTGTGAATAGTATTGATATGAACATTCATGTACAAGTTGTTTGAACAACGGTTTTTAATTCTTCTGGGTGTATACCTAAGAGTGAAATTGCTGGGTCATTTGGCAGTTCTACATTTAACTGCCAAACTGTTTTCCACAGTGGCTGCACCACTTTATTTTATCACCAGCAACATATGAGCATTTCGATTTCTTCATATCTTTGTCAACATTTACTATTTTCTGTTTTTTTTCCCTGGTAATAGCCATCCTAATGGGTGGAAAATGGTAGCTCACTGAGGTTTTGATTTACATTTGCCTAATGACTAATGATGTTGAGCATCTTGTCATGAGCTTATTGGCCTTCATTTGTCTATCTTCTCACATTTGGAGGTTTGTCTTTTTGTTATTGACCTGTAAGAATTCTTTATAAATTCCAAAGTGACTCTTTTATTTGGTATTTGATGCTGTGAGGTGAGGGGCTATTTGAGGAGGAATCTGGCAGCAGGTCGGACAACGGGAACCCTAGGGTATAGGTTGTGGCTTGCCTGCTGATATGAGGTGCTGTTGGCTCTTAGACCTCTAACGTATAAATTGATAGAGACTGAACCAGAAAAAGGGCTCTCAGGAGTCCTATGATGACGAAGCATATAAACTAGGGCTGGCCTTGCTGACATACGACCTATGTATGACATATCTTGGGTGGGAGCTATGATAACCAGAAAGTCATAATGAAAATGCCTTTCCTAAGAAGTGTCAACTAATAACTGGGTGTCTATTTGTCCCTCCTGTCCTGTCAAGGAGAGTGCCTCAAAAGGTATGATGAACACTGGGAACTATAGTTCTGAAGCTGGTAAAATGTGGCAAAAATAATCACAAATAATTAGTCTAAAATATGCAATTGTTTGCAAATTGCTTTTAGGAGGCAATTCTCATTCTTATTCTATTAATTTAAAATCTAGCTCTTCTGTGTTTCACAAAAATATTTGTAGTTTTTGTCTAGGACTTGAAAAAGGTTTTCACATGAATCATTACTAAAAGTTTTAACTTATCTTCCTATACATTAAGAAAAAATTACAAACTGCTTTGTAACTATTTGTTCTCAGGTTTCATTTTTAATTAGCACTTGTGCTCTACTTATATTTTATTAGAACTAGAAATATGAACTAAAATTAGAAAACAATAAGATAAAAATGAAGCCCAAACTGCTAAATCTGAAAATGTACCTATTATAACTTGATTCAAGCCCTCTGAATTTTCTAAGATTTTTTTTTTTTTAAATCCTCACCCGAGGGTATATTTTTCATTGATTTTAGAGAGAGAGGAACAGGGAAGGGAGAAAAAGAGAGAAAGGGGGAGGGAGACAGAGAGACATCGAAGGAGAGAAACAATGATCGACCACCTCCCACACACACACCAGCCAGGGATGGAACCCACCTTTTGGCGTACGAGATGACACTCTAACCAACTGAGCAACCCAGCCAGGGATGAATTACGTAAGATTTTATTCTAAGTTTAAAACAAGCTTGGCAGAGTTTCCTCCTATTCTGAAAACAATGGTTGAAACACAGGGAAAATAACACACATGCAATTTGATTCCCACACCATCCCCTTACTGCTTTCTTTCTCCTTCATAAGACAGACAATCAAAGATCAGTTTGATATGGACGTGTCTGCAGATTATCTAAAGTTTTTATGTTTGACAGTGAGGCTTAGTGTGTGGCCTTCACCAGGTTCATGGGGACACCAGTGGTGTCAGTGCATGGAGCAGGATAAGTGTGGCAGCCAGAGGAGAAACAGTGTCAAGGCCATCTTTCTGGTGCATTTAGCCTTCTTCACATGCATAAATACTTCAAAATAAACCATGGGAACAAGAAGAAAAAAACCAGATGGAAAAGCAGATTATACAAAAGATAAAAGCCTAACTATTACCTGGGCCAAAGAGAAAATGTACAGTCCCCAATGAGGTAACCACAGCACGAGAAAAGCTGTCAACACACTCTTGAGGATTACCGACAGGCTCTCAGCGATCACCTGCAAACAGGCCGTAAAGAGTGCACTTTACAAACATTATTAAAAACTATGCCAAAATGTTATTAAAGACTATTTTAAAAGATGCAAAGAATGACAAGTAGACAATTTTGGATAACCCTGGCTGCTGTGGCTCAGCGGGTTGGGCAACGTCCTGTAGACTGAAAGGTCACAGGTTTGATTCCTGGTCAGGGCACAGGTCTGGGTTGCAGGTTCAATTCCTGGTCAGGGCATGTATGAGAGGCAACTGATCAATGTTTCTCTCCTTCTCTTTCTCCTTCCCTTCCCCTCTCTCTAAAATTTAATAAATGAAATCTTTAAAAAAAGGATTTACATGTATGTTATACACATTCTTTTATACATATCATATATTTTAAAAGATGGAGAGAGAAGTTAATATTAGTATACAACTGGCCCTGGCTGCTGTGGCTCAGTGGAATGAGCGTTGGCCTGAGAACCAAGTGTCGCTGGTTCGATTCCCAGTCAGGGCACATGACTAGGTTGCACGTCAGGTCCCCAGTTGGGGGCGCGAGTGAGAGGCAACCACACAGTAATGTTTCTCTCCCTCTCTTTCTCCTTTCCCCTCTCTCCAAAAATAAAGAAACAAACAAATAAATAAAAAGCTGACATTTCTTCTTAAAAAAAATTAGTATATAACTAAAAATGGAATCAATAGAAAAATCTGAAAAAACTTTAGTCCTCTTAAATCCTTTATTTTTTTAAAAAAATTAATCTTAAAAAAAAAAAGATTTCATTTATTTTTAGAGTGAGGGGAAGGGAGGGAGAAAGAGAGGAAGAGAAACATCACTGTGTGGTTGCTGCTCATGTGCCCCCAACTGAAGACCTGACCTGCAACCCAGGCATGTGCCCTGATTGGCAATCGAACCAGCAATCCTTTGGTTCTCAGGCCAGCGCTCAATCCACTGAGCCACACCAGCCAAGGCTAAAATTTAATCTTTATTGTATTTTTCCATTACTCCCTCCCCCCCAGCAGTCACCACACTGTTGTCCATGTCCATGAGTCCTTTTTCCTCTTTGCTCAATACATCCACCCCCAAACCTCCCCCCAACTTTTTTCTTTTTATTGATTTTAGAGCGAGAGAAGAAGGGGGGGGAGATAAGGAGGGAGAGAAAGAGAGAAACATTGCCTTGTTGTTCCACCCATTCATGCACTCATTGATTGCTTCCTGTATGCGCTGTGACCTGAAATGGAACCCACAACTTTGACGTACCAGGACAATGCTGTAATCAATTGAGCTACCTGGCCAGGGCTTTAAATCCTTACCTAAACTATTACTAAACCTGTTTTTTCATTAATAGCATAGCAAAGGTAAACTTTAGCTCAGCCCATCTGCCAAATTTCAAGTGAATGAACTAAACTGATCACATTACCTTTCTCCAAATACTTCTTTAAATGCAAATCTGAAAAGAAATCATTCTCTCCTATAACGACATTTTTTTAAAAAATCACTCTTTCCCATATTCTATGCATTTCCCATTCACAGCAGAAGGCATACTGACCTTGAGCTTGACAAACATATGTGCTTGTGCCAAGACCCAGAAGGGCTCTCCCAGAAGTTCCACCACGGCTGAGAGACCAAACAACACTACCCCTGTTCCATAGTGAGGGACGACATCAGGGTCAGGCACTTCAAGCAACCGTAACCAGATCCAGCCAAGGAACAAGGACCAAAACACACCCAGAGGGACTCTAGAAATGGGGGGGACATGTTTTTTAATATGCTAAATATAAAAACATAAATATATATTAAAATAGCACTGAACAGAAAATAAATATACTTATAATCATAAAACAGCTAATTATTATTAAGGCACTTAACTAGCACTCGGTACCCCTTTATTTCACTGATACTTCACAATGATCCCATCATTATCTTCATTTAAATGATAAGGAAACTAAGGCTGGGTACTGGGTGTTTGGCCAAGGTCATGAATAGCTAGTGAAGGGCAGAAGTAGGACTCAATCCTGATCTGTCTAATGCTAGGCTACACTCCTATCCATTGTGTTACACTGACTCAAAAAGTAAAAATCTCCCAAAGTGTATGCCTGCTGTTTCCACTTAGAATCACTAAAAGACAGTATACAGCTGGTATTTATACCCAAATGACCAATAGTCCAGTACACAGGATCCCTTCACATGTGTACCACAGAGCCGTTAAAGATGACTGGGTAGTTAACAGTCACTCCTCTAATAAAATGAAAGCCTACCAGTCCTTCTGATAGTCATTTCCATGAGGCAATAAGGAGTTATACAAGGGCAGCACTGGAAAACAACCTCAACCACCAGCCCTCCCTGCAGGGATTTAACTACAGAAAAGCTATTATAATTTTTAGCTGATGTACTTGGTCTTCAAGAATATTCTAGAAGGCTCAGAACTGAAACCAACATAACAAAGTTGAAGAATGATATAATGCAACTCCTAAAAGGCTTTCAAAAAATACTAAGTGGTTGTTAAAAACTCAGAAAATACCACAGAGGGAAAAGGTTAGGAATAAAAATGATGGCACAGGCTCGGTGGAGCCCACATGGGGAATCAGGACAGCAGAAACAACTTCCCAAAAGGGTAGAACTAGGGCTAGAAACCTGTCCCCAGAAGCTCCCATCTGGAGCCTCCTCCCGGCTCCTGGCCATCCAGAAAGAAAACAGCAGACACCAAGTACCCAGAAACCCACTGCAAAACCAAAGCTGGAGACAATTCAGTTTTAGGCAACTGTTGCTGTTTAACTTGTAATATTTGTTACACTTGCCTTCCAACCTGTCTCCTGACAAAGCACAACTCACGTTAGCCACACAAGGTTGATGGTCTGGCTCCAGTCTCGCTGGGTGTTCCCACTCAGACATGCTCTACGGAAGGCCTCTCTGGCCAGGAAGATGGTGGTTGAGTAAAGCAGTGTTAGCCTGTAAAGGAAAAGCAGAAATCAATAAGGTCTCTAGTTGTATTTTGTTTTGTTTGTTTTGTTTTGTTTTGTTTTAGAGAGAATTTATGAGATTTTACCAGCAACAGGGAGAAGAAAAGTCTTGGTCATAAATCACTAGTGGTGATGTGGAAGACAACGAGTTCTTATAGGACCCCTCATTAGTCTAATCCACTCAAACAACAGAGTTAGGAACCAAATAAGGGACCCTTGAGTGTGTGCCTACAGAGTCACGCCTGGGATAGAGTTATGCCACAGTGGCCCCAGAGCCTGCAGGCTCTATAGCTATAGGCAGAGGTGTGGCTCTCACTGTAAGAAAAAGGATAAGATATAACCCCACACAGCAAGGGGACCTCTTGGTCATTCTGACACTGGACCAAATGGCCCTTGTGAAAGAAGCTGCAGTTCTACTGAGTGGAGGCTCTCGCCAGAAGAATCCCAGGACAGGGAAAAAGGCTGGTAGCCATGATGGAAACTGCTGCAGCCCAGGTCAGCAAGGCTTGCCTGTGTACCTCCGAGGCTGGCAGCACCTAGGGGACCCTCGTGTACCTCAGAGGAGTAGCTGAGGTTTTCCTACCTCAACAGGCCATGCGTGGCCCAGATGAAGCCAGAGTGGGGATGGCCCAGGGCGAAGGTTTCTGAGGTTGTCTAGGGATCATCCTGCTACCCAGTGCTTCTGTCCAACATGCCAAGAGGACACCGAACCACACATTAAGCAGGCAGCAGGCCAGACAAGAGCCATTAAAGCAAGGAACTGCCAATCTTGAGGAGACAGGGAGAGGCCTAAACTGCTTTAAATCTGAGCACCTAAGAAGAATTATCTTTTCCTTCCTGCTTTTAAGAGTATTTCTCAAAGTATGGACCCTACTTCCAAATCACCTGAGGAACCTGTCAAAATGCAATTCCTGGGCTCCCCTTCAGCCCTACCTACTGCAAAGCTCCCCAGACGATTCCTTTGCCCAACAATGTTTGAGAACCTTCACTAAGCTCCAAGAACAGAGCAAAGGGCATATGTTTGGTAGGAATTAGATGTGAAATACTGTCTGGAACATACTGTCTTATTTACCAGGACATGAGAACACATCTGAGAAGATGAGCTATTCTGTGTGCCAACATCACTTCATATACTTTTGTGTCATTTGTGAATACCAAATATGCGTGGGTGTCCTTGAACAGAAAGGAGGCGAGTAGAAGAAGCAAACTGAGTCTAAAAGAAAAAGCAAGTCGGCTAAGAGCCTCCAAGGGACTAATGACAAGAACTCAAGCTCTTATCACAGCTACCATTTTCCATTATAAAATTCACTGAGCGAGAACAAATTCACTGAGGGAAGGAAAGTGGCTGTTCCAGCCCTGAGATTACAAAGCACATTCTCACGAACTGCAGAATTTCCGCTTCCTTTGCTGTCAGCAAGAACACAGAATTATACCTGAGACAGGGTTTGCAATTAATTACTCCCACTCCTCTCCTGGGCTCTAAGAGCAGGCAAACAGGAAAAAGCTGGCAGGGAAATGTGCATTTGGAGGCTGCTAATGGAAAACACTCCATGGGTCCATTAAAAGCAGCATCCCCCCACTCATTCCCCTACCCCAGCAGGCTCCTCCTCAGCCCACCACTAAAACACTCTGACTCTCTAGTCAATGCTTCTAAAACCCAAGGGTGGCACACGGGCACAGTGGAAAACCTGACTAGGGATATGAGTTGTGGACAATACTAGGGCACACCCCTTACCTTACATTCACTACGCCAATGATTTCCTTTGACAGGAAGCGAAGAATAAATGCATTCAAGACAAAGGTGATCAATCGAAACAACACCTATAGAAAAAGAAGAAAAATATATAAGAATAAATTATGTTGGGTCCTGACCGGTGTGGCTCAGTTGGTGGGGTGTCATCCCACAAAGCAAAAGCTCCCCAGTTCGATTCCAGGTCAGGGCATGTGCCTGGGTTGTGGTTTGGTTCCCAGCCAGGGCACATAGGAGAGGCAACCAATCAATGTTTCTCTCCCTCTCTTTTTCTCTCCCTTCCCCTCTCTCTAAAAATAAATAAAAATTTTATTTTAAAAAGAATAAATTATGTTGAAAGTGTTTACTTTGCTGAAATATAAACAACATGGCTACTCTTCCTAATGTAATGACATACACCAGCTTTGCCATGGAGACCCTTTCTAAAACACTCCACCTATCTACATTTCTTCCAAAAATTTCATTCCTTAGGGTCTCTTGGCATGCCTGGCAGTGGTCAAAGAACCCATGAGTAAACCCTAACTTACTTATGAGAAGAAGGAGGCACTGACAGACTCTGGGAATTTCTTTGGGTTCAGAGTCAGGCATTCCAGGAAGCAGAAAGAGAATTTTAGTTAGTGCTTCACAATGCCTCTCCCTCCAGCCTGTGTAGAAATAGCACACACTTGGTAAGTGTTAGCGTGCAGGGTAGAGCAGACTCACTAGTAGTCAAGGGGTCTAATTCTCTTTCTACTCTACCTGCTAATATCTGGGTACTCTGATGACATTTAATCTTTTTGAACTTCAGTTTTCAATTAGAAAACAGAAAAGGCTATGTTTATCTATTGAATATTTGCCACTTTCCAGAGAGGAGCTGAAATATTGATACCTTCCAAATGACAATTGCAATAATAAGATAACATAAAATGGGGGTGGGGTCGGGTAGGGAGGGACAGAGTCCAGCTATTGCCATTTGAAAGGAATGTATCCTGAGACTTTCAAACCTGTCAATTCAGGAAAGCCACCTTAGCAAAGAATTCTTCCTATGAGAGAGAATAGGCTGCAACTAAATGGGGTTACTAACCCGGGATGCTGGCTGGGGTGCAAGCCTCACACATTTAGCTACTCTGCCTCTGAATCCCAGCAGCACCACAGGTGTAACTCAAGTCCACTTGAGCAAAAGAGATCACTTCTCTGTCAAGCACTCTGAGAGTTACCCATCAACAGCTGCAATCTTAGTCAATCAAAGTATGCCAATGAACCACTGAAGTCTGAAAATCTCCGGGGAAAGGTATGACCGAAAAGGGAGAGTGCAGTTTAACAATGTCCCTGAAGCGTCACAGAGCAGCAAGGTCTCCAAAGCCAAGAGAGCACAATCTTAACATTTATGGAGTCAAATATGACCTTTCCTGAGTCTGCTGAAAGCTCTGTAGCTCTCTTTAGAAACATGTAGGTACATACAGGGGTGGGCAAAAGTAGGTCTACAGTTGTGAGTACATGAAACAGTTTATTCCTTTATAATTTATTAATTACTGTATTATTTACATTACAGTTGTAAACCTACTTTTGCCCAACCCAATACATACATACACACCAAATTCTATACATACTCAGTTGTAGAGGTCTGAAGCCAATTTATAGAGCTGTTAATGGAAAAACCCATTCAGCTGAAAATCTCAACTCACCATTTAACTGTTAGCCCCATCATCCTCCTGTCAAATGAGGCTGCCTATCTTATAGAGTTGATAACAAGTATCAAACAAGATTGTGTAGATAAAAGCATTTTTGAAAAATGCATACAAATGAGAGGTATTAATACTTTTACTGTAACAAGCTCAGAGTTATGACAGAGAAGACTCTCAAATTCTTGCAGATTACAATGTAATTGTAAAGCTACCTCAAGAGGCTGCATTGTAAATTGAAAAAGCATACAAGATTGAATTAAAACACTCAAGAAACCTAAAGATTATGGCTATTTTTTTTTTCTTTAATCCTCACTTGAGGATATTTTAGAGAGAGGGGAAGGGAGAGGGGAACGAGAGAAAGAGAGACATCAATTGGTTGCCTCCCATACATGCCCTGACTGGAATCAAACATTCAACGTATGTATGTGCACTGACCAGGGATCAAACCTGTAACCTTTTTTTTTCTTTAATCCTCACCCAAGGACCTTTTTTAATTGCTTTTTAAGCGAGAAGAAGGGAGGAAAACATCAATGCGAGAGAGACGCATTGATTGGTTGCCTCCAGTACATGCCCAGACCAGGGATTGTACATATCCAGACCAGGGACTGAACCTGCATCCTAGGTATGTGCCCTGAGCAGGAATGGAACCTGCAACCCTTCAGTTACAGGATGGTACTCCAACTGAGCCACACAGGCCAGGGCTGAAACCGCAACCTTTTTGGTGTATGGGACAACGCTCAAACCAACTTAGCTACCTGGCCAGGATGGCTATTTATTTTTAAAAACCACATACACGTGTTTATGTTAACTTTAAAGTTATCCTTGTGTAAAAAACCTAATGTCTCAGGCTTTTCCCTCTTAATCGGTTTGAGAAAGTTTGTGCTAATGAAGCTCTGAGGTTGCTCATGCTACCCAGTACTTGTTCCACATAGTGGCTCTTATTAATATAAGTCTTCACTTAACTTTGTAAAGGAATTTAGTTTTAAAAAAAGTTCTTTCACATCTGTTAATTATTTGGCCCTTAAAGCAACCAGGTAAATGCACATGAAGCAAGTTAAAGCAAAGTGAGTTGCCCGATGTCATTTCATCCCTACGATGACCATTATAAAAATAACTAACATTTATTAAGTACTTATAATGCACCAGGCACATAACAGGAATTTCATCTAATCGCCCTAATGACCTTATGAGTATGCGTTATTGTTCTCATTTAAAACGAGGAAATTGATGCTCAGAGAAGTCAAGCAATCTTCCCAAGGATGGGCATCTAGCAAGTAACAAGGCCCAAACTTGAGCTCAAGCCTGCCTGGTTCTTTCTCCTAACCTCCACATAAACATTGACTAGTGGATTCAGGAATTTTGTGAGGAAGGGTTGAATGGCTCAAGAGTGAGACATAGAGAAATTGAGCCACTTGACTTAGAATGACCAGCTCCTAGGATTAAAAGAATCTTTAGATATCATTTGGACCAACTGGCATGTACTGTATTGGACAGATGATGAAAATTAGCACCAGGAAGAGGAAGTGACTGGTCCAAGATCATATAGCCAGAAACTGCCAACATTTACTAAGTGCAAATACTAAGAGTCAGATAGTGTGTTAAGTGCAATTATCTGAATAACTTCAATATAGCCTAACAGAAATCTTACGAGCTAGAAGCTGAGGCTTATTAGGTGAAGTCACTTGTCCGGGCTCATGCAGCAAGTACATGGCAGAACCAGTATTTCAATTCAGGCCTGCCTGAGCCCAGGTCCCTGTTCTTAGCTATGCCATACTGTTTCTCTGAACTCGGGGAGTCAGAGAGTTTGAGGAAGGTGTTTGAGGGCCAGGGGTGGAGCATGGAGAAAATTAACCCCTTGCCTTAAACAGTATCAGATTCTACAGCACCACAAACAACCCTGCCGCCTGATCTCCCTCCCACTTCCATATGGGAACTACAATCCTCAAAAGGAAAGTGGCTTGTTTGCAATCTCCTAATCAGGATTCTGAAGAGTCTCCCAACTCTGGGCCCAGGAGCCCCCTTTCCGCCGCCACCTTCTCCGGTCGAACCCCTCGGGTAGCCAGATCCACAGCGGGACTGAATCCGCCCGGGGGTGGGCTCCCCGCGAATCCCCGCTGCGGGACGGCTTGGGGCTGGTCGGGCAGAAAGTACCTGCAGGAGCAGACCAGAGGACGCCAGCCGGGCCGCCTGGCCCAGAACCTCATGGCTGCCCATAGCCTCGGCACCCGGGGTCTGTCACCAGAAAACGCCGCCGCCAGCCGGCTTCGTCGCGAAAAGATAACGTCACGGAGAAGCGCGCTCGCTGATTGGTGACTTTGGGATGAAAGGCGGGGCACGGAAAGTACGAACCCTTTAAGTGGGCTGGGTTGGGGTTACGTCAGTGTGGCTACGACCCATCCCCTCTACGTTTAGCACTAGTGTGTGCGTTATTTTCTGTGTCAACCCCTACCTGCCTCAGTAAGTTATATCGTGACCGTTACGAAGAAACGTTGTAGAGTTGCCAGAGCTCCTCTGAGGCTCTCAGCCTACCACCCCCCAAAAAGCTAACTTCCCTGACCTCGTTAATAAGATTCTTGCCTTTTGGCCTTTGCCTACAAAATCACAGCCACAGCCCTCTGAATTAAGCTGGACAGGAATTGACACAACCTAACTGAGAAATAACTGAGGACCAGAAGTTAAATACAGTATTTTCATATGTGTAGTTTTGTGGAATCCTTCCTAAAGTGCTGAGAATTGTGCCTTGCTTTCAAATGAGTAAGGTGAGAGTCGGAGATGTGAAGTGACTCGTTCCATCCTACACATCTTGTCCCTGGGTGGAGCAAGCCCCAGGGTCCTGATCCTAAATTTGTCTCTCATGCCTTCATTCTACCACTTGTGAGGACAGAGCAGAAGAATGGACTGGAAATGCTTTCTAAAATGTAAAACACCCAACACACACACACACTCAGCAGTTCTTCTGTTGGTGTTCTTATTACCTGATATGCAGACTTTAGGAAGCCCAATCTTCCCCGATCTCTTTCAGGCCTTCTGTGATTTGACCCTAACCTACCTTCTCAACCACCTTACATATAAATTACTGCCCTTTCCCAACACACTCTAGGGCAGTGGTTCTCAACCCTCCTAATGCCGCGACCCTTTAATACAGTTCCTCATGTTGTGGTGACCCCCAATCATAACTAAAGCATAGTGATTAATCACAAAAACTATATGTAATTATATATGTGTTTTCCGATTGTCTTAGGCGACCCTGTGAAAGGGTTGTTCGACCCCCAAAGGGGTCAGGACCCACAGGTTGAGAACCGCTGCTCTAGGTCTAGCCATTAGGAGCCTTTACTGTTCCTCAAACAGGCCCTGTCTCATAGACCTTTGCTCCTGCTGCCCTCTCTGTCGAAAGTGCCTTAATGGCATCCCCCTACCCACCCTGGCCCACTGTCCTGACTTCTGAGTACCACTGTCAGCTCCTGCTGTGGACTGAATGTGTGTCCTCCCCAATTTCATACGTTGAAGCCCTAATCCCCAGTGTGATGGTATTTGGAGGTGGGGCCTTTGGGAGATAATTATATCAGGAAGGTGGCACCCTCAATGAATGGGGTTAGTGCCCTTGTAAGAAGAGACAAAAGAGAGATGGACTCACCACCATGTAAGGATGGCAGCAAGAAGCCAGCTGGCTTCAAAACAGGAAGAGGACTCTCACCAGAAACTGAATTAGCCAGTACTTTATCTTGGACTCCCAGTTCCTGTTGCTTAAACTACTCAATCTGGTATTTTGTTACAACTGCTGAGCAGACTAAGACAGCACCTGTAAAGCAATTTGTAACCCTTTATAACTCTTGGCACAATCTGCTTTGTAATGGAGATACTATATTACGTTTCTCTGTCTGAACAGCCTATGAGCTCCAAGAAGGCAGGAGTAAAGCCCACCTGGCTTGCCTCCTGCAAGAGTGGCAGAGAAAGTTCTGAGGACTTTTATAAATACCTCCTGACTTTTACTGCTGTTGGGAACATGATGAGCTCAAGACCTATGTGTCCCCCTACCCCCATCTTGCCAGATTAATCAAGCTCTATCTTATGGCAGAGGCTCAGAATGTGATCTTTGACTGTCAGAAAGACCTGGCCCTGAATCCTCATTCTGCTACTCACTAAGCAGGTGACCTCAGTACGCTTAACTATTAAGTAGGGGATATTATCTGTCCTGAAAGGGTAGTCATAAGAATTAAAGTAAACAAAAGTCTGGCCCTTAAAAAGCTTACATTCTAGTGGTAAGGAGTCCAAAACAAAACCCTAACTAACAAACAAGAAAATTTTACATGGTGATAAGTGCTATGTATGAAAAAATGAAACCAGAGAAGGTACTAGAGGCTCTTGGAGAGTTAGGAAGGGGCGATGTTCTATGAGACAGAGCAAACTGGACACCCACCCGGGATACGAGTGTGCCTAGAAAAGAGAGCAAAGTGTTGGAGGGTTGAGGTATTCAGTCTAAGAGCCAAGATACCCAAGGCCTTGACCTGGCAGCCTGCCCACCCCATGGACCTTGGGGTGGCAGGTGAGCTAGGCTCTTGCTCCCTTTATCCCCAGCTAAGCAGTTGCCTCCTCCACAGCTCATCCTTGAAGCAGCACCAGCCAAGAGCACCACATGTCCATACACTCCTAACCCTGGCCATCCAGGTGGGCTGGTATGGGAGGGACAAGGGAACCATTTCGCTGGGGGCAAAGAAGTCAAAGGGAAATGCCCCAAGCTAATTCTGAAGGGCAAAGCCTCCCAGGAGTCCAGGGTACATACCATGAGGGGCTCTTGGGTAAGAAGTCATGGCTCTTTTTTTTTCTCATTCTGAAAGTTAAAACTTGGCAAGGAGAGACTGAGCTTTGTGCCCAAAGCCATGCTGAATGCTGGGGTAGGTATGGGAGAAAGACGTGTGATGAGAGTCAATGAGCACTGACCACTGACCTCACATCAGGCACCTCTCTGATCACTGTACTCCTTTGTCCTCTAAACAACTCATGAGGAAACTGAGGCACAGAGATTTTTTGTTACTCACCCAAGGCCATTCATATGGGAAGCAGTCAAATTGGTATTTGAACACAGGTGCTTTCTGATTCCAAATACTAAAAGAGTGATGTTGCTGCCCTCAAAAAGCTTCTGGTCCTGAAGGAGATCTAAGAGCCCCCATACCTAAACCGTAGAGAATATATATGACACTGAGGGAGTAGAATCTGAGAGGGCTGAGGTGGCTCAGGTGCAGTGGCCTTGGAGGCTTCACACACCTCCGCACTGAGCCTCTCCAAAGGCCTTGCCTCTGTTAATGATATTGGCACCAACAGGGCACGGCACACTCCATGGTCTTTGTGCGGAAGGCTAAGCTCAGGGCTGGTGAGCTATGGCCCCACTGGCTGTGTCCTGCTTTGTATGACCAGCAAGTTAAGAATAGTTTTTACATTTTTTTATTGTTTGGGGGTGGGGATCAAAAGAAGAATATTTCATGACACATGAAAATTATATGAAATTCAAATTTCAATGTTCACAAATAAAGTTTTATTGGGACACAGCCACAGATATGCATTTATTTATATACTGTCTGCAACTACTATCTTACTACAACAGCAGAGTAGTTTTGCCCCAGAAACTGAAAATATATACTATCTGGCCTTTTACAGAGAAAGTTTGTCAATCCTGGTAGGACCCAGCACCTGATATGCAGTAAACATTTCAATATTGAATGACTAAATGCATAGATAAATGAATAATGAAGGACTAGGAAATGAAGAAAGACAAATAAGAAGGGTCTTTGCCCTGGAGTCACCTGGTTTGGGGAGCAAGTGATCCTTGGAGAACACCAGACCATAATTGGTGATCACTGAAGGAGTTGTTTCCCGTGGCTTCCCTGCTCCCTCCTGCCCTCTCTGCCAAGTGGCCTCCTTGCCAAGGAAAGCTGACCCAAGCTGGCTATTTTGTTACAAAGTTGGAGGGAATGCCAGGGCTGATGCCAAGCCAGTTAGGCTCCCAGGGCAGCAAGGCAGGGAGGGAGGCTGCCAGCAGTCAGGGAAGCAGAGTAAAAGCTAGGGCAAGTGGGGCCTGGACCTCAGTGGTGGAGGCAGGAGAGCAGGGCATTGGCCCATACACCAGCCACTAGGAGACAGGATATCTTGGGTAAGGGTCCTGTCCTGCCAAGGCTTTCTGCTGCCTATCGGGTGGAGGACCTCCACCAGGGTCCCTCTCTGCAAGAGAACCTCAAGGCTCTGCCCTTCACTCAGAAGTCCCCGAACATGAGAACGTAGATGTGCTACTTATAGTCCACATTCGTTAAGTGTGCCCAGGCACTGTGCTGGGCACTTCACTTTCATGATCTCATTTTACTCCAAGAGCAGGCCCACGAGGCAGGTACCATTATTATCCCCATTTTACAGACCAGGAAACTGAGGCTCAGTGAGGTTAAAGGACAAGCCTAAGGGCTGGTAAATGATGGTGCCAGAATTTTCACTGGGAAGTGTGGCTCTCAGAGCATTAACCAGGAATAAACCAGAGTGCTTATCGATAATCTGATTCCTTGGCTCTACCTCAGCAGCTCTGATTCAGGAAAGCTGAGTGGGCCTAGGAATATGCAGTAACCCACACTCTGGGTGCTTCTGACACAATGGACCAGACTGTGAGAAGCACTGCCTGAGGGCAGATCTTCAGGCACCTTGGAAATCTGCCTCCTTCTCTGAGCAGGAAGACTATCTGCTTAAGCAAGCAAAGCAAGTCCTGAGATCCGTCCCCAGGCTTGTCCAGCCACCAGAGTTCTTGTTTTTAGGATTGGGCTGTGGGTCAGCACTCAACAGCAGCAGGGGCTGGAGGCAGTGCCTTTGTGAGGGCCTTGGAGAAACTCTGTGCCAAGAAGGGTGTACACTACAGCCGCTGGACACCAGGGTCCGCCCATGGGTTGAGGGTGAGCAGCTACAGGGCTCTGGCTCCTTTGGGCATTGATTTGTGAAGAGACAAGAGTAACCTGCAATGCCCACACATCAGCTGAACCACTACCCTGTGCTGTGCATTGGGAGGCGGCATGAGAGTGAATGAGTCACTATCACTGCCCCCTCAGAACTGAAGGTCCTTCTCAGAGAGAACATGAGAGTGATACCAGGCAGGCTGAGGTGGAATGAATGGGCAAAGGGAATTCAGGGGTGGGGATCAGATCTTTCTGGCTGGGATATTAGGGGAGCTTTCCTACAAGGACTGTTTTTGAAGGACAGAGGGCTTGGTCAAACAGAGAGAACACAAAGGAGGAAACTTGCTGAGCCTGTTAGGACCCAGGAATTGGCTTTGACTGCCCTGCAGAAGTTCTTCCACCCACTGGTCTGTGGCCAGTGCCAGGCTGGTAGCTCTGAAAAGAACAGCAAGTTCACGGACGTAGACATGCATGTGTGAATGAGTACAAATTCAAGAAAATGTGTTCACATTCATTTGGGAAGTGAGTGTGCACTTGCATGTACATACAGGATATATTTGCCTTCAGATAAAGTCTGTTTGAGGGTGAATGTGTACATGCACATGAATTGATACATGCTTGTGAGTTTACATGTGAGTATGGATGGAAAAGCATGAATGTCAGATCACATGCCGTACAGGCAGCATGTGAATGTGTGGGGGTATGAAGGTGCGTGTGCATGCAAGTATACAGATATGTGTGCTACTTTGGGGGTACATGGTCTCCATAAGTATAATAATGGTTCGTATTCTATCAGACACCCCGCTCTCCATGCGTCACCTCAATTAACACTCTCATCAATCCTATGAGGTGGACTTATGATAGTTATATAATAATATGAATGATTATCCCCATTTTAGAGCTGAAGAAACTGAGTCTCAGAAAAGTAAAGTAACAAGCTCATGGTTACCCAGCCAGTAAGTAGCAGAGCTGGGATTGAGCCAGGCCATTAGACCGCAGAGGTCCCCTTTACCATTTCCTACGAACTGATTCGAAAGGCTCCTGGTGAGGAAATGCCTCTGGCACACTCACAGCTGGCAAGGACCTGGCACAGACAGCCTGGGCTTCTCACATGCTAGGGAGGAAGGAACGGCCCCTGGGCCTGGCTCTCAGGACCCAGGGACGCACATGTAGAAAGGTCACAGAGAGGTGAAGTGGAGCAACCCTCGTTTATTCAAAATTCCAAAGAATTGGGGCCAGAGCCAGCAGAGGCCCCTAGCCAGAGCACATTCGGTGCTTCCTGCCCTTTGGAATAGCAGTCCTGCATGGAGAGTTGCACCAGACTCTCCTGGGCCAGTTTCTTGAAGGCTACTCACCAGCATCTGCCCTTGAAGAAGGCTGGGATCCCAACCTGGGGACCAGAGTGGAGCCAGGAATAGGGCAGGTCCTCCCTGGGCCCTGACAATCTGTTAGCTGCTGTAGCACCACCAACCTGCATTCCTGTCTTTCTTCTTGCATTGAGGGCTCAAGTGCCATGTAAAAAATCAAAACAAACAGTAATAACAACAGAAAAAAAAACAGTTCACATAGAATAATTTCTCCCACCATTTGGAGATGAATTTATCTAAGTTTAAATGCCTTTTGTGCAAGTCACTTCATTTCTCTGAGCCTCTATTTCCTCATCTGTAAAATGGGGATGATAATACCTTCCACATGGCTTTTGGTGAAAATTAATGAGATCATGCATGTAGAGGCTTCCACACTGCCAGGTATATAGAATGAGTGTGCACAGCAAATAGGAGCTATTGGTGTCATTTTCATTGACAGGACTGACAACATTTTTTCCTGTGACTTTGGAAAAGCATTCAATATTTCTGAACCTCCATTCCCTAGCCCAAAGATATTATTTTGAATTTTTCCTGTTAGGCTTATTTAAATATTTTAAAATATAATTTATTTTTATAATTCGGTACCATAAAATTTACCTGTTTTAAAGTGTACTACTTAGTGGGTCTTAGTGTACTTACAGAGTTGTACAACTATCACCACTATCTAATTCCATACCATTTTCATCAAAAGAAACCCCATATTCATTAGCAGGCACTCCCCTTTCTCCCATCTCCTCAGCTCCTGAAAAACCACTCCTCTACTTTGTGTCTTTGGATTTACCTGTTCTGGACATTTTATATAAATGGAATCATACAAATTGAGGTCCTTTGTATCTGGATTCTTTCACCTAGCATAATGTTGGATTGTTGTTGTTGTTTTTCCCCACATTTTATTTATTTATTTTCAGAGAGAGCGGAAAGGAGAGAGAAAGAGAAAGATCAATGTGTGGTTGCCTCTCACATGCCCCCAACTGGAGACCCAGCCCGCAACCCAGGCATGTGCCCTGACTAGGAATCAAACCAGTGACCCTTTGGTTCGCAGGCCAGTGCTCAATACACTGAGCCACACCAGGCAGTGTGGTGAGCATAATGTTTTTGAGAGTCATCCATGTTGTGGCATGTATCACATGTTCCTTCTTATGGTTGAATAATGGTCTATTTTGTGTGTACCACATTTTGTTCATCTGCTAATGGACCTTTGGGTTGTTTCCATTTTTTGGTTATTATGAACAATGCTGCTATGAGCATTTGTGTACAGATTTGTGTGTGGGCATGTTCAAATTTCTGGGTCTTGTGGAAATTCTGTTAAACAGTTTGAGGAATTGCCTAGTGTTTTCACAGTGACTGTACCATTTTGTATTCCTACTAGCAGGCTATAAGGGTTCCAATTTCTCCAAATCCTCATCAGTTCTTATCATTTTTCATGTTTTTGATCATAACCATCCTAGTGAGTACAAAGTGGTATTTCATTGTGGTTTTGACCTGCATTTCCCTAATGACTAATGATGTTGAGCAGGTTTTCCTGTGCTTGTTGGCCATTTACATACATTTTTGGTAGACATGTCTATTTAAATCCTTTGCCCATTTTAAAATTACTTTTATTTTTGCCCTGGCTAGTGTAGCTCAGTGAATTGAGCACCAGCCTGTGATCTGAAAAGTCATTGGTTTGATTCCCGGTCAGGGCACACGCCTGAGTTATGGACCAGGTCCCTGGCTGGGGGTGGGTGAGAGACAATTGATCAATGTTTCCCTCACACATTGATGTTTCTCTCCCTCTCTTTCTCCCTCCCTTTTCTTCTCTTAAAAAAAAATTTTTTTTTTTCCCCGGCTGGTGTGGCTCAGTGGATTGAGCACTGGCCTATGGACTTAAAGGTTGCTTGTTTGCCTCTTGGTTAGGTCACATGCCTGGGTTACGGGCTAGGTCCCAGATGGGGGCCTGTGAGAGGCAGCGTGTCAATGTTTCTCTCACACATCAATGTTTCTTTGGCCCTTTTTCTCCCTTTTTTCCCCTCTCTCTAAAAATAAATAAAATCATTAAATTTTTTTTATTTTAGCCAACATTCACTGAATATCTACTGTGTGCTGACATACTGGAGGAAGGGAAGGGACACACAGAGTCAGGAACTCCACTTGAGGTATGAAGGCTTGCCTTGCACTGCCTCCCAGGGCTGTCACACTGGAGCATGTGTGTGAAGGAAGAAACACTGCTCCAAAAAATGAGGCACAGACTGGACAAGGGACTCAGGTTTCAGAGGCTCTCTCTGTACAATGCACCCTCTCAGGGTCCTGCCACACCCGACACCAGCGTGATCAGTATCTGGCAGCCAGCTGACTGGGTGTGGCTCACCAGCAGAGCAGGCACCCCCTGAGTAAGCACACTTAGGAGTCCCAATTTAAGCCCACCACCCCCTAGCGGGGGCCAGCTACACAATACCCAGTCACCTCCAGGCAGATCTGCAGAGTGAGTGCTAGAGGCAATGAGGCTTCTGGGGCCTGAGAAAGCAATGGGAAGATAGAAGGACCCTGCTCTATGCCAATTGCTGTGTGTCTTATGCATATCCCTTGACCTCTCTGAACCTCAGTTGTCTTATACGTGAAATGGCAAAATAGTAGCACAATCTCTTAAGGTGATTATGAAGTTAAAATGGAGGGCTTTATGCCAGTTTGGGGCAAAAAAAAAAATTCTCTATAACTCATAGTATTTTTTTGTCATCTGAAAACTGAAAGGGACAAAATGATCTATAAAGACCTAAGTCCCTTATAGAAAATAGAGGTTATAGAAGCCAGGGGCACCCTTGGGTCAGCTGGAAGGAGCAAAGAAGGATCCCAGACTCTTTCTGCCATAGCTACTTCTATGAGCAGCCACCCTGAGTTCAGGGTTACCCAAAAAGAATTTCAGAGGCAGCAGTTCTCTGACCACTCCAGGAAGTCCTTTGGCCTGTGTGGCTCTCTGGTCTCCAACCTGGCTTTGTCTCAGTCCTCCCAGCCCATGCCATGGTGGCCAGGAACCTTCTCACTGATCTGCTGAGCTCATGGCTTAGGGGAAATATGTTTTCAGATAGGGTGAAAATAGATCTTTCTCCAAATATGTTCATCGTGGTTAAGAAAAATAAATAGAACCTAGAGGGAAAAGAGAGGGCAGGGAACAGCCATCAGATGAGGCCAGGCCTGGGCAGTTCTGGAGGGACAAGCTGCCAGATGGAGGGGGTTGGGCTTGTGCAAGGGTGTGTGTGAATGTGTGTGAGTGTGAGTGTGTGCATATGTGTGTGACTGAATGAGTTTGTGCATGACTACATGAGTGAGCGTGTGTGACAGTAAGTGTATGTGTATGAATGTGCAGGTGTGAATGTGAGTGGGTATGTGTGACTGTGTGTATGCCTGTATGTGTGTATGTAGGTTGAGTGTGAGCACATGTGTAAGATGGTAGTGCATTTTTATATAGGTGAATGTATGTGAACATGTGTGAGCATGAGTGTGTGAGTATGTAAGCATTGTGTGAGTCCAGATGTGAGTGTGAATAGTGCAAATGAGTGCATATATGACAGTGAGGAAATGAGTGTGTAAGCATATGAGTGCAAATTTGTGTGACTGTTCATTTGACTGGATGCATGAATGTGAGTAAGCATCTGTGTGTGTGACAGTGTACAGTGTATGTGTGTCTGAGTGAGAATGTATGAATATGTGTGTGCAAGGGTCACCTATGTTGTGTGGTGTATGAACAAGTGTACATAAGGGCATACATGAAGGTATAACAGTGTGTGCATACAGATTGAGTGTGTGAGTGCACATGAGCTTTTGTGTGTGTATGAATGTGTGTGCAGGTGCTTCAGGTGTTGTATAATTGTATTTAACCTTTTCGACTCACCCTAGAAAATAGGTATTGATGTCACTGCCAGTTTATAGGAGAGGAAAGGGAGGCCCTATTGACATAACTTGCACAAGGCCACACCACCAGGAAGGGGCAGAGCTGCCATTTACACCAGGTCTTTGTGACTCCAAAGGCCACAGTCCCTAAGCACACACCCAAGCCATCCTGCCTGCCTGACCTTCACATCTCACTGATGTGAAGCCTCCTAACTGCCCTGGTTCTCTGGGATCACTCTGCCTGCCCTTGGAGCTCCTTGGATTCAGGCCTCGTTACCTGCCACGCAGCCCCGAATTATGCTATTTGCAAAGCCACAATCAATATCATTGTCCTGATAGCCCCTACTGTGTGCCAGGAACATTGGGACCTTTACATTCATGATCGCAGTCTTCACAAAAACCCTTGAAGGTCAGGATTATGTATCTCATCTTACAGCTGAGGAGATAAAGGGACTGGCTCAAGGTCAGGCAACTGCGGGAGAGATATGGGTAACCTGATGCTAGAGCCTGATAGCCCCCATGCCTTCCCACAAGGTGCTGGCAAAAAGCTCAGGCTGCTTCATTTCATTTGAGCCTCAAGATCAGTGACTCCCTCCCACCATCAGCCTTGACCTATGAAGGGTTCAAATTCATGCCTCAGCAATGCCACAAATGACAGAAAATCCCCAATCTTTACATTCACTCTCAAATACTTGAAACTCCTAATGCTGAAGTGGTGAATGCCAAGGGTTCTCCATGTTTACACCTCAGTGCTGAGAGGGAAGAAATGTAAAATAATGTAGCCCCATCTCAGTGTAGGGACTCTAGGCAATTGACTTAACCTTTTAGAGCCTCAATTTTTCCCTCTGTAAAATGGGTTTATATAATAATACTCACCTCACAAGTTTGGAGTCAGGTAAAACCAAGGAGACATAACAGTTCCTTAGTAAAGATTTGCAGGTTCGTTGGTTGGTTGAACATTGGCCTCAAGACTGATAAACTGGTGCCATTTGGAGTCTAGATGGTAGGGTGGAGATTTCAATTTCCCAGGTTTCCAAGGACTTGCTCAGAGGGCCTCAGGCCTTAGCTGTCTTCCCACGTCCCTGGTGTTTGGGTCCAGGGGGCCGGACTCTCCCTCTGGGTATTCTAGGGGCGATGTGCAGGCCCCAGCCTCTCCAGGTCATAAACAAGCCCAGCAGAGGAAGCAGGAGGTTTTCCAGACAGCTGTGTGCTCCAGAACTGCAGCCCAGGGAGGGAAGTGTGTGTTCAATGGGGAAGTTGCTGCCACCAACACCCGGTTGAGAAACATGGTGGGGAAAATCCACCGGTCTGCTGGGTGCTGGGGAGGGGGATCTCCAGGGGTGGCATAGATACACCACTCCCTCCTCCTTTGTTCTTTCAGCCTGGGGGTAGGGGGAGCGGCTTCCTGCCAGTGTTCCCCTCTGGACTGCCTTTCCATTCCCTGTAGAGCTTCTCCGCTCTTTTGCTTTTATTGCCTGTGTAATGGATTCCCTAAATTCAGTTCCCTCTGTTTGAAATATGTTGAGTGGCTTCTCTTTTCCTGTTGAACTCTGAAGTCCAGAGAGGTGAGGCCACTTGTCCAGGATCAAAGGGTTTGCCTGTGACATCCACCCTTTCCTCCCACAGCTCCCTCTCCCTCTGCCTTCTTCAACCTAGCTCTGTGCCAGCTTCCCTCTGCTTTGTGGGGGGCTGTCTGGAAATGCAGTACTTAAGGAACCTTATCAGTTGATTCTCACTGAAGTATTACTGATTGATAGATACTTGGGCCATCCAGAAGAAGCGAAAACCTCATTGAGCCTGTCTAGGGGGTTCCAAGACCCCAGAGGAGGGTACAATCACAGCTGGAATTTTTATCTAAGGTGTCTCTCTTCTTTTCTCCCTCCACCTTTTTCGCAGTCCTCCAAATTCTGATGTTGTGTGGCCTTCTGACCCTTCTTCTCTCTGGCTTTAGTGTTGCCATCTGCTCAATGGAGAAGTTGGTCAGGCTGGTCCAGAAGGGCCTTGGAAGAAAACCCTGGATATGGGGGCTGATTTCTCATCCACATAAACCAAAATCCTCCAGAAGCTCCTTTCAGGAATCTGCTGACCTCACCATCCCTGCCTGTCAGTGTCTTCCCATGCTGTGCCCAGGCTGGAGGGACCCAGCCCTGTGTCCACTTTTCCTATAGCCTAATCTTCACGAGCCTGAGAGTCCATCAGCCATAGGCCCAGACTTCCCACTCCCTGGGGCCAGAAGTGATTGCAGCTGTCAGGGCCTCCACCTTCTGCCTGGCTAAGGGCTGTTCCTTCTCAGAGCAGTAGGAGATACCACCTGGCCTGGTGAGAGGCTCACTCCAACCCTCCACTCTACCTCTCTCCCTTCATTCAAGGCTATTCCTTTCTTCCTCTCCAGAAACAAACAGAAAGATGGGTCCGTTTCTGGAAAGATTACAGGAGTGATTTCTAGAAAGACCCCAAGAGAGGCGCTGAGTAGTGGGGACACTGGTCTCCCTCCCGCGGAGGCTGAGGTCAGGCCCTTCTAAGGTTTCTGCAGCTCTTGGCTCTTCACCTGAGCACAGTAACATGCACCTACTTCCCACATAGAACACTTTTAAATCACTTTACAAGAGTTGAGTTGTGCTACAGTTGACAGGCTATCTTAATATTACACTTTGCAGACATTTAATGAAACATGTAGGTATTTCAAGCCTCCTGTCACTTGAGTTCATTTCAATCTACTTCAAAACACTGTGCTACGGTTATTCCTGTTTTACATGGGAGAAAACAGGATGAGAGAGGTTCAGCACCTTGTGTAAGGCTTCATAGCCAGTGAGCACTGGACCTCTGTCTAGGTCTGCCTCTCCCCATTGTGGGGACCTTTGTCACCGTAGATTTGTGGCTCTGCCGTAGAGACTCTGGGGTGGGGCCTTCAGGCCATGGGGCTTACGCCTCATTAGAAGAGCTCAGAGCTGCCAAAGGGCCTAGTCTGCTGGACCAGAGCCCTCCTGCTGGCCCAGTTAGGTGCTCGGTGCCAATGCCCTGGGACTCCTCCCAGGGGTGAGCTGCAGGGCACATGGTTTACTTGCCAGGAGCCCAGAGGTAAGAAAGCAAACACCATAAATCATCAGGAAGCCCATGTAAATATTTTATAGCTGGGTCAGTAAATAATGCAGCTCCCTGGACAGACCCGACCCAGTTCATCTGTCCCACATTCAGCACCTAGGTCAGTCTGTCTGTACCCCTCTCCTGCCTTGTACTTTCTACACAAATGCGGGGGCCCGGTGCTAGGTATTTTCATATGAACCATCTTCACTGCCTAGCCTTTGCTCAGGCTGCTTCCTCTGCCTAAAACACTGTCTGGGTCTGCCTCTTTTTCCCTGAGCCTGGCTCATTTGTCCTCCTCTTTTAAGAGTCACTTCCTCCAAGAAGTCTTCTTTGATTTCCTGGATGGGGTCAGAGTCTTCTGACTCTCACAGTGCCTGGACTTCCCCCATCTGGGTTCTGCTCACTCTGTGTAGCCATTCCCTGGTGACTTGCTCGCTCTCCCTCTGACAGTCAGCTCCTAGAGAGTATTATCCCTGGAGATGAGTGCAGAGCTCAGCATATAGTAGATGCTCAACAAATAATGTTGTAGGATGGAATAAATTACCTTGTTATCCTTAAATAAGTTTGTGCTGCAGGTGTTCTTGTGTTGTTACTATTACCCTTATTTTACAGATGAGAAAACTGAGCCCCAGGAGCGGTGCTGGGATTGACCTTCCACCTGTCTGATCCTTGGTCTAATGCTTTCTCAATAACTCATCTGAGAACATGCCTCTTTCTCCTGCTCAAGCTCCTTGAATCAGGGATCCTCTCTTTCTGTTCAGGGAGGCCCTTGGCCCCTGCCACAAGCTCTAGCACCCCGTGAGTGCTAATCTATGTGTTTGAATGACTACAAAAGGCAAGGCAGCAGCCAGGATTTTGTCCTTGATGTAGGAAGGTATGCACAGTGAGTGTTTTGGGTACAGAAGGCCAGGTGAATAGAACTGGGATACCCTTGTCCCAGAGCAGCTCCAAGAAGACATGCATCTTGGGAGGGTCTCCGGTCCCAGGTGGAGGCAGCTGTGGAAGGTGCTAAAATGCAGCAGCCCAGATGTCTTCCATCCAAAGGAATTATGCTACTTTGGGGCCAAGTCTCTAACGAGGCCATCGCAGCCTTGCAGGAATCTGTGACACAAAGATAGATGATCCTATCTGCCTCCTCCCCATCCTGTGTCAGGCACTGAGGACAAGGACAAAGAAATCAGGGCACAGGCAGTGTTAGGTGAGACAGGACAAGGACAATTTTGCGCAAGAATCCCTGGCCTGACCCTGGCCTCAATCCTCTGCAGGAGATGGGCTACAGAAGGGAGGTTAAATGGGTTTCAACTGATGTGTCCATTCCAGCTGGTTGCCAAGGCTCCCTGGAGCTGTCTGTGTTGAGAAGGACTCTGAGCTGTATCTCTCCAAGCTCAGCAGAAGTGCTGTGATCAGCCAGCAACATCTGTCCCAAGCACAGAGGTGGGCACAGTAATCCACCTCCAAATTTGCCATCCTCTCACCTCTCCTCGGCTCTCAGCACAGAGTAGAAATTAAATGAAAGTTTGTGGGTTCTTTGTTGATTACTAAAAAGGTCGGTGCAGAAGTCATTATGGAGCTGAAGCTGAGAAATATGAACACATGGCCTCTTTACTATGGTAATCTGAAAGAGCCAGAAAGGGAGTGGGGAGAATACAATGGGAGAGAAGCACGGACAGCAAGTGAGAAGTGAGATGCCCATAAGAACCTTCTGGCAATGTGGACTGAGACCCTGAGCTCTGGGACAAGGGCAGCCGCAGCTCTGCCCTCAGCAGTCATCAGGAACCAAGGCAAATTCCACAGATAAACTTTGGCAAGGGCCCAGGTGGTGGTGGCACCTTGTGCTGCCAGAGGTTAGGCCCAAACCTCCTATGCCGAGCGAACTCAGATATCCTCGGTGGACCCAGGGCACTGTGATGGGCACAGAGGAGTCCTGGGTGGAGCTCCTGGGTGGAGCTCCTGGGTGGGCTCACACAGCTTCTGTGGGGCGAGAATCTTGTGGGGAACAGAGCAGGCAGGGACAGGCTGAGGAAATTTGGGCAGACCATGGGGAAGGTGGCAGGGCTGAGGTAGCCAGATGTCATGTCTCCTCCCCTCAGTATCTCACTGGCTCTTGGACACTCCACAGGTAAGGCCACACAGGCAGGGTCTGCACAAGCTTTCACAGTTGGGAAACAAGCCTCTGGAAGGGGAATTCTGTCCTTCCCCTGCCAGTTGCTGATACCTCATACCCATCACTTGTCTGACTCCACTCAGACCAGTTACCAACTCTCCTACCCTTGCTCCTGTGGCTTTAGGGGAAGCTTGACCGAATGACAGTGAACTCTGGGCTGGAATTCATAGCCGTCTGAGGTGTGAGGCTCAGTTTGACCACTTCCCAGCCATATGATAACGGGCTTGTCATTCAGTCCCCGTGGACTCAGTTTCCCTTCCTGTAAAATGTCACTAATAATGGTATCCACCTCCTAAGGGCCTTGTAGGAAGCTTGTGAGTGCTTGCTATGTGTGGACCGGAATTACTGTCATTATGATTCTAATCTGAGACCAAGTTCATGCACTCTACATCCTCTGTAGAGTCCAGATTTCACCCAGATTTCCAGAAGATCCCTTCCAAGATCGGTAGGCATGTAGGCTGGTGGAGAGCCCTGGAGCTGGGGACTGGAGATGCTCTGAATCCAAGGCCCGGGGCAGCCCTGTGGATCCTGCTGAGCTCTGGGCTATGGGTACAGTTGGCCATTCCAGGCCACCTATAATTACCTTCCGGCAGAGCTCTGTGTCACTGGGTGGAGGTAGCAATTGTCAGGTTTTATTTTGATACCCAGACAGTGCCCTTGGGCAGCCCCACACCGGCTGGCCACTGCCAGACATGGATAAAAGTTGAGATCTTTGAGGTTGATCTCTGAGTTCAAGGTCCAAGGGTGCAGGGTCTTATGGTCTCTGTGGGCTTACCTCTGCCAGGCCCTGGGGGCAGAGGCTGCTCTCAGGAGCCTGGGACAGCTGGGAAAGCTGATGGGGAGTACTCCAGAGCCTCTTGGACACAGTGTGGAGCCAGAATGTGAAGCAGAAAGGGGGACCAGGAGACTCAGAGTGGGCTCTCTGTCCTTGTCTTCTTTCTCTTTGCCTCCTTCCCTGTTCCCCACAGCCACCCAGGCATTGTTCTTATGTGAGAAGATGCTGGCCTGACTTCCACTGGAGTGACTGGAGCGAAGGTGCCTCAAGGGCAAACTTTGAACCTGAGCCATATTTGGAGGCCATACACTTGTGCTTGCTCAAACCTGGGCCTCCTCTTACCCTCCCAGTGACCTTGCACACTCATGCTCTTCCACCCCGCTGCCTCCATTCCAGTCCTCTCATGCAAAAGAATGCATGCACCTACATATACTTGCACACCATTCATGTCAGGGACTGCCAAGGTGATAGTGAAGGAAGTGATGATTTTCTACCTCCAAATCTACCATCCTGAAGCAGGGAGAAGGCAGAACTTTGGGAGTCAGTGTCCAGGTAGATAGAGAATCCTATATGCACCCATGTGTTTATGGACGCTCTCAGGTATCAGCACAGGTGGGTTTGCCCCCAGGCTGCTTAATCATGTGCTGCTGCTCCCAGTTTCTTTGGGCACATACTCACCTACTACATCTGACTCCTAGGGCAGGGCTAGGTGTCTGGATCCCCAGAGGGTCTTGCAGAGCAGGGCCTGCCAGTGCCATGGTGCAGTGCAGCACAGGGGGCCCAGAGGCTCAGCCAACCTCAGCCAGCTTGACCTCCGTGGAGCTCGTGCTCCCTGGCCTTTGCCACATGAAGGCCCAGCCAGGGTGCTGGGAAAGCCAATACATGTGCAGTTGACAATTGCTGTTGAGCATTGTCTCTGGACACAGGGGTGCCACCGTGGGAAAGCCAGTTTTTACTAAGTGCTTACAGTGTAACTGGCCTTCACAGGGTAGGAGTCACGTAGGTGGTGACATAGGAAATGATCAGGAGAGGACATGGCCCTTAAGGGGATGACCCTACAGTTAGGGTCTAAGGCTCAAACCTACAGGCCCCAAGGACACATACCAGAGCAATGGTACCAGGGGATCCAGAGACATATAGGCAAAGTTCCAGAATCTACAGTGAAGGAAAAGAAGGGTCTTTGAGGTAGTCCAGGAACCCCCTACACACACACACACACACACACACACACACACACACACACACACACACACTTCCTCACCCATCAGTCTGCTGGTCAGAGTCCCTGAAGCACAACATTAAGGGCTGAACTGCCAAGCTCACAGAAGGGCAAAGATTGGTGAAGTTGCCCTGGACTCACACTCCTGTGTATCCTCTCATGTGGGCAAACCTTGTGCTCATGGAGCAGGCTGTAATCAGCCCTGGGCACTGCCTAGGGGGAGGAAGCTGGGTATGTGGGCAGAGATCTCTGGCTCTGCCTCTCCACACCTGCTCTGCCTGTCCCGTTGGCCCCAGGAAACCCAGGCAGCATTAATATGAATGATATAGGTCATGCCTTCGTTTATCTATTCATTTAAAGCTGCTTGTTGCAGTTATTTCTTTCTCCAGGCCTTTGTTCTTGCTGTTTCCTCTGCCTAGAACACTTGTCCTCCTGATCTTTACCCTTCCAGTTTTTACCTGAAACCCCTCTTTCCAAGGCTTCATTTCCTCTCTTCATCACATGCTCAAATGCAGGCCCAAGCCTTTGCATGCCTTCCAAGTCCACTGGGAATGTGAATCTCCCACTGGTCCCTGGGATCCCCAGTGTACCCTATGTTTCAGCCCCTTGGTGAAACAGGCTTACCTTGGTGTTCCTTAGATTTGGCCTTGGATACATCCAAGTTCATTAGCTTCACATCTTTGCTCTGGCTAATCCTTCTGCCTGGAGTACCTTCTCTGCCTTCCCACCACTGCCCAAGAAGGAATTCGTTGTTCTTCCTGGTCCAGGCCACGGGTACCTTTGCAGTGGAGGCTTCCCTGGTTCTTCAGCTCTAGTACAGGGTCTAGCACACAGTAAATCCTGGTTAAATGCTTGCAGGAAGAAAAGAACAATGAATTTATATTCTTGGCTCTGTTGGCATCTATTGCTGAATCTGGGCAAGTCACTATGCCTCTTGGGATCTTAATCTCCCACCTCTACAATGGTGAGTTAGGTGACATGGTTTGAGCCTTAGATTTTATACAGAGCATTTCAGATCACTCCTTGTCCTATCCTCAAACTCGCCCTGATAATAACAAAGTGAAATCATATAACAGAAATAGCAGTAATCTAGTGAGAGCTCACTCTGATCTAGCCACTGCACTAGACCTTCCTCTTGTCTACATTCCCTGAGTCTCTAAGGGGCTACAAATAGTCTAATTTATAGACAAGGGAGTTGAAGCCAGAGATGGGAGGTGACTTATCCAAAATCACACAGTTCAGTAGCTGAGTTCCCTGCGAGAAGACCAGCCCCCAACGGCCCCAGGGAACTCTTAACCTTAGGCCGGGGCCTCCCAAGATGGCCATTACCCTACAACACAACCTGTAGGAACAGGCCCTTTTGCTAATGCTCACTCCTAACTCTCAGGAGGCTCACGCTCAGGGGTCTGGGCTGCCCTGTGGGCTGGAAACCCCACAGCTGTGTGGAGGGGAAGAGGGGCTCCAGAGGGCAGGCACCCAGACATGTAGCAGCAGGGAGCCTGCAACCCAGCATCCCTACCAAAATGACAAAATCAGGTGCCTGACCTCTCAAGTCATACTGGAATCCTTCCCTTCCTCTGGTAGGTACACAAGCCAAAGTACAGACTGCCATCTGGGCATGGCCCAAGCAAGGTTTGCAAAACATCTGCCCATGTTCCAGTTTTTTTGAGAAGTTGTCCTGACCATGCCCCTGTCAGAAATGACTGGCAGGCAGCCAAGCTGACTCTACCACAGCACCCATCCTTTGTCTAGGGAAAAGTCTGGGGACCCTCTGCAGGACATATAAACAAGCCATACTCTGGGATCCTGAGTCAGTCTCCTCCAACAACCTATGTGGCCTCATTCAGGGATTCACCTGAGCCTCAGTTTCCTCATCTGTGGGATGAGATCAGAATACCTGCTCTACCTTGGTATAAGCAATTAAACAGCAATTAGGGGCTTTTGATGGTAGCTGGGGAAGATCCTGGCGAAGAGATAAAGAAAAAGGTGTGTCTCGGTGTCAATGCAGGGCCTGATCCCTGCTGCCTCAGAGTAGCCCTCTTCTGTCCATGCTCCCATCTGATCTTCATATACACCAGGGAATGAGGGAGAGCTGGGATAGGGAAGGTAGTAATCCTCCTTCTTACCCTTACTCAGTCAGTTCATCCGTATGACCATGGAGACTGGGTCTCTGACCCCTTCCATTGTGTTTCAGAGAAGCTGACCTACCTGTACGAGGTCACACAGCCAGTGAGACAGAGCTGAGAGGGGATCCCTGCGATCTGTAGCCCAAGTTTAATGACTAGGTGCCCTATTGCTGAAGCCATCAGATCCTTTTCCTGAAAGCCGGGAAGCTGCGATATCACGTAGGCTGGGGACCGGGCCCTGCCACCTGATCTGCCAAGTGGTCTTGGGAAGTAGCCTTGCCTGTCTGAGCTTGTTTCCTCACCCATAAATTAAGGCTGCCCTTACTTTGCAGATTGCCCCCAGCATTAAACAAGAGGCTCAGCCTGTCTCTGGCAGGAGCCAGTAACATCCTAGTGATAACTTAACGTGTACCATTCTGTCCCCTCACTTGTAGCTGAAGCCGTTGAAGCCTGGAGGGGCAGGAACCTGTCAGGATCCTGCAGCAAGTCAGAGGCATGGCTTGGTGAAACTCCAGCCTCATGGTACTCACCCAGGCATCTTCTCAGGCATGTTAACTGGGGACCTGTATAAGAGTTGACTCTGAAACAGCGCCCACTCCAACATAAACTCACTCACCTGTGTGCACTCAGGCACACCTCAGCCCAGTGTTTAGAACTTCTCAAGAAGTTTCACCTTATGCCTACCTCCCATCAGACAAGACCCAGGATGACAGGCCTACCCTAGCTGCTAAGGTTGTCTTCAAATTTGGGCTCAGCTAAGGGACTTGGATCAGTGGGGGAGCCCAAGGGTCCAGGAACCCAAGCCCTGAAAGCCCCAGGAGAGGCAGATGTGGGGGACAGTTGGTGATGGCAGCTCCCAGGTGAGGCCCTACAGGCAGGTGGAACAAAGCTACAGAGGCCCCTGGTTGTCCTCTGCCATTGCTTCTTCCTAATTGTCCTGTTCAGAGACCTGAAGACTGAGGCAGGGCATTGGGTTGGGGCTTGGCAGCTGGACAGGGATGGGTGAGGAGGCAGAAGGATCATTCCCCAAGCCCTGGGCCTGCGTGGTGTTGTTCTCCAGGACAGGGGGCCCACTTTGCCCTGAGGTCTACCTAACCTGGTACAAGGGCTGAGGGAAGCCTTGCTTCCAAGAGGAGGTGGTAACTAAGCTAGGACCCACCTGTAGACTGAGGAGTTAGCTAAGCATGGCGTTCCAAGCAAAAGGAACAGCATGGGCAAAGGCCCAGAGATGAGAAATTGTAAGATGTGGTCTGGTAGGAACTGAAAGAAGTTCCTCTTCCTGGAGCTGGGGAACTGGCCAGGGCAGGGGCTAAGCCTCACTGGGCGTGATGGCCATGTACCAACTTTATCCTGAGAGACTGATGGTCAGTTTCAGGGCTGGGAGTGACCAGTTCTGGACACTTTAAAAGGATTGTGTCACTGCTGTGAAGAGAAAGAATTATTAGGGGTGAGGAGGTGAGGTCCTGAGTAGAGGAGACAGCAGATGGTCAGACAAGAGACACTAGTGGTGGTAGCAGGGACAAAGCCAGAGTAGGGGGGGTGGGGCACTGAGGGGACAAAAAACTATACAAGATTCCACTGTGACCTGGGGCCTTGCTCAGGTGTGGGAAGTTGAACATGGGGGACAGGACAGAACAGAAGGCTGCCCAATGCACGTCTGCTTGGACCAGCCCAGTGGGCTCCCCCAAACCTCGGAGCAAAGCTTCTGCCTGAGGAAAGAAATGTTCATTTTTCTTCCTTTGTACCCTGTGTCCCTACAGCAACCCCCACAGTGGCTGTGGTTGGGCCGCCGTCCACCTTCTTGAAAGCCTGGGAGTGATCGAGGCTTTCTTGGGGTCTTCTCCTCTAGATTCTAGTGGTTTCATGTGGGTGGTGTGAAAGGAGGAGGCTTGAGGAACAGTAGGGAAGACTTAACATGACCGGGCATTTCTGGCACCCGCTTCCCTCCTGTCACACCCCCTTATACAAACACACACATACACACATGCAAATCCAACAGCTGACACCCAGGTGCACACATGAAAATCAAAGTCGGATTCTGCAGAAAGCTCCCACTGCAACCACTACAGCACAGCACTCAAACCCACTCCCACTTCCCCCAAGCTCCCTCTTCAACCTTCCAGCTTTCCCTTCAGAGAGATACCCCCAAGGCGAGGAGTGGCCTACACACAGGCAGCTACCCTCCTACTCCAGAGGATGGAAGAGCATGGTTGTGCTGCAACATGATGACATAGCATGAACATCCCACACTTCCAGGGTGTGAAACCTAAGGCCCAGTTGAAAGTCTAGTTCATTTTCTTTGCAAGGTCCCCAAGCAGGGTCCCATATCTTCCCCACACTGGCAGCGCCTATGATCCTGGGAAGAGCACCTAAAGCTGAGGCCTCAATTTCAGTGCCCATGCTGGGGAAGCCTGGACAGCTGGTTTGAGTCCTCATTCCATTGGGCTAGAGTGGGGATGGAAAAGGTCCCACGGAGGGCTTAGATTGTGTACCTCAGGCCTTGACCCAAATGCTACATGCAATCCAGAAATTCAAGCCTTCTTTCTCTCCTCCCTTCACTGCCTTGGGATGACAGCTCCATGCCCAAAGGCCCTGAGCGACTGGCCTGGGAACTGGCTGTATTTCTGGCCCTAAGGGTTCACCATCCCTGCTCCCCAGCCCTCCCCAGCAGCCTGGCTGCCTGCCTAGATGCTGTGGCCATCTTGGCCACAGACTGTGGCCGCAGAAGCCTGCGGGCAGAGGCGGGGCCCAGGCGTGTGAAGGTGGTGGGGTGGGCAGTAGCTGAGGGTGAGACTCATCTCCCTGGGGAGGCTCCTCTCCTGTCAACTTCTGCCTTTTCCCACTGCAGGCTGCTGGGCATTGGGGGGGAGGCATTTCTCTGCCAAGGGAGCTCACAGACTGAGGGAGATGGACATGAACAGCCCAACTGTCAGTTTCTAGTGCTAAACACAAGGCTAAGTCCACTGCACCTAACATTTCAATCCATCCTCAGAGCAGTCCCAAGGGGTGGGGATTTTATAGATTTGGAAAACTGAGGCTTAGAGATGGCTGGCACTTGCTCAGGGTCACATAGCCAATTAGCGTGGACATTCTTCGCACTCTGGAGCCTCTGTACCATGCAGTTGATGCCTCAAGAGAGATTCTGGACAGTGTGAATGGGGGTAGGGTTGAGGGGTGGGCAGGCTTATAAGAAGTAGAGACCCCCCCTTGGTTAGGGGAAGGCATCTAGAAGGCTACCTGGAGGAGGAGCTTTGTTAGATGGCTAAGAGCTTGATGGAAAGCCATTCCAGGAGCAAAGCTCAGCCTGAGCAGAGGCAGGGACTTGATGAGCAATGTATGGAAGGATGGGAGGTACGTTGGCAGGGGTATCCTCGTGCCTCAGGGCCTCTCCTAACCCTGGAGGACCTGGGTTGGAGAGTGCTGGCTATGCTCAGGCTCTGCTGGTTCAACTGGCCTAACCCCTTCTCTCCAGGCACTGCCCACAGCCCCTGCCCACAGCTCGGCAAACCCTGGGTGAAGTTTTAGTCAGGAGCCTACAATCCCCCCATTCTGGTTCCCGGGGCAAAATTATTAAAGGTTCCGAAGGCCCGGGCTACTCTGCCATCTCCTTCAGAAAGCATGTCCTGATTGTGCCCCTCCAACAGAACAATTTTTTTTCAATTTAAAGATTTTATTTATTTATGTTTAGAGAAGTGGGAAGGGAGGGAGATGGGAGAGAAACATCAATGTGGGAGAGATACATGGACCAGTTGCCTCTCTCACACCCCCAACCAGGGACCTGGCCTGCAACCCAGATATGTGCCCTGACTGGGAATGGAACTAGCGACCTTTTGGTTCGCGGGCCAACACTCAACTCACTGAGCCACATCGGTCAGGGAAGAACAATTTCTAAGATACATTGTCAGGAGGGCAGGTCTGTCTGGGGAGGTGAAATTAGCTCTGAAGATATGGGGGATTTCTACTTTCCTCTGTAAACCTGTCTTTGTTTTCCTTATTTGCTCTGTTTTTCCTGGGAACAACCAATGTGTGTCATTACTCTTCTAGGTTTCTGTAACTCTCTCATCCCATCCTCTTCCCCTACCCAAGCCCCGTCCTAACGGTTTTCTCAGAGTTCCCAGCTACGGGGACAGGCTGCGGTGACTTGGAAGACAACACACCCAGGACCTCGGTTGCGCCATTCATGAAATGGGTGTGCACAAGTCTCCCTGATTTTCCTGGACCGAGCCCGCAGCTGGGAATGGCGAGGATAAAGCGCCGCCCGGCGCCGAAGCCAGGTGCTGGAGCCAGTTTGGCCTCCAGGTGGCTGCCCAACCCGGGAATAGAGCTGGGTCTTTTATAGCCGGGCCTGCGTCACGCTGCTGGGCGGGACCTCGGCCCCCGGCCGCGACAGGCGGGGCGGGGAGGGGCGGGGCCAGGGGCCTGCCGCTACCAAAGCGCAGGGTACAGGCCTGGGGGCGGGGGCTGCTAGCTTGCCTGCGGTTCTTCCTCTCTCCACGCCTGGAGGGGCCACCCTCCAGCTCAGCCCCACCCCTACCCTCCTGGTTCCCACGGGCCAAGCTGGGATTATTGAGCTGCTGGCTCGGCTCTGGAGGAAAACTGAGGCTTGCGCCGGCGAGATGGCGAGGGGGCTGCGGAGGCCCGCGGTCCTCCTGGCCCTGTGGGTGACTGAGCCCCTCGGCTCTCTGGTGTCAGACCTAGTGTGAGAGCTGGTAGATCCATCAAAACGGAGGGAGTACTGTTGCTTCGGGTTCCTCTGGGTCTGTGTGTGAGGGAATGGCTGTCGCTCAGTGACTGACCCTAACAATACTAACGCCCAAACTGACGCCTCTCCACACCCCTTTGGGGGCAGGGAGCGGGGGCAGAGGAGTAGAGAAGCCAGAAGAGGGGACTCAAACGAACTTACACTGTAGGACTGGGGCAGTTCAGGGGCTGCATCCCTTTGTAAGAGCTCCAGAAAAATCCCTGTGCCCTGCCCTCCCAGAAGGCACCTTCCCCTTGTGTATCCCAAGCATTTCTCAAGTTTCACTCAAACACAAATGTACTGAGGACAGAATCTGGGGACTATAAGCCGGATTTCACCAACTCTTTGTTTGGCAGTTAACACCAACATAGATTGAGCTTTTTCACCCAGTACTGCATGAGCTTGATCTCTTCCATCCCCTCATCAGGCCAGTATTACAATTATCATCTCTTTCACAGATGAGGAAGCTAAGACACATTTAAGTCACAGGTCCAGGGCAGAACCGAGATGTAAACCTGGACCCTGCGGCCCCCTGGCCTGACAATTTTCTACCATGTGGCACTGTCCCCAATGCCACTGCCCTTACTTGCCCCTAACCCAGTGCCTGAGGCTGAAATCCCTGCTCATGACTAACTTGGTGGCCTGAGGCATGGCCACAGGTTGGACATGTCCCAAGTGTGCTTCTTACCTGCTCTGTCCTCAATGGGACCCTCCAAGGCTCTGCCATCCCCAGCAGTTGCCCAGGCACACCATCCCTTATGGCTTGGGCCTTCCACTCCAGAAACATGAGTCTAGGAGATCTCCCTGGGCCAGGACAGTCCTCTGGGTTTGATGGGGATGGCGCTTTGGTAGCCAAAGCTTCAGGGACAACAGGGATGGTGATACAGCGAAGTAGAAACAGAAAGGGAGATGAGAGAGGCTAGGAAAAGGACCAACTCTTCACAGGCATCAAGTGGAGGACCCCATCCTGCCTATAGCTGGGTGGTTTCGAGGAACCAGGAAAGGTCTAGGCCTTGTCTAGTTTTTTTTGGTTGAGTCCTGGACTTCCTGTGGAGGAGTTTGGGGGTCCCCAAGTTCAAGGCCTCTGGGTAGGGTAGGGGTTACAGAGATCATATTGGCTCTATTCTGAACAAACCCTCCAGAGAGCTTGAAGAGGAACAGCCTTGGGCGTGGCTAGGAATAGGAATCTGGACATTGCCCTGTGCTACCCTTGGGGGGCTCATTTCCTTGGCTGCAAACCTGGAGGAGGAGAAAGGGTAAGTACCACTTCTGAGTGGCTGCTATGAACCCAGTCCTGCTTGGAGATTTATGTCCCATGTCACAAGAGGCAATCAAGGGCTCTTCCAAGGCTGATAGCCTGTGACTCAGCAAAGCAACCATACCTGTATCCCTGACCAATGTGAGCTGAGCCTTCACCAGGTGTTCACCCTGGCTGAGGATCCACGCACATCATCTCACCTAACCCATATTCAACCCTTGGCATTGGTCTGTCATCAGCACCTTTCACAGGTGAGGACTCAGCATCAGAGACATGAGGTCACTTGCTCAGGGGCATACAAATTAGAATGTGACATAGCCAATCTTGCTCCCAGGCCTTAGCAGGCCCTTCTAAGGTTGGATTCAGGCAGGTTATAGAGGCATGGAGGCAAGCTTATCTGGTCCCTGCACTGATCCACCCAGTGTGGTATACAGGAACAGTTCCTGAATGCAGAGTAGCTCCAGCCAAGCTTGACCTGGGTTCCTTGGCCCCCACAAAAACCTGTTCTTGTAGGGCCCCGGTCCAGGGCCCATCTCTGGAGGAAAGCCCACGTTAATCCCTCCTCTGCCTGGGCCAGTGTGGCTTGCATAACCCTGAAGGCAAGGAAAGTGTTACCTGGTGTCTAATCTAACTTCTTTTGCTCCTGTGACACCAGCCCTACTCTAAAGCAGTGGTTCTCAATAGGAGGTGAACCTTGGCCCCCCCAGGGACATTTGGCAGTGTCTGGAGACATTTTTATTGGTCACAAATTGAGGGATGAGAGTGCTAATGTCATCTAGTAGGTAGAGGCCAGGGATGCTGCTAAACATCCTACAATGCACAGGACAGCCCCCACAACAAAGAATTATCTGACCCAAAGGTCAGCAGTGCTGAGGTTGAGCAACCCCGAATTAAAATACAGGTTTTGGAGCCAGGCAGACCTTGGCTTGAACCCTGCCTCTGCCATTTACTAGCTGTGTACCCTTTGCCAAGTGGCTTTACCTTCTTCAGTTATGGTCAATTTGCCCGTCACCAAAAGTGGCACTAACAGTGGCCCTCATCTTAAGGGGATTTGAGGACTAAATAGATTGTACACATTCAATATCCAGCACAATGTCTGTCACTGTGGAAACTCCATCAGTGATAGGCATAATCTTATTTTCTATTTTCCAAGGTGAACCTAGGGTATGGGAGCAAAGGTCTGGTGGCTGGACCTGGAACTCTTCACTAGTCAGCTGTCCCTCCAGTGTTGATATCCTGGAAGAGACTTGGGTTGGCCACTGTGGACCTGGAGGGAGCAGCCAGAAATGAAACATGATTCGGGGGGGGGGGGGGGACAAAGGTCACCTGAAGCTCACCTTGCTCACTCTTTCCAGGAAAGTCATAGAGTGGGGGTTGGGGGGAACCAGGACACAGAACACACTAATGAATTCATACAGAATAACGTAAGGTCCCTTAGCTCAGGGAAGTTCCATGGATTCATGGCTGGGCTCAGGAAGGAGTGGCATTTTAGTGAACACAACTGAGACAGGGGGGCGGGATGGCATCCTGGTCCTGCAAACAGCATGTTCAAATGTATGGTTGTAAGGAACAAGGCGTAAGACCTATTTCCCAAATGAGAGTCCAGTGTGGCCAGAGGGGTCCAGTTTGGTAAAAAGAACTTACCCCAGTGGGGTGGGGGACAGGCATTGGGGCTGGGAACCTGGACATTAACCATTTTCAAACTAGGTTCTCCTTCCCAGATGTACCTCCTTCCCAGGGCACCAGTGTTCCCCCTCTCTCTGTGGTGGGAAGAGTCATTGCAGTTTTTCTCTTTGCATTCCAGACACTCCCTCACACACACACACACACACACACACAGACACACATTGAAAACAGAATTTTGGGATCCATATCTCTGCCAGGGTTCTCCATCCTGGGAGTCACAGTGGACACTTCCACCCACAGCCCTATAACCTACCCTTTTACCAATTCAGGGTCCTCCCACCTAAACAATGTGACAGCCCTTCTGCCCTTATCCAGCCCCTCCCTTCTCATGCCCCTCTGCCTCATCCATGCTCCTAGAAGCCCATTCCGTTGGAACTGCTGCCACAACCTGCTCGTTGAGAAGACCAAAGTCCTAGCCATGGCCCCCTTCATCAGCTCATGCCTCCTCAGAATTGCCCCCATTTTCATCCTTTAGGCTTAAACTAAGAAGAGCCCTCTAGACTCTCCTCATCCCCCAGGAGGCCTGGGACCTGGAACCCTCTTCTTTGCCTCTGGAAAGTGACATTTCTTTGGAGTATGAAGTCAATGTCTTGGCTTTCTGAACTTTGAGAGCAGGGCAATGGACTCTCTGGGCCCCCCTCCAAACTCAGACTTCAGCCCAGGGAATACTCAGTGAACGCATGCATGCATGAATGAATGAATGAGTTATGCCTGACTGCCAAGTTCCAAGTCTGGGAAGGAAGCTTAATTTAACGCGCCAGCCAGCGATGATGGAGAGCTCTGGAAAGCCCGGCAAGGAAAGCGGAAGACCCTGGGACTGGGGTAGAAGCTGCTCTCGAACCCTCTGACCAGCAGCGGCAGACCATTTACAACCTCCCGCCCTGGAGTCTTCCCAGGGCGTCTAGGGGCAGGGCTGAGACTAGCCGGCTTGGCGGTGGGCACCGAGCCCAGCTGTGTCCGTACTCCAGCCAACAGGAAGAGAAAGAGAGAGGCCAGGCGAGGCGGGCCAGCTGGCCGGTGGGGAGTCCCAGGCGTGGGCGCCGGGATCTGGGGAACCCCAGCCGGCGCCGCCCGGCCTGGGTGCGTGAGGCTGAGGGTAGAGGAAGCGACCCCATCCTTGGGCCTCAGTGTCCTCTGTAAAATGGAGCCCCTTCTAAGGGTTGGTGCTCGCACTGATGGGGCGGGGGGCGGCGCGAGCAGGCCAGACACTGAGTGACCCGCGGGGAGAGGCGGAGACGCGGGACCCCTGGCTCCCGGCGGGCGGAGGCGGGGTTTTCGAGGGGCAGGCCCTGGACGGGGGCGGGGCCGTGGCCGGCACCTGGGTGAGGTTGCGCCGCCCCGCCCCTTTGCACTTCCGTGTGCTGCGGCGCGGGAGCGGGAGGTGGCTGCCCTGGGATCCCCCGAGAGACCACCAGCACCCGCCCGCCGCGCCTAAGCCCAGAAGATACTTCACTGGCCTCCGGGCCCAGCCCGGTCGGGGTCCCCGAGACTCCCAGCCGCGCGCGCGCCCAGGAACCGCGCCCGGAGCCAGCCCCGGCCGCCGCGACCCCTGGCTCCTGGTTCTGCGCCTGGAGGTGAGTGAGGGCCGGGCCCGGACGTGGGACCGGGGCTACTCGGAGGGCGCGCCACCCCTCCCTTCTGCCTCCCTCCCCCCTCCGGTTCCCGTTTTCGAAACTGAGAAACTGACTAAGCCTTGGCCAGATGAAGTCCCACCGCGCTCCGGGACCCGCCAGTGCCTCAGTACCCCTGTCTGTCTGTCTGTCTGTCCCTCCGTTCAGCCGTAGAAGCCGAAACCCTCTTGTCCGTCCGCTCCAGGACCCCCTACCCGCCTGTGTCCCCAGCTCCTCCGAGCGTCTGCCCGTCCCTCCCGAATCTCTGGGGCCCTCTCTCCGTCCCCACCCCTTCTGTGTTCCGCCGTCCGCCTGCTCTTAGTCTCTATCTGTGGGTCCCTCGCCCTCCGCGTGCCCGATAGCCCCACCCCAACCCCCCTCCCACCGTCTCCTAGATTCTGTTTTCCTGGAGGGGCGCCCCCAGCCCATGCTCGCCGCCCCCAGCCTGTCCCGCCTCCTCTCTTTTTCTACTGCGGGGCCCGGGCTAGGCCGCCCGCCGGGCCTCGCCTCCCGTCCCGTAGTCGCTGCCTGGCCCGAGCGGCGCCTCCTCCTCGATATATCTCCTTTCAGTCTTGTTATCTCTTGGTCTCTCCATCTGTCTCCGGGCTGGGCGTGGCTCCAGTCCCCACCCCACCTTCCCGCCCCGCCCTTGTGCTCTTCTGAGCCCCCTACCCGGTTGGCCCCTTCCAGGACACTTCTGCCCAAGGCCTCTCCCCAGCCCAGACGCCACACCCGTGGGGGCCCAGCCAGGTGAGGGGAGGAGGTGGGGAGAGCCAGGGTGAAGAGGCAGGAGGTGGGCATGGTCAGAACTTGTTCCACTTCCCCAAATCCCCCACTTAAACCTGATCAGAAGGATTTACTGTGAGTGGAGGGTTGTCCTACCTTGTATGCATGGATCCTGTCTCCTTGAGCTGATTCCTCTGTAGCTGGGTTTGTAGGTATGTTCTGTGTCTGTGTCTGCTTGGGTGTTCTTTGTCACTGTCTGGAACTTGCCCCTGTGTATCTTTTTTCACATGTGTGATTTGCCTATGTGTGTATGTATGTCTTTTGGGGTGTTCTGAGACTGTGCTGTGTGTGCTATGTCTTGGTGTGCCCTTTATCACCAGACTCCCCACTAGGTGTTGGTGTGTGTGTCTGTGTGCCCCCATGTGTGCATCCCTGTGTCTGCAGGCTTCTGTGTCGCACACTGGGTATATCATGGTGACCCAGTAGCCATGAGTACATTCAAGCAGTTAATTGTGGGACCCGATGGTGTTAGGGCACCAGCCCACCAGGCTCCTGTGTGAGTGAGTGTGTCTGTACAAGTGTGTGTATGTGTGTGTGTGCACTCGCGTGCCCTTTCTCTTCTGAGTCACTGTGATCAGGCTGACCTGGTCACTAAGGGAGGGGACTGGTCCCTTGGGTTTCCTTGTTCCTGCTGTGGACTGAGCTGGGGTGTGGTGGATGGGCCAGCAGAGGGCAGTGGGGTGTGTGTATGTGTGTGTGTGTGTGTGTGAGTGTGTGTGATGTGGAGGTGTTTGGACAGCTGCATCTGGCTGTAGGGTGGTGTAAGGTATTTGGTGTGTGACAGTACTGGGGCTGGGGGCAAGACTTGATGTGTGGGCCTATGACTGGTGGGAGACTCACAGTCTGACTGTATGAAACTGTGAGTATGTGTGCTAGGGGAGTAATTGATTGTGGGGAACCGAGAGTGCTTGGGTGTGGGTGTCAGGAGCAGGAGGGGATGAAACAAGGTGTGTGGTGCCTGTGCTCTGGGGTGACAGTGCTGGGAGGGAAGGTGAGAGCCCCAGAGTGTGTGTGTGAGCAGGATGGAGGCTGTGAGGTTTGGGTATGCGTGCAGCACACTCAAGTCCAGCCCTCACTCCTGGGGAGAGGCGGGAGGCTTTCATATCGCACCTTCCTCTACTCCCCCAAGTTGACAGACACCAGAGGGCAAGGCTTGGGGTTTGTAGTGTTGTGACCAAGACCTCAGAACTCTGGACCCAGGAAAGACTTGGACACAAAAATCCCGGTGCCTGTTAATAGTGAGAGATCAGAGCTAGGCCTCTCTAAGGCTGTTTCTTTATCTGCAGAAGGGAGAAAGTTGTTGTGAGGACTAGAGTTCTGTGCCAAAGATTCTTAAGCACAGCTTTGGCCCATAGTGAGAGTTCAGCACATGATAAGTCTTATTTAATGACCACTTACTTTCCCCCAACTGTATGGTCCCCATTCTTCTGGGAGCTGGGGCTAGTAAAAGCCTAGCTTGTTCCCCAACCCAGTTCCCTAATGGCAATGTATTTGTTGCCCACCCCCCACCCCCACATTCCCTCGACCAGACTCCTTGTGGGAGGCAAGACAGCTGCCTGAGACCCCACCAGCATCTAGCCCTGTTTATCCCACATGTCAATTCCCTCCCACCCTCTAGTCTCAGCTGTAGTGATGGGGGAGAGAGTGGCTTGGGGGGTGGGGTGGGGGAGTGTGATTTGGAGCTGTGACTGTAGGGCCCTGACACCATTTAGCTGGCACAGCTAATTGGAATTTAAATTAAAATTAGAAGTAAACTACAGACAAAAAGATAAAACCTGAGGATGCCTCAGCCCCCAGGAGGTGGTGATGGGGGTCTTCAGCTAGAAAAGGGGGAATCTTTTGTGGAGACCTGACCTACAGAAAAAGTAATCAGGGCACTAGGATACCTTGCTGCCTTTGCCATTTCTTCCTTCAAGGATATCTCTGGGCCTCAGGTTTTTTTTTTTTTACCCCCTGGATAATGGGCACAGCAGTAATATGAGAATCACCTTAACTAGAATGTGCAAAACAACAAAAAAGTGTCACTATTCATTTGGCACTTCCAACTGGAGTCCAGCATAGAAGCTGGCATACCACATCCTTGGAGCCTCAGAACCACTTACGGAGATGTACCCTCCCCGTTTTAAGGATGAGGCAAACTGAGGCTAAGAGGGATTGCCCCAGGCCACAAAGCGGTGGTATCCAATTGCACCCTGACTCTCCCAGGCATACAGGGCAACATCTTGCAGACCAGAGGATTAGGAACAGATTTCTTGCTGTTTCTGTATGTAGCCTGAAAAGGCTCTGAGGGCTGAGATAGCATTTCAACCCCTAGCGTAGAGTGACTGTATAACTAGTGCCCTGGAAAAGTAGGGCCCAACACTAATTCACAGAAAAGAAAGTCAAATTCGAAGAGACCTGAAGTCTTAGAGTCAAACAAGGCTGAGCCAGGCTTGAGTCGGTCATGCTGGGGAGAGCCTGTTTGGTGACACCTCCCAGCTCAGCTCTTCTCTCTTGTTCCTGCAGGTCTGCCGGGACCTGACCAAGGTGAGGGCAGCAGGCCTACTTCTCCTGGTGGTGGTTGTGTGGTGGCGGCACCAGGAGCCCAGACTAAGGGCAAGGGGACCCAGGAGCCCCAGGTAAGACTAGATCATCTTAGACAGATGGACAGTAGACAGGGTGGACTTCTTCTTTGGGCTTCTCCCCTTCTGCCCTGAGACTCAGTTGGGGTGGGGGGAGGCAGCACACAGGGTTCTTGGTCTGAGTGTGGGACCTTGGTGCCCAGAGGGGTAGCAGTTTGTCTTGCATATGAGTGTTCCCTGCCTGGAACTGGCTTCTGGCCCAGCAAAGGCTTTGACCTTGATGCTCAGAGGCCTGTGGCCCAGCAGTGGTTTGGGGTGAGGAGTGGTGACACTTTGCTGGTCAGTTAGAGAGAAGGTAGTGTGTGAGCCAAGGGTTGAAGGTGGGTGTATCAGTTTTTCCATGGTCCCTTATCTCTGCTTCAGGCTGTCCTCATCATCACACAGGGAAACTGAAGTTTGCTCTAGGTTCCACAGTGAGTGGGTTGGATATTGAGCTGGGAATGGATTGAAGTCTTCCAGCTCCTGGTACAACTGAGCTCTCTTCTACACCCATTTCAACATTTCCCCAGACTCTCTGGGGCCAGAGGAGAGATTCTAAATCTCCGGCCCCGGCCTCCAGATTCAGGGTTAGCCGTGCAGAGTTGCTAAGGAATGTTGGTGAAGGCTACAGTCTCTGAGGCCCCTCATAAAACTAGAAGTTCTTTTCTTTGGGTCCAGCCTTGCCTCGTTCAGTCCCCATTGTAATGAAGACAGCCTGTGAGTTACCCATTGCATGTCCAGAGCCCAGTGAGCAGGATTCTGAGGGGCATGGTGGGAAATGCTGAGAGCACAGAACCTAGAGAGTGATGGTGGGCAGGGGTGGCAAAGGTGGGCTTTTCTTCAGGAGTCCTTCCTGATCATTCCCCGATTCCCATCCCTTTGGCTGTCTTGAGAGTGAATAGACAAGTGGGCCTAACTAGGGGGAGGGGGCTGAACAAAAACAGGGTCTTCACTGGGTTGTCTGTTTATTCAACCTACCTACAAATCTTGTTGGGGAGGAGGTGATGATGTGCTCTTGGCTGGCTGGGGACTGTGTTACCTCAAATAAGGGGCCAATCCCCTCCTAGCACTGAGCCTCATTCCCTAAGAAGTTCAATTAATTAGCCTTGGAGCCAGCCCACTTTCAACTCTCAAACATCACCTACCTAGCCAGCATAGACATATATTCATACAGGGATACAGAAACTGAGGCTGCACTTGGCAGCTATGCCCACAGACCCACAAGTACCTGCACATGCACATGTGCATACATGTATACAGGTGTTCATATGCCCTCACCCATAGGCATGCCTGAGCATGCACACAGACACTCACCCAGTCACCATGCACTCAGATGCCTGCCCACACATACTACACTATGCCCATTCTGGGTCAGGAAGGGGGGTCCTTGGTCAGGGTCATAGTCCTGCTTGTGTCTGGCACTGAGAATGAGGTTTGAGGTGTGGCGGTGACCACAGGTGGTCAAGGGGGCTGGGGGTCACCTTGGGAGGTAGGCTATGCCCAGGCATTCACTAGCTATTCTCCCCAGTTAGCCCAGTCTTCTAGGCTGACCAGGGCTAGGCATAGGAGGTAGAGGAGCAAGGGTGTCGGGGAGGGGCCCTGTCAGCTGTGCTGGCACCGTTTGTGGCTGTTGCCACAGAGGCGGAAGTGGGCTGCCTGTGGTCATTGAGCCAAGGTGCTCACAGGTTGGTGGGGGATCTATCAGCTCTTCAGTCTCCCACAGTGTTCATGCCAGGTAGAAGTGGAGGACTGGAAGACAGAAGGGTACTTCTGGAGCAGTCTGTGCACTTTCCAACGCCTGGTCCCTGGGGGGAGGCCCGTCTGTCCTAGGTGTTTCCGGAGGCTCACTTCCTCTGGGCTGCCCAGGAAGTGGTTTTAGAGTGGGACTGACCAGCCCTCTGTCTGTGGCTCACCCTGCCTGGCCTTGCCTGCAAGGGGAGCAGCATCTGGTTAGTGGATTAGGCCAACTGACTAGACTTTCCACTGCCCAGGCTGGCCAGACCTTGACAAAGACTCAGGGAGCCCTCCGCCATGAAGCCTTCCACAATCTCCACAATCCCGGCTCCTCTCTTGCACCAAACCAAGGCTCAGAGCATTAGATCTGGCAGGCATGGCCCCTGTGTGTGAGTGGCCACAACTGGGCTGCATCTCTGGGATGAGGCAGCTCCCAGCAGCTGTATGAATGAACCTGGGCAGGTGGCTTTGATGCCCCGTGCCTCAGTCTCTGCCTCTGACAAATGAGAGAATGATAGTATCCACCTTTATGGAGTTGTGCCAGAAACAATAGATAATGTATGCAAAGTAGCTAGCACTGTGCCTGGTGTATTTTTCGTGTTTAAGGGGTAGAAACTGAAGTTATGTAAAGCATTTAGCACCCGGTTCATGGTAACTGTTAAAAAAACAGCAAGTGGTACTGATGATGTGGTTATTATGTCAGATGGCCCTGGTGCTGGCCCTTGTCACAGGCCCAGGTGGCTGTAGAGTCTGGCTGAGCAGGCAGGTGTCTGGCTCCCTCGTGCCCCCTTGATTCTGCCTTCAGAGGCAGTGCTACAGGGTGGGGAGAGTTCCATGGGTTCATTAGGTTCCATGTCCTCTGAGAAGAGGAGCTCCAGGGTGGAGCAGTTGTGCCCACTCAGAGGCCCATCCCCCTCCTCCTCTCCTCTGTTTCAAAGGGAGAAAAATAGAGCTCAGGACAAATAAAAGGGAAAGGCAGTCTGCAGCTGCCTGCTGCCCCCTCAGGCCTCCATTGGGTCCCCTCCTCCTCTTGCCTCCCCCATCAGGACACGGCTTGGAGAAGCTGAGGCTGGCAATGAGGGGGTAGGTGGTGAGCCCTCCTGCCAGTCTGCCTCCCCTTCAGGCCCCTGGAGTCAGTCCTTGGGCTGGGGGTGGGGGTGGACATCTAGGGCTGATGGAGGCTGGAGGAGTGGGGGCATTTCTACACACACATCCTTGACAAATGGCACTGGATGGCAGGAGCATGCAGGTCAGCCTAGTGAGGGTTGGGCTGAGCTTTGGCCTTCACTATCCAGCATCAAGAGACTGGAGACCTCGGGTGTCAGAGTGGTAATGGTGGGGTAGTAGCAGGTGCCAGAAGTCTGGAGGCCTGGAGATTGGCAGTTACCTGGGCTAAGAGTGTGAGTGAGGGCATCCTGAAAGTTTAGGAGCAAGACCTCTGCAGGTGTCCGACAGACCTGGATTCAAATTCTTGCTAGATATTTATTAGCTGTACTTTCGAGCCAGGGACTGGACTGCTTTGAGCCTTAGCTGCCTTATCTATGAAATGGGCATATCAGGGAGTGTCCCTCTTGAGACCTGAATGAGAAGTAGTCAGGGTGTGTTTTGGGGAAAGGGTTAGAAGACAGAACAGTAAGTACAGAGGCTCCTAAGTGAGATGGAACTTGTCTATTCCAGGAACTGAGAGTTCATCGTGGCTGGGGCAGAGGGGTGAAGGAAGGGCAGGGGCTGAGGACGTCAGAGAGGTAATGAGGGCAGGTTGGGTGAGCCAGGCCAGTGAGAGGAGTCTGGGTTTATCAGAGGGGAAATGGAAAACACTGGGGGCTTAGGGAGCGGGTGATGAAATCTTAAAAGACCCACCGAGTTGCTGGGGCCAAGGGGCTGTGGGGGCCAGAGCAGAGGATGGAGAGCAGTGAGCAGGCAGGTGCCAAGCCTAGGGCTGGTAGAGGTGCCAGGATAGGGGCAGCAGGCAGAGAAAAGGGAGGACTTCAGGATAGACTACAGAGGCAGAAATGATGATGTTGCTGTGTGAGTGGATGGTGGGAAGGGAGGAAAAAGACCCGCATGTGTCTCGCCTGAACAACTGGGCAAGCACTGTTGCTGCTAGGAGATGGGGGTCACTTCCTTGGGGGAGCATCAGTCAGCCTGTTTTGGACATGTTTGAGTAACTTTAGAGCATAGTGAAGTCAGGGAGGCAGGTGGGTTCAGGAGGGTCTGGCCTGGAAGTTGAGGGATAGCATGTACAGCTCAGAGTGAGGAGGAGAGGGTTCCACGGGCCTTTGGTGGAAGCGCTGTGTACAGGTCCAGATGGCTGTCCCTTGAAGGTCCCTGCCAAGGTGCCCAGGAGGGCAGGCTTGTGGTGGCTGAGCCGCTGTTTTCACAACAGCCCTGGAAGCTTTGGATCATGTCTGTGGCTATGTTGGCTAAACAGGTGCAGTGGAGCAGCCAGTCACCAAGGCCTGAGGCTGGGTCAGATGTCTGCTTGGTATGGGCTGAGAGTGTTGGGGGCTAGTGGGGGAAGACAGGATTGCAAGGTCTTATAGTGTCAGGGCTGGAGAAAGCTTAGAAGTATCCATTGTCAAGATAGTGAAACTGAGACCCTGACAGGGGTCTCCCAGAAGACTCAGGCTTTCTTTGTCCAGCCCAGTCTCTTCTCAGAGCAGCAGACCAAAGCAGATCACTGCAGGGCTGGGTGGCTTGAAAGAGCCCCTTTACCACTGATCCAAGAAGTTTGGAGGCCCCTGTAATTACCAAGCATAGCTGGAAATGGTGCCAGGAGCTGCACTGAGCACAGACCTCTTACAGATGTCAACAGTGCGCCTTGGCCAAGCTCACAGGGGACAGAAGGCAGACCGGATCTGAACTAGACCTGTCCAGCCCACACCCAGGGCCCTGATCTCCAGTTTTTCTGTTCACTCCCTGCTGTTCACAGTCCTGCCTCTCTACAGCTTTCTTCTGATCCTTAAAGTGGGGAGGCGTCATCCAGGCCCACTCCCCTAGTGGGAGGATTGATGGCAAAAGCCTTAGGTGGCCATCGCACCTTCTCTTAAACACAAAGATGGCTGTCAACAATCAGGAGGAGGCCTCTGGGCGCACAGACAGAAGGGTTGAGGGTCAGATGTGGGGCCATCTCTCTGGGGGCTGGTGGAGGAGCCGCTCCCTCCCCAACCACTTGCACATGCCCTTGCCCCACTGGCGGCCAGATGTACAGTTCCAGGGCCTTAACCAGAAGGTCTCTCTCTGCCTTGCCTGGGGGCTGCCCTGTTGGCTTTGTGGCTTTGGGTGAATTGCTTCACCTATCTTGTCTGTTTCTGCCCAGTGAGTCTGGAACTCATTGGAGATCATGTGTGGAGTAGAGGGCACAGCCATCCCACCTGCACTGGTTCAAGCCCTCCCCTTTTTCTATGTGCTAGACCTGTGACTGCCTCATCAGCAGCCTCTGCTGACTTCCCCTCAGACAGGTGGGTGGAGTAGGCCTACCCCACAGTGACCCAACCCTTCCCTGACCTGCTCACTGCTTCCCTGGCACCCTTTGGGCCAGGAGGGACTTCTCCAGCCTCCCTCCCTGTGGAGGCCCTGCCTGCCTGACACCTGCCTGCCTTTCCCACCCCTTCATCTCCCCAACCACTGTGGCCCAGGGGCCGCAGTAGAAAAAGCTACATTTGGACTTCCCTAGGCCAGATCCTGGTCAGGGGATGTGTGGGTCCTTCCAGGCTAGTGTTTATCTTTGTGCCCATGTGCCCATTATGTGCTGTGGCACCCTGTGTGCACATGGATCTCTCTGTGCTGACAACTGCATGAGGGTATTAAGGTCCTGTGTGGTCTGCGTGGGCCTGAGTGCCTGTCAGCATATGAGAGTCAGTGAGTTGGGGTGTGTTTCTTAGTGTATGTGTCACTAAGCTGTCATAGGAGCATGTGTGTGCCCGTGGCTACAGCCGTTTGTGTATGTGTGTCCAACTTCAGGCAGGGCCCCCATGTGTAACTGTGTGTTTGGGTTGGTGGGTGTGCCATGTGTGCACATGTGTGTGGTTACTCTGGGAGAGGCCCTGACATAACCCCCTACCCTGCTCCTCACAGAGGCCCCCTTGTCCTCAGTCCTGCCATGAAGGGGCCTTTGTTCCTCCCTCAGGGGCACTCAGGGGTTTCTCCCTCTGGCTGAGCCAAGGGCTTCACCAATCCTACCGCTAGCTGAGTGATTCAAAGCCTGTGCCTGGTATGAGCTATGCCCCGAATGAGGTCCTACCCCCACACGTGCTGGCACAGGCAGGTGTAAGCTGTTGCTAGCCAGGGTCCCTCTGGCTGGGTGGGCCCATGGTACCTCTGCTTAGCCCTCAGATTGAAGCCCTTCATGACGCCCCAGCCAACAGAACCTCCAGCCCTCATGCTACCCCAGTCCCTCTCCCCCCTTTCTTCCTGCTCACTGCCTGAGAAGTGGGCATATCCTTCTCTGTAACTACATATTTATATGTCTTTCCTCACCAGGCTGTGAGTTTCATGCATCTGGTGTGTCTTTGTCACTGTGGTGCCTGCTGAGTGGGCTTGAGGAGCACTGGGGGTGACCTGGGACTGAATTGGGCCTTCAGGACCTACAGCCCCCACCCTGTCCCGTGCAGATATCACCTGCATGTGTTTTCCTGGGAAGAAGGCCAAGGTCTTTCATTGGTTCTTAAGATATTGTCACCTCTTTTGTAATTACACGTTTCATTCACACTGCCACGCCTCTCCACCGATCCCATCTGAATCCCGTGGGCTGGGCTGGGCCTACAGTGGAATTTTTGAATGTCTCCAGGACACTCAGGTGTTCAACCCAGGCTGAGAAGGCTGAGCTAGAGGCAGAGACACTGCCCAGACCACAGACCCAAGTCCTCCACAGGAGCAGGATCTCAGACACCTCATGGGTACCTGCAGAGGCCATGGTGCCAGGGAGCAGATGACTTCCTGGGGAGTGGGCAAGGATCCCCCAGGGCTAATGTTTTGAACTGTCTGGAAGGATACATAGGAATTCAGGAGGATATTCTGGCTGAGGGGACTGCATATGGAAAAATGGGGTGGCTTGAGAGTGGGACATGTATTCGATGTAGCTGGAGCACAGGCCAGGGCCAGGCTGAGGCATGGGCTTTCTCCAAGGAGGGTGGGATCCCTGGAGGGTCCAAGCTGTGGGGAGAATGAATGGGAAGGGACCAGGAGTGGTGACAGGTGGGAGGGGTCCTGGGGAAAGGGAGGAGAGTCTAGGCAGTGGTTGGTGTGTGTGGGGTGAGGGACAGGGCGAGAAGGATCCCCGGCTGGGGGATGAGGCACCTATCCCAGGGAAGTGCAGGTGTGGGGAGCATCTTCTGCTCTGGCACTTGGCCATGACCTGAGACCATAGCTGGTCCTCCTCCCTGAGCAGGGCTGGACACATGGGGGCTGGGGCACAGGCCCTGGTGGGGGCCTTGGAAGGGTCTTGCTAGCCCTTCCCCTCCACCACCCCCTGCTCTTCTTGCTGGGCCCATTTCCTGGGTTGTGAAACCCTGTGGCCTCCTTGACTGGCTTCTTGGGGAGGCCATTCTCTCAGCCAGTCTGTTACCTGCCTGCCTGCCCAGCCTGGCAGCTTCCTCCACACCCGGCCCCTGGCCCTGTTGCAACTCTGCCAGGACCAGCCCTATGCCTTCCTGCTGATTACACTGCCGCTCATTCTTCTTCCCTCCCAGTGCCTGGGCCTCATGTGCCTCCTCCTTCTTCGTTCATCCCTCAAGGCCTATGTGGGCTGGACCTTTGCAGGTCCAAGCCAGGTCTGCATCTCTAGGGAGCCTAGTCTGACACCACTGACACCCAGTTTTGGTGGTCCCTTCCATGGGCAGGCAGCCGGGGCTGCTCCAAGTCTGGGCAGGTATATCTGGAAAGGGGTGCACTGGAAGGGCACCTCTGCTCCTCAGGGGTCTATTTAAGGGAATAGACTTCAGATCTACCAGGTCCTCAGCTGATCTCTACTCACCCTTGTTTGCTGGACTTCAGTCTGCCACTTCTTGTTTACCTAGCAGACTTTCTGAGGGACACCCCCTCCCGATACCCCACATTCACACACACTCCAAAAGCCAGGCTAAGGCCTTTCTTTTCAGGCCCCGCTTTGCTTCTCTGTCCAGTGGACATCACCCTGTGGCCTGTGAGGCAGAATCAAATGCCAGGAAAGGGCTGGGGTGGAGGAGACCAGGTCAGCTCTGCGGGGCAGGGGGCCCTCATTGACCTTGGTTTCCCAATCTATGTGGGCACATCAATCTTTGAAGGCCCATTTCTTGGAGATATTTTGGCTTGCTGGGTTTTATTTTTCCCCTCTAACAAAAGTGTTATCATACAATTTACAGAAGATTGTAGAAAAATTAGAAAATGCATTCCTGTTCCCAGTGGTGCCACCCATCAGGCTATGTCCCCCACCCTGCATCCTTTGCTGGAACACACTTGTGCACATGTGTGGCTATGCAGCATTCATACTTGTCCTCTGTGCCCTGGGAGTTCCAACCAGTGCAGTCACTCTAGTCAGCTCGATGTTGACCTTGCCTACTGCCCCAAACTGGCTGGGAGCAGATTTCCATCGCCCTGAGGAGGTATGTGCATGCTCTGGCCTGGCCAAACACCACCTCTCCTTCCCTCTGGGCTGCTGGTTTAGGGCAGGGTGGGGAGCAGGGCCAGTGAGCCTTTATCCCCTGGAGCTGGAATCAATATGGCCAAACCTTACCCAGGTTTTGAGAGCCAAGCAGCTGGGACAGGAGGGAAGGCAGCAGTTCAGGGATCTGTACCAACCACCCTCTTTATATAGAAGGCGGGTGGTCCTCAAGGTCAGGCCTAGGACCAGCCTGGAGGGGGTTGGGTGGGTAGACTCTGATCAAGCACAGGGTACCTGTCTCCTGGTGTCCTCACCTCTGTTTGTTTTCTCTATCCTGATGAGTGTATGTGTGTGCTCCTGCTGGCACATTTATTTCTCTAATTCTGCCCTCTCTTTGCCTTCATCTCATCTTCTTGGCATGGCACACTGGAAAGAATATGGGCCAAAACATCAGGCAGGCCTGGATTCAAATCCTTCTTCTACCACTTACTGGCTGTGTGATCTTGGGCAAATCACTTAGCCTCTCTGAGCTTGCTTTTTTAATCAGTAAAATTATTCATCTCCTGGACCTGCACAGGGATAAAGTATGCTAATGCCATTCAAGGCTAATCTACTATGTTGTTGGCCTCAGAAAAAGAATGATCCTTGTTATAATGGGGGCTCTGAGATTCACACCCAGACCTTTGACTCCAAATCCAATGCTCTCTGCTTCATTGTGCTGGAGAAGAAGGTGAATGGAGACCAGGAGCCCACAGGTGGCTGGGAAAGGTTTGGTTGGCCTCAGCTGGCTCCAGAGCTTGTCCCTACAGAGCTATGTATGGGGTCCAGCCCCTGCCACCTCCATGGCTTTGCAGAGCCATGATGAGGCTGAGCCAGTGGCCTTCCTCTGGGGCCTGTGAGCCTGGGCCTATTTGCATGGGACTATAAATAGTTGGCACACCTTGCTTTTGTGCCGTTACTTTACCCCCAGGCCTCCCCACCAGCGTTCAGACGTTCTGCAAGGTAAGTGGGCAACTCTGGCTCCTCTGTGCAGTGGAGGACTTGGTGTGCAGGGACCCAGGACCTCTCAGAGTTACATAGTGATGGAAAAAGATGCTGGCTCATGGTGTCTCTCCCTCCTGGCGTCCAGGCAGTGTAACTAGGGTAGAGGAGGTGGTAGAGCCTGGCAGGACACATGCTTTGGTTTTAGTCCTAAGAAGTTGGGACTAGGTGACTTAACCCTAGGGTTACTGCTGAAGAGCTCCAGGAGGTCTCCCTCCTTGTGGCACTGTGGCCTAGTGGTTCAGGTTTGGGGCCAGGGCCCACTGTGGTTGTGGTTTTCCCCTGGTGGCTTCTAGCTAACTGTGAGCGGCAGCTGCTCTGACTGTGCGTGCAGAGAGCTGGAGGGCAGGCCTACTGGACTGGGCTCTGCCTCACCCTCCCAGGGTTTCTCTGACACCCCCACTCTCTCCTCCTCAAGGTAACATGGGTGGTCCCCATGGACAGCTCCTGCTGGGCTTCCTGGAGTTAAGGGAAGTCCTGGAGAGCATGGGGCATCTGGGCAGGGCTGCGAGGGGAGACAGTGGGGAGAAGGAGCTGCTGCAGGTGTCTGGCACACGCGCCGTTTCAGGGTGAGCAGCTGTGTGTTCCTGGAGACTTGGTTGGCCTGTCCACACATTGGATCCTGGGCCAGGCAAGGCAGCAGGAGTGGCATGATGCCCTTTTTGCCTAGGGGTTTGGGACACTCACCCAGACTCCTATACCCACTCCCAGCCAGGCCAGTGCAGCTCACTCTTCACTTTAACATTACGTGAGTACCTACCATGTGCCACCCACTCCATCTCCTTGCATGCACACACATCTCCGCAGCTGTGCGGTCACTCCCACATGCACCCTCACACATGGTCTGGCCCAGGGAGGAGCCGGCAGCGGCCCACAGCTGGCCCTCCCTCCCTTTACAGAGGTCGTGGCGGCTGGCCGGGCTGGGCTCAGGCTGAAGGCTTTGGCATCTGGGCTCTGATGCTTGTTTGCACACCCACTCTCACTGCCTCTGAGTAGGAGCAAGGCCCAGGCAGGGGACGTGTTGGTCTGCCCCTCCTTGTCCATACCCTCTGCTCTGACTGCTAGCCTCAGAGGACTGGCCAGGCCACTGGGCTGAGCTGCAGGCTGAGGTCAGTGTTTCCTGTGAGCTATCTGGGCTGGAAGCTCCCAGCAGACATGGCTGCTGCTCTGGCTGCCTCGTGCAAGAGCCAGGGGCTGGGCTGCTGCATGTGTGCACATACATGGGCATGGGTAGGGGTGCAAGTCCGAGTCCACCTCTGCTGGCCTATGTTCAGGATGGAGTACAAGTACATATGTGTGTGCATGTACATGAGTGTTTACTCAAGCAGGATTATGGCTCATCCTCCTGTGTGGGGCCTGGAGCCTGTGTCCAAGTAGATATATGAGTATGCACATGTGGGCTTGCACATGTGAGCATCCTTCATGAGTGACAGCCCAAAAGATGCTCAGGGTCATTTCCTGTAGTGACCCTTTATTTGAGGAATGTGAGGAACGTGAGTAATAGGGTGTGTGGGCCAATCTGTGTGATTTAAAAAGCACATTCAGTGTTACATTGAACATTAAAATGTTTTATATTTGGAAAATGATTTGTTTGAAAGCACAGGCAATCTTCCGGGAAGGCAAGAGGCCCTGACCTCAAGGGGCTCAGGTTCAGAAGGGCCAGGACACAGATGTGGGTGGGGCCTTCCCCAGCCCTGGCCACTGAGTGAAGTGGGGGCTTCATCAGTGGAACCTTGGCTTCAGATTCTGGGTTGGCTTCACAGTGTCTGTTTCCCTGTCTGAAAAATGGGGGTGGTCATTGTGTCTTGGCTTATCTACCTGGGTTTTTAGGAGCAAAAGTTTTTGAAAGCCAAGAGGGCTGTGTGGGGAGGAGGGGAGACGTGGTCCTTCACATCTTGGCCAGCACACGCTGGGTACCAGGCACATAGTAACAGATGTGTTCAGCTGGGCATTAAAGGAGGCACTGAATGACTATGCAAATGAACAACTAGGGGGTCACAGACTCAAATGCCCCCAGGGCCCAGGTAGGTTTTGGAGAGGCATGAAAGGGTCCCTGCCTGGAGTGGCCTGGCAGGGGTGCCCGACCAAGGAGGCCGTCCCAGCCAGTTCTTGCTTGATGTCCCATCTTCTAGTTTTACCAGGGATGCCACACAACTCGACTTACATAAAACTTCTCAATTTTAACTTTGGCAACTAAGACTAGTGCATTTTAAGCACCACGTGGGCCAAGCTCAATGCTGTGAGAGCCCTGGGTGAGCGGATACCTGACCACTTCCCAGGGTTGTTCCTCCTGGCCTGGCCCTGCCCTGCTGCCCGGCCTCACTCCTCCTGTGTATGCAACCCTGCTGCAGGCCCAACATGGCACCGTTCCTGCGCATCGCCTTCAACTCCTATGAGCTGGGCTCTCTGCAGGCTGCAGACGAGGCAAACCAGCCCTTCTGTGCGGTGAAGATGAAGGAAGCACTCAGCACAGGTAGGGCTGGAGGCCGGACCATGGAAACGTGGCAGCAGCAGTGGGCCTGAGAGTCCGGGCCCAGCAGGAAGCATTGGGGGAGCGGGGCTTATTCTCCTAGAACTTCTGAGATAGCCTACCCTTGCTCATCCCTGTCTCCCTGCCAGCCCAGCTGTGGATACAGGGAAGCAGCCCTCACTGGGGCCCAGGGCCCTGGCTCCTCCCTCACTGGTTGTTTCACCAAATAGTTTTTAACGTGTCCATCTGTGCCAGTCCCTGTGCTGGGCACCGAGGACGCTGCTGTGCTCCGGGGCTGACCTGTCCTGCCCTCAAGAGGCTCACAGTCAGGTTGGGGAGCCAGACAATGAGTCCTGCGATAGGGAAGCTGAGGGAAGGCATCATCCGCTGCCAAGGTCAGGGGCTTCTTCTTGGAAGAGGTGTACATCTCAGGCCATTCCTTCTTGCTTCTGCCCTCATCTGGTCAACCCTGGCTCGTCCTTTAGGTCTCACCTAAGCTGTCTCTTCTTCCAGAAGGCTTCCCAACCCTGAAGTTGGGGCAGGTCCTCTGACATTGGCAAGTCTAGAACCACTGACTTTTCTCATTTCAATTTCATTACAGCTATAATTTAACATTTACTGGAGGCATGAACTGGTTCATGTCTCTGCCTGGGATTGAGGGTCTAGGAGGGCAGGCACCAGGTTTAACTTTTCTTTCTGCCATGTTCCTTGCCTCCGGTACATGGCTGGCATGTGGAAGCTCTCAGCACATGTTCACTGAGTGAATGCACAGGGAAGGGGAAATCTAAGTGGGGCTGAAGGAAGAAGGTCACAGAAAGAAGGAACAACAGGAGCAAAGGCCTGGAAATGGGGCCTGGCAGAATGCCCACGAGGAGCTAGCTGCCAGCAGTTCTGTGCTCTGGAGTGTGTTGGGAGGAAGATGAAGCTGGTGAGGTGAACAGAGCACAGTCACGCAAGCTGAGCAGTGGAGACTCAGTCCCAAGCACACTGGGAAGCCACAGTGGGCCCTCAGGGAGATAGCCAGGAAATTCTGTCCAGGCTGAAGGCTGTCAGAAGTCTAGAGAGGGAGGGACAGAGGGGCCCCCACTTGACATGTCTGGCTTGGCCCCCATTGCAGAGCGTGGGAAGACGCTGGTGCAGAAGAAGCCCACCATGTACCCCGAGTGGAAGTCCACGTTTGATGCCCACATCTATGAGGGCCGTGTCATCCAGATTGTGCTGATGCGGGCAGCAGAGGAGCCATTGTCAGAGGTGACAGTGGGCGTGTCAGTGCTGGCTGAGCGCTGCAAGAAGAACAATGGCAAGGCCGAATTCTGGGTGAGGGGGCCCTCGAGCTGCAGTTGGACGTGCATGCGCGTGCGTGCACACGTGTGTGTGTGTGTGTGTGTGTGTGTGTGTGTGTGTGTGTGTGTGGTGAATGAGCATGGCTGCTGGGTGCAGCTTTGCAGCCAAAACAGCTGAGTTCAAATCCCAGCTCTGCAGTTTACCAAATCCCAGCTTCTCTGAGGCTGTTTCCAAAGCTATAAGAAGGAGAAGCTGCTAAAAGACCCTACTTTAGTGTCAGTCGTTCAGATGAAATGAGCAGCTGGACATAAAGGGCTAATTGTAGAACTGGGCACAGGGTAGGTGCTAAAGAGAGCCATCCTTGTTATTGCAACTACTTTTTTCCCTTATAATTTTATAAAGGCAGGATGTGCACATAGTAAAACATTTCAAACTGTGTATAAAGGTGTGTCTGGCCCTAACCCCCAGCTCCAGGCCCCCTTCTCAGAGGCACTCAGTTCTGTTTGGAATCTTTGCAGGTATTCCAGGCCCAGCAGGCATTAGGGAACAGCAGTTATGACCTTCAACAGTGAGGATGTGGGAGAAGGGGAAAGCTGATGGCCCACCACTCACCTGCCAATCCGGGGCTCTGCACACACATGTGGCCACAGGATGCCAGTGCTGGCAGAGCATCCCTGTCCCCTAGGGTTACTTGTGGCCTCCTGCGGCCAAAATGTCCCCACTGGAAAAGACCTGTGATCATCAGGGACTCTGGTTGACCTCTAGTGAGGGCTAAAGGGGTTGAGCCAAGAGACAAATTGATTCAGAGCTACACTGACCCTTAGCCAGTCAAGCAGAGACACTTGCTGGGCTCTCTGTCCACTACCCCAAGGGATAATGTCAGTCACCAGGCCTGGGTCCTGGAAAGGTGAGGGTCCTGCCCTCAGAACCAGTCAGTCTGTGTGAGGAGACCACATGCAGACCTCCTGACAGAGATCCAGCATGCGTGTGTTAGTATGCATGTGTCTGTGTCTGCATGTGCAGGGGGACAGGGGCCCTCTGTTCTAATATCCTTGTTAAGGGGGCAGCAGTGTTGAGGGTGGGGAGTTTCCCTTCCCACTCTGTTCCCAGGCCATGTGGCCAGGCTGGGTGTGGGCTGGATCCTTTCACTTCCCCAAATGTAATAATACCCATGGGTGGGGGGTGGGGCTCAGGGGCGGGGCCCGTCCCTACCCACACCAGGCAGACAGGTGTCCCGCAAGGCTGCCAGGGCTCCCTTGGCCTTGGGAGACCAACTATGGGGGCGGGTTCTGAGTCTGGCTTGGCCCGGGCCCACCCTCATTGACCCCTACTACCCTCACCCCGCAGCTGGACCTGCAACCCCAGGCCAAGGTGTTGATGTCTGTACAGTATTTCCTGGAAGATGGAGGTAAGAGCCTCCCTACTGGGCAGGGGAATGTAGGTTCAGAGACCAGAGCCAGGACAGAGGTCTAGAAAAGCAGCCCCCATCAACAATCTGTCCAGGGCCACCGTGGGAGGGACAGTATGGGTGTTGTCCCTTCTGTGGCTGCGGCTGACCTCATCACTCGATGGCCCCCAGATTGCAAGCAATCTCTGCGGGGTGAAGACGAGGCCAAGTTCCCAACGATGAACCGCCGTGGAGCCATTAAACAGGCCAAAATCCACTACATCAAGAACCACGAGTTTATTGCCACCTTCTTTAGGCAGCCGACCTTCTGTTCTGTGTGCAAGGATTTTGTTTGGTGAGGACTGGCTGTACCCACTGGGGGGCCGGGTTAAGGGAGGGCCACACCCAGTTCTTTCCCCCCACTAACCTGCCTGGGGATTTGCCTTTCAGGGGTCTCAACAAGCAAGGCTACAAATGCAGGCGTAAGTGTCTCCACAGTCTGGTTTGTATGCACATGTGTCTAGCAGTGCTTGCGTGTGTTCACAGGAGAGCCTGTGTCGCTGTGTTGGGACTGCATGCCTGGGCAAAGCCTCTGTGTGCTTGAGTGTGTTTTTCGTATCAGAGTACATGTGTGTATGATGGCTACATTCAGTGAGTGGTGGAGCCAATCCTGCACATCTCTTCCCAACTCTGCATTCAGTGATATCACACTGGTAGCCTAAAGTGGGTCACAGTGGAGTATTTACAGAGAAACCAGCCAATACTGCGCATCAGGGCTTTTTCCCCCCAGAGAGACTGTCAGATCTTGACCCGCACACCGCTGGCTGCGTGTGTGCTTTGTTAGATATGTCTATATCTGGGTGCACACGTATGAGCACACCTTTCTCCACAATGGTGCATGTACCAGGCATTGTGCAATGGCAGTTAGGAGCACAGGCTCTGGAGCCAGACTACCTGGGTTTGAATCCTGGCTCTACCGCTTCCTAGTTGTAGGACCTTAGGTAAAGTTACTTAACCTCTCTGTGCCTCAGTTTTCTCATCTATAAAATAGGGATAATAGAGTCATTGTAGAGATCAAGTGGGATAAAATATGTAAAGCTGTATCTTAAGGGTGGCTGGTACATGGTAAGCATTCTATCAATATGTAAGAAGCCCTATCATTATTATACATGTGTGTGTAAGCATGTCTTTGAGTTAGGGCGTATCTGTGTGTGCATGTGCGTGAGAAAGAGCCTAGGAGCTATTTGCTGTACTGGGGCATGCAAGAGGGAAAGGGGGGCTCCCTTGCCTCCACTTCTCTCACTGCAATACCCCACACCCCTCACTTCTGCCCCCCTGCGCCGCCCACCAGTACTCCTCGAGCCTAATCTCTGAGATCCACCAGATAGGCCTGTCCTCCCTGTCCCATACTTCACAGGCCCCTCCTTTGAGGACTGGCGGGAGGAGAGAAAAATAAGGCTCTGGGCCCAAGGCCTCTGGGGTGAGGGTGTGGGTGGTTGGGAGAACGGTGGCTTTGTGTAGGGGGCTGGACTGGGCCAGCTCACAGACTCTCCCTTTCCGGTGCCTTCCCATCCCCCGTCCTGGGCCTGTACCTCCTCAAGAATGCAACGCTGCCATCCATAAGAAATGCATCGACAAGATCATCGGCCGGTGCACAGGCACTGCGACCAACAGCCGGGACACCATAGTGAGGCTGGGTCTAGGGCAGGGCCCTGGGGATCTGGGGGGGGTGGGCTTGGCCAGATGGGAGGGATTTGGGCTCTCCCTCCCCCTTTCCCTGTGGGGCTCACCCTTCCTCCCCGTTTTTCTTGGTCTTTCCTTGAACCTCTGGATTTCCCAGTTCCCAGTGGAGCCCTGTTGGCATCTTGCCATGCATGGGGGTTGGGGAGAGGTAGGGTTGAGGAACAGGTTGGAGCTGCCATGTGACCCTTGACCTATGACTCCCCCCCACCCCCCAGTTCCAAAAAGAACGGTTCAACATCGACATGCCGCACCGGTTCAAGGTTTACAACTACATGAGCCCTACCTTCTGTGACCACTGTGGCAGCCTGCTCTGGGGGCTGGTGAAGCAGGGATTAAAGTGTGAAGGTGTGTGCCCCTGGCTCAGGCTGGGGTGGAGGTGCTGGGAGAGGGGGACTCCCAACTGGGCCTACCCACCCGGGCCTCATAAACTCCACCTAACTGATGCTGCCTTTGCCCTCTTGCTGGGGGATTTCAAGTAGGGAGGCCTTGGTGAGCCCTCCCCACTGGCCTGACTGGCTCTACCATGTACCTGCTGTGTGGCCACCAGGTAGAAGGTGCCACTTCTCTGAGCTCTGCATCCTCAAGTGTAACACGGGGCTCAGAGTAGAGTAGGATCCAGAGAGTCACTGCTGCATGAGAGCAGGTGTCCCCCAAACGCTCCTCACCCCAGCTTCACTGATAGAGGAGAAACAAGAGACCCCTGCAGGAAAAGGGACTTGTCTAGGTCATCCCACATGTTCTTTGAAGGGTCAGAATTAGGTCCGATACCTTCTGCTTTTTGTTTTTCTCTTTAAATAATGAAAGATTTAAAGTGCTTGTGATGACTTCAGATGTTTTTGTGAAGACAGGAAACCCAGCAGAGCCCATAAAGCCCTCCTTTCTCCATTTCTCCACCTCTCCCTGCCCTTGGTGGGCCTGCTGGCTGTCCTGCCTGGGCACGGGCCCTAATGGGCCTGTTTCTTCCTCCCCCAGACTGTGGCATGAACGTGCACCATAAGTGCCAGACGAAGGTTGCCAATCTCTGCGGCATCAACCAGAAGCTCTTGGCTGAGGCATTGAACCAAGTCAGCCAGGTGGGCAGCACCGTGGGAACCTGGGACAGAGGGTAGTGGGGTTGGGGCAGTCAGGGCTCACACCCACTCCTGGGGGACCACAGTCGGGGGCTTATATCCAAGATTCCACTTCTGGAAGACCCAGTTCAAGAATTAAGCAGGAGAGGGTGGTGGGTTTATTCCCATTAGAAGTTAGTTACTTCAACAGTTCTATGCTTGCAGGTGAACATGGGGGTGGGGCACAAGGTGAAACACTTAGAACGAAGTCTTCGTGTGTATATGGTCTTTCATATGTGTTGGGTGTGGTGGGATTCAAGGGATGCCACAAAACTTTAAGGTAAAATTCTCAATTCACAAGTGAAGGCAACACAAAAATCTATTAAGTGGTTGGGAAGGTAGTGTCCAATTTACAAAACTTCTGTTTGTAATGACTGCTTTCCAGACCACCCAGGCATTCCTGTGCAAGCGCGCGCGTGCGCGCGCGTGTGTGTGTGTGTGTGTGTACCATACCACTTGGGGGTCCTGGGCCTTGCCCCTGCTGTCCCCCATTGATATCAAGGTTCAATTATGGATTGTTGGGGGTCTTCCCTCTGGGCTGGGAATTCTGACCATGGTATGACCAACCATCTGGCCCCCCAACCACCACCTCCTTCTCCAGAAACCCTCCCGGAAGTCAGAGACAGAGTCTGCAGAGCCTGTTGGGATCTACCAGAATTTTGAGAAGAAGCCAGGAGTCTCAGGAGATGAATCTGCAGGTAAAGCTGGGCCTGTTCCCCCGGGAAAACCTCTACTTCCCGGTAGGGCCCAGGATGGGGCCTGGCTTCCCTCCATTGTCAAGTGAGACCTGAAAGGAGGCACTGCCATGGGGAAGGATCCCCTTCTTCTCTGAGACCCCTTACCCCAGCTCACCCCTGGACCCCGTCGGGGACTCTGCAGACAGAGACCTGAGTCTGAAGTACCTTCTCTCCAGCAGACAATGGGACTTACGGCAAGATCTGGGAGGGCAGCACCAGGTGCAACATTGAGAACTTTACCTTCCACAAGGTCCTGGGCAAAGGCAGCTTCGGGAAGGTGAGGGGCCATATGGCCCTGAGGCAGCCCAAGGAACCTGGTTGGGTGGGGCTGTGTTGCCCTGGCCTTTGGCCCGGGCCTCTGCTGCTCAGCACCCCACTTACCCCTCAGGTGCTGCTTGCAGAGCTGAAGGGCAAAAAGGAGTTCTTCGCTATCAAGGCGCTCAAGAAGGATGTGGTTCTGATTGACGATGATGTGGAGTGCACCATGGTGGAGAAGCGGGTGCTGGCGCTCGCCTGGGAGAATCCCTTTCTCACCCACCTCTACTGCACCTTCCAGACCAAGGTGTTTGGCCCTCCCACTGGCACTGCCCCAGGAGCTACAGCTCACCTCTGCCTTCCATTCCAGGCCATGCCTTCCACTCAGATCACCTAAGGCGGGGTTGTGTCCCCTCCTCGTACTCCCCAGGGCAGGGCCATTTCTCCTCCTCTCACTTCCCCCAGGGCAGAGTTGTCCCCTGCTTCAGTGGCCCTCCCATTTCTGTGCCTCTGCTCACTACCCTCCCCACCCCAGGACCACCTGTTCTTCGTGATGGAATTCCTCAACGGGGGGGACCTGATGTACCACATCCAGGACAAAGGCCGCTTCGAGCTGTACCGTGCCATGTATGTGAGGGCCCCGTTGGGGGAAGAGTCCACTGCCAGTCTGCGCTCCATTTATTTTTTCCTCTCCCCGAAGGAGCTACCCTGAGCTAGAGCTGGGGTTGGAGAGACTGGTGGTAGTTGGGGCTGCCCCCATTGTATGGGAGACCTGGGTGGTGGGTGAGCTCTGACTGGGCGCACAGCACAGACTTGCTGGCCTCTGTCCCCTCCATGGGCCTCAATCAGGGCATCCTCATGGTGATCTGCATAACACAGGACCCTGGCATGTGACCTCATACTAGCATGTATGCCCAAAGTGTGTGAGTGCATGCGTGTACATATGTATTATCAGTATAAATGTATATACTCTTATGACAGAAAATTGTCTTATTTGGAGCTTTTCCTTCACAATTTTTTTTTCTGCCTTGGCTGCTAAACCCCACTTGCCTGACACAAGATGTACTTGATTGGGCCAAGGTGGTCTGTGGAGTTATTTGCAGCATTTCGTGCCCCTGGAGGTGGAGATGAGGGACTGGGGAGAAGCAAGGGCCAATCGTCAGAAATTCCAGAACTCTCTCTTTCTCTCTCTGTCATATCCAGGTTTTATGCTGCTGAGATAGTCTGTGGACTACAGTTTCTACACAGTAAAGGGATCATTTACAGGTACAGGTGGGGAGGAGTTGGGATTTGGGGGAGCTTTCAGGAAAGGAGGTTCCAACCCCATCATACCCTCTGAAATGCTCTGAGTGGAGCCCAGCCCAGCTCTCACCCCCATCTCTTCCTAGTCAGTATTTAGTTGGGTATTTGCCTAACCCTCCTACTCCATTGCTAGAATTCCTGGTGGCCCCTCAGCTGAGGCTGGTGTAGCTCCAGGGACTGGAAACTTGCTGCCCATATGCAGCACCACAGGTGGGAGTGCAGCACTGACTGGTACGGTGTCTTCCTTCCTCAGTGCAGTGAGTGCCCCTCTGAAGCCCCATCTGCGCACTTTCAGCTTCCACCAATAGGAACTGATTCCATAAAATTCCCACCCAATAAATGACAGTCCCATTCGACAGTGTTACTATGCCCTCGTCAAAAAGGCTGAGGCCACGTATATGTCCTGATGTGGGGTGATGCCAAGATAGGTGGTCAAGTGGAAAACAAACCCACGAGACAGTGTATATTGAATATTAAGGTGCATATTTTAAAAGATGAGGTAAAATGCATGTTGTAATGTGTTCGTCCGTACCTAGCATCACTCTAGGGAAGGCCTGGCCATCGGGGTTAGTGGAAGGTGTACTTTTTACATGCTGTTTGCCCTTTTCTACTACTTGTTACTATGGGCATAAATTATCTACTCCAACAACCAACTACATAAAAATAGACATGGTCTTTTACACAAACTTGAACTTGGGGCCACTTCCACTGTTGACCAACGAGGTGTCCCTGGGCAAGTGATATCACCTCCCTGAGTCTCATTTTAGGTTTTGGAAAGTAGGACGTTGTGTGTCCAGCATACAACACACAGTAGGTGGCTTGCAGGAAGCGCCTATTGTGGTGCCTCCTCCCCTCCTGCTTCCTTTTCTCTTCCTCCTTCCCTTGTCCCCTTGGGAAGAATAATAGGCTTACAGGACTAAAAATGGGGGCTGAGGGACAGGGTGGAATTGGCTCCTGCTGACCTCGTCTCTTGTCCTTTCCCCTCAGGGATCTGAAGTTGGACAATGTGATGCTGGACCAGAATGGCCACATCAAGATTGCTGACTTCGGTATGTGCAAAGAGAACATCTTCGGGGAGAAGCAGGCCAGTACCTTCTGCGGCACCCCTGACTATATCGCCCCTGAGGTGAGCTCCCACCTACCCAGCCTCCAGCTCAGTCAGACACATGTCTTAACAGGGTAGAGCCAGGAAGGCTTCCCTGAGAAATGATGTCTGCGCCAAGCCAAGAGGGTGAGGAAGACTGGCCGGGGCCTGTGCTCCGGGATCCCTCTAGCTCTGGCACCTTCTGCCCCAGATCCTGCAGGGTCTGAAGTACTCCTTTTCTGTGGACTGGTGGTCCTTTGGAGTCCTTCTCTACGAGATGCTCATTGGGCAGTCCCCCTTCCATGGTGATGATGAGGACGAACTCTTCGAGTCCATCCGTGTAGACACACCGCATTATCCCCGCTGGATCACCAAAGAGTCCAAGGATATCCTGGAGAAGGTGGGTGGCCCTGGGCTAGGCTGGCTAGGGGCAAGAACCAGTAAACGTGAGGTCACAGGAATGCCAGAAGCCTCTGGAATAGCAGCCTCACTGATGCTCCAGTCCTAACATGCTGGGGGTATTGCTCTCTTGCCGTGTTCAACAGGAGGTCCTGTCTAAGTGCCCTGCACTGAATTGACCTGGCATGGTGATTTGGTTACAAGCTTAGGCCAGGAGACCTGAGGCTAAACGCTAAGTCTGTCTCCTTATCTGCATATCTGAAAACCTGAGTTGTTGGGAAGAAAATATAAATGTATGATGCTCAGGTTTGTGCCAGGCAGTTGGCAAACACTCAATAAATAGCCACTGCTTTTACTCAAGTCCCAGCAGCCCCCGCACACAACCTGGGAGTACAGCAGGCAAGAGAAGATCCCCTCAGCCTCAGTGGCCCTGGGCTGCACCACTGGGTTAGGCCAGGCCTTCTGGATGCCCTGGGTCTGCTTGGGGGTTTGCTAAGGCTCTGATTTCCTATAGCCCTTGAGTGCTAACCAGGGCCCCTGCTGGGTTGCAGCTACTTGAAAGGGACCCAACCAAGAGGCTGGGAGTGACTGGAAACATCAAAATTCATCCCTTCTTCAAGACCATCAATTGGACTCTGCTGGAGAAACGTCAGGTGGAGCCGCCCTTCAAGCCCAAAGTGGTATGTGATCCAACTTCAGTAGGGCCACCCACTCAGTGTTGCCCCTGCTGCCTTCAGGGTGGGCAGCTCCTTTGCCTGACTCTCTCCATGTTATTTACATGCTTTTTCCTCTCCCTTCTTTCAGCACGCCTGCTTCCCCGATCTCCCTGGCACATTCAGTCACAGCCTCTACCCTGATAGTCTCACCCTCTTCTCACTCAGTCATTCAATAAACACTGGGAACTGCGGATTCAGCCACCACTTAATCTACATTTTTTTTAGCACCTGTTGTATGCAGGGGCTTGTGCTTTGGGAATCAGTATTAAGACCTCCCTCCCTTCATCCATCCAATCCATTTTCCAGTAAATATTGGAAATGCTGAGTGCCTGTTGGGTGCAGAGCACTGTGCTGAGCTGCTCAGCAAAGTGGGAAGCCCAGTCCAGAGCTGGAGGAACCCCAGCTCAACTGAGATAAGAAACTTGAACACAGATGCTTACTCATGATATAACAACGGTATGGAAGCTGTCACAATGCCATACACCATCAGTTGTCATCAGGCAGGTCTATCAGCAGGAGCCCAGGATGTATAGAATGCAGTGCATCTGAGAGGAAGTGGGATGTGGGCAGGGCTGGGAGCATCTGGGAAGTTTTTCTAGGTAGAGGAGGGATGGTTCACATGAAGGCCCAAAATCCACAGAGGCCACCAACAGGCCAGCAGGAGAGCAGAGACAGGTTGGGGCCAAAATTTGGAGCATGCCAAACACCTCAGAACCTGGACTCTATGGTTCTTCTCTGCTCACAGTTCCTCCTTCCCACTCCTTTTCTTTCCTCTGCTTCCCCTCCTCCATCAGGACACGCTGTCCCACTGGGCAGCCTGTGTGCCTGGAAGTTGCAGAGCACTTTTCTTGCTCCAGGGACCTCAAACTTGATACCTCTTGGCTTGGCACGCCACTCCAGGCCAGGCCGGCTGCAGGAAAATCATGCAGGCTGCTCTCAGTCTCACTTATGATAGAAAGAGTGATAGATTGACTTCTCTGCACTAAGAAACACAAATGGCAGGAGTGATGATCAGCAACCTGTCAGTGGGGAGGGGTGGGGCCTGTGGCGAGCGGCTGAGCGGCCAAAGGGTGCTTCAGCACCAGGAGAGGATGGGTGAGGAAATGGACCTATGGCTGCTCTGATCTGCCTGTTTTCAAAAGAAGCCAGAAATCTGGGTTTTTATGTCAAATTGCCCAATTTCAAAATATTGGCTCAAATGCCATTAAAACCCACTGCAAGTCAAAGTGGTGTATTTGCCAGCTCAGTTTGGCCTGAGGGCCACCAGCCTGAGCTCTGTTACCATTTCACTATCCTCAGAAGCAGAGCTGGCAAGCTTTTCCTATGAACAGCCTTATAGTAACTAGTTTAGGCTTTGCAGGCCAGATGGTCTCAAAGCAGCTATAGGTGATATGTCAACGAGTGGGTGTGGTCGTGTACTAAAAAAAGTTTATGGACGCTGAAATGTGAATTTCATTTAGTTTTCATGGCATGAGATATTATTCTCCTTTTGATTTCTTCCTAACCATTGAACAATGTACAAGTCATTCTTAGTTTATGGGAATAATAAAAGCAGGCGGTGGGCGGGCTTTGGCCCTGCTCTGGACAAGCCCACCTCTCCTGGTCCAGGCTCAGAGCGCCCTGCTTGCTTTTCTTACCCCTTGGAAAAGCAGCGTCCGCCTTCTGGCCGGGCTCCTCTCAGGCTGGGAACAAGGACTCCCTTTTCTCGTCTCACTAAGGACAGTCCTGGCCTGGCCCAGCCTGACGGGTTCCCGAGGTGTTTGCGAGCCTTTGGAAGGCTGTCCCTTGGGTCCTGCTCACCCAGTTCTACCCTGTGCCCACAGAAGTCCCCTGGAGACTACAGCAACTTTGACCAGGAGTTCCTGAACGAAAAAGCGCGCCTCTCCTACAGCGACAAGAACCTCATCGACTCCATGGACCAGACAGCATTCGCTGGCTTCTCTTTTGTGAATCCCAAATTCGAGAGGCTCCTGGAAAAGTGAGGTTCCCAGACATGCCCCCCAACCCACCCCAGCCAAGGAGCCTGGGTCAGCTGGCATGGCATGCCCGCCCAGCCCAGACAGAGCAGGCTTGGCCCCCCTGCATCAGCATCTGCCAGCCCCCCGACAATAAGCAACAGTGTGACTGTCGTGATTTCTGCTGCTGCCCGCCCCCCTCACCTCCAGGAGGGGCCTTGGCTCCTGTCTGACTGGGCTCTTCATGGTACTTCCTCTCTGAACTGAGTGTGAATTTGCTTTTCCTCTGCCCTCAGAGGGAAACTGTAAATCCTGTGTTTCATTACTTGAATGTAGTTATCTATTGAAAAAATGTATTATATATATGCATATACATGTATACACATGCGCGCGCACACACACACACACACACACACATATATAACAGGCTGTATATATTGCTCAGTAGAGGAAAAAACATGGGGGACTGGTAATGTTTTAATCTTAAAAAAAAATATATATATATATATATATACATATAATGACAAGAAAAAAAAGTAGCATAAGCTGTGTGAACCACCAGGTTCTTTTATTTGTGTATCTAAATAAACACCAAATGGTACCATCCTGGCTATTGGGACATGTTTGTCCCAGGAAGTTGGTGGCAGCTGTGTCCTGGAAGCTAATTGAGCTATTAGCTGCAGGCACAGACCCCTGTGCTTTCATGCAAATGTGTTTGTATTTATGGGTTTCCTCTGGCTCTAGGGCCCTGGGTTTTTCTGGGTGGCTTACAGAGCCCAGATGACTCTGTGGGGTAATGAGACTGCACAGTCTGGCTCAGGAGAGTGAGAGGCTGGTCTGGAAAAGCAGAGGTGAAGACCTGGTCAGAAGGCATGAGCTAAGGCCTAGAGGCTGGCCCAGACTGAAAAGAAGGAAGGGAAGAGAAAGCTAACATAGCTCAGGCTTTGGGAAGAGCTGGATTCAAATTGCAGAGTGGCCAAAGGATGTGTTCATGTCAATCATTTTAAGCCCCAGTTTCCTCGTCTGTAAAATGGGGAGAAGGCAAGGTAATGCTAGGTATAACTCCCATCTCATTACTGTTTATCCCTGTCTTGCCACAGAGGGGTCTGTGCTGAGTTCTAGAATCTGTTTCTCAGGAGCCCTTGCCTACCTGGAGAAGGGGAGGGGAACAGGGTAGGAAAAGAAGGTGAGAAAATGCCAAGTGACTGGGTTCCCGTTGAGAGCCATGCTCCAGTGTCTCCTGGGCCACCGCAGCTCTCCCTCCCACCTTCTCAATGTCTCCCCCTCTCCTGTTTCCTATTTCTGTCTCCCACAGGCCTTGTAGCAAAGCCCACCCTCCAGGCTCTTTGATCCAGCCCTCAGCCCTTTGTCCTTAGAGGTGGGTGAGGTGCCCCCGAGCCTGATTGGCTGGTCCCGGCAGCTAAGCAGCTGACTTCCACGAAGTTCACTTTTCTGTGCTGAGGTATACATTTCTACAGCTGGAGAGAAGCAGAGTGAGGTGGGGCTGGGCTGGCCAGGGGACGAGACTGTGGGGATAAGGGAGTTGAACTCTCCTCAGAGACCAAATGCCCACCTCCCCTCTCCACCCACTGTCCTCTCAGGAAACATTTGTTGAATCCCTGCTCCGCACAGGCGTGCAAACCCCAGGGAAGACAGACATTATGGCATGGGCTGTGCTGGAGCTGCTGGGCCTGAGAGCCAAGAGGAGGTGTCTGGGGATCCCTCTCCCTTTCCTGTGCTGTAACACACGCAGGCCCCCCAACTGCCCTAAGGCTGTCCAGAGTGAGTTTAGAATAAAAATATGGTGGGTGTTTGAGTTCAGAACCTCTCACCAATCTCCTTGCAGCTCTAAGGCAGAGCTTTGCACACACAGCCCCAGTTTCCTTCCATGAGGAATGGGGGAATAAGTCATTTATCAACTAGAGGTAGTGAAGGGTTGGGGGAGAACAGGATGCCTAAAATCGGGAGCCTGGGGTTTGTGTTTCATTCTGCCACCCACCTACTGCGGAACTTCCATGAGTTTCTTCATCAGGCCTCAGTTTCCTCATCTGTAAAGTGGGATCGTTAATCACTGCTTCCTTGTGAAGTGCCCAGCTCTGGGGAACCCCTTAAGGACTGAAGCTGGGTACCCTATAGTACCAGGAAAGGACAGAGGCTGGGACTGAGGAACCCACTTCAAGCAGCCTGGGACAGGGAAGCAGCTATCGGAGACCCAGACAAACTGCCCTGGAGGCAGTCCTGTTCCTAGAGTTGGGTAGGCGCCAAGCCTGACCCAGCTGCCTCAGGAAATGCTTCTCGTGGCTTGGCTCAGAGCCACACTTTCACTGGGATCTGAGGGTCCGGAAGCAGGCAGGCTGCCCCACTCCACCTGCCAAGTAGGTATGTGAGTAGAGAAGTCAGCTGGGCCCACTGCAGGGCTGGTGGGAGCAACGCACGCCATCTGAAATGTGTTCGGGGCCTCCCGCTCAGTGTTGGGCAGAGTAACGTGGACATACCCACTATGCCAGGTTCTACATAGCAGGTCTCAGCCCTGACTGTACATAGGTACCCGCTGCCTAGGCTGCCCAGGTCTAATAAAATGGTGATCTCTGGAGGGGCCCAGGGATCGGTTATTTTTAAAGCTCCCTGGAGGGGCCAGTTGTGTGAGATCTGGAAATCTGCATTTTTCCCAGTTATCCAGATGAAGCCAGGAAATCCTGCTCTGAGCAGATCATAGCCTGGAAGGCTAAGTCACCGCCCAGGCCCTGTGTCCGCCAGGATCCCACCCTGGAGGGCCCCTGTCCGAGCGCCAATAACTAGTCAAAAATTGGTGATGGGGGAGAAGCCACCGCCTGGGCCGGGCCGCAGCGCCCTCTGGTGGTTGGCGGACGCAGACCCAGGAGGACCAGCTTTATACAGGTGAAGTGCTGGTTCTTAACTTGTCCCTGGGGAAATTGCTGTTGGACCATTTTGCAGACTCAGAGACACGAAGGTTACACATCATGACAGCTTCTCTAACATTTAAGAGGCTCTCTGGGCTAATCCATATCTGAACCCTATTCCCTGGCATTCACCCAACATTACAGCCACATTTTCTCAATTTATTCTTCCTTAAGATGTGAATGGGGGAGGGGAGCATAAGGGGACTAAATGGTAACAGGAAAAAAATACAATAAAGATTAAATTTTAAAAAATGTGTGAATAACTGATGAGCTGGGAGGTCCCTGCTTTCTGCAGGTTTTAATAGCAGGAAATAAGGGGGTGTGCAGCATTTGCCAGGGTGGGAGGGGCTAGTGGGCTTCTCGACTTCCAAGTGATGCCCTTGGCCTCCTTCCAGCAGGCTGGGGGTTCACACCTCTGCAGCCCACCATGTACCAGCCACCTCCCCCTCCGTGGTCCCTGTCAAGCTGCATGGGACCTCTGGCTCCTGACTGCCCAGCAGGTGACCTCAGACTGTCCTGTGTGAGGTTAGAGTTTGCAGAGCTGGTTTTGGTTCCTCTGAGTCCTGACCACACTCCCAGGCACCTTATTTCCTTGGGGCTGGGGAGGAGGAAGATGCACACAACTGAAAACATGGAACCTAGTAGCAAAGAAGGGAAAGAGGACCAAAAGGAAGGCCCCCCGAAGTGTGAGACCCAAGTCAGTGTGGCCCAGGTTAGGCCAGATCCATGAGGTTTGGGGCACTGACGCACTCCCTGAGTCTTTCACATGATTGAATTCAACTCTCACTAGCTGTAACCTCAGCAAGTTAAGTCTTTAGAAGTTTAATACCAGCCCCAAATCAGGCTTCTTAAGTGGCCTTAGAAGATCCCCAACTCCTCTTTCCCTTCTGTGAAACAAATACTCTGAAGGCCCTCATATTTGCTGCTCAGAGGTGTTTTCCTTTTTCTTCTGAGAGGAGAGTTCAGCTTTCTATTGATTTCATCTGTGATGGTAGACACACGCGGTGTGTGTGGGGCAGCAGTGTTGGGCTCTGTTCTCGAATTCATGCATTCCTACATGGCATGAGTGCCTGCCATGCACCAGTAGTTTGACGGGCATCACTTGGAGCTGTCACTCAACAGCATGTTCTAGTGCTAGATCCAATGTGTGCGGCTCAAGAGCTTATGACAGTGACACTCTGGATCCAGCACTGTATTGTGCTTGATGCTTTCTCTGCATCACTGACAGCAATTAATCCTCACAACAAACCTGTGAGGAAAAGACTGTCAGTCTCCCTCAGCAAACAGAGGCTCTGAGACGATAAGGAATTTGCCCAATAGCTCTGGGTTGGGGGCTCTGTTGTGTTGTTTCCTGCAGAGATGAGCAGTCTCCTAGGCCTGCTCAGGAGCTATCAGGGAGAACACAGGGCCTCTTGCTCTGATCCCAGAGGCACCAGGAAGAAGGAAACAGCCTGGTGGCAGGCAGGGACAGCAGAGGGTAGCTAGGATGAGGCAAAGGCAGGCTGACTTGGAGCTGGAAGGATGCTTGGAGATCATGGATCTCAGTGGTGATCTCCATGGATCCATAGTGGAAAACTGAGGCTAAAGATGGGAAGGTTTGCACAGGGAAACTCTCCGAGGGGGCAGCCAAGTTTGTTCACAACCTTCTTCCCCCTATAGTGCAGAAGCATGGCCCCTTCTCCTTTCTGCCCACTGCAGACTCGTACTAAGCCAGGCACACAGTGAGTGCTCAGTAAATGTTGATGACTGAGCATAGGTGAATGGGTGAACTGCAAGAGTACACTGAGCACTTTCTACACTCCCAGCACAGTCCTGCCCCTTGCTCCGCCCCCCTCCCCCAGCTTTGGGATGGGGAGGGGGCAAGGGTAAGGGTAGAAGGGATGGCTGCGGCATTAGCGGCAGCAGGTGACAAAAAGTCAGGGACCTCAGAAATCGATATCCACCAGCTGGTGGGTGGTGGAGGCCCACGGCCCCAGTTGAGGGCTGGGACCTAGTTCAAGAGTGAGGCAGGTGCAGTTGGCCACAGTCCATTAGAAACTTTCCATCAATAGTATTGGCAAGGCCTCTCTGAGCCACTTTCTGGATTTTAAATCATGAGTTCAGAAACAAGCCACTGAGACACACTTTGTATCAACAATCAAGTTAAAAACACACTTCATAAAATACTTGCTTTGAATTAAAAGTAGATCTTATTGCTTAATTGTTCTTGAATGCCCTGCTTGGAAACAAGGTATGTTTTAAGAAAAAAAGGATTGTCTTTAAAGATTGCTATAGATGGATATCATATGCCCCTCTTTATATTGGACCCATACTTATACTCAGCCTACTATGTGCCATGAGGTGGCAGAGCTCATGGCCAGACCATAGGACACAGGCTTGAAGATGCATCTGAGTCTACAGCTGCCTGTCTCATCCCCAGGTGCTACTCTGAGCCTCTGTTTCCTTACCTGTAGCTTATGCAGCTTTAGAGGGTTGTTATGGGGCCAATGCTTAAAAAACTGTTGGTGCACCCTGGCACATCATAAGTACTCAGGAAATCTAAGACTATCATTCTTAACTTCATGAACATTTTCTATGTCTTCATGCATGTTTGCCTTGACAATGCTTGACAATGCTGTAAGTATAAGGCTTGGCTGGGTCCGGGTTAGTAGCATCCAGGAGTCCTGTAGAAAGGGGACATAATTCTCCTGGGATGGGAGTGGAGTGAAGAGCCCTGGGTCGTGAGTCAGGAGCAGGTTCCAGACTTGGCAGCAGGGTCCCTCACTCCCTCCCTCCCCATGGGCTTTGGGCCCTCAGCCAGCTCAACAGCAAGACAGTGTCTAAGGCTGATATGAATGGCGAGTGGGCCTCATGTGGTTTTACATTATGATAAAGAACACTTGAATGTCAAATGTTCCAGTTCTTGGCACAAATTAAAATCAAATGATATGAAAGGCAATAATTACTACTGTCATAAAAATTATTTTTATTTTTTACAGTTTAAAAAATATATGGCCACTTTATTTATCTTGGCAACAATCCTGTGAGAGAGGTAAGAACAGAAAAACTACTACATTTACAGATAAGAACACCAAGGCTCAGAAAGTCCAAGCAATTTGCCTAATACCACACAGATTTTTAGTAGCAAAGCAAGAACCGAAGGGCTCATTCCATGTGCTGAAACAGAGATGTTGATTTCAAATAAAAATAGGAAATTGCCTTTAATGACTTATTCATAAGCACTGGCCAGTGAGGCTCAGTTGGTTGGAGCATTGTCCCATAAACTAAAAGTTGCTGGTTTGATTCCTGGTCAGGGCACATACCTGTATTGGGGGTTCGATCCCTAGCTGGGGTGCATACAGGAGGTAAGCAATCAATGTTTCTCTCTCACATCAGTGCTTTTCTTCCTTCCTTTCTCCCTCCCTTCCCCTCTCTCTAGGATCAATGAGCATGTCCTTGGGTGAGGATTAAAAAAAAATTTTTTTTAAATAAGTTATTCATGAAATTCTGTTGAAAGTTGTGGCAGCAGCAGAAAGAGCTGCCAATGCCTGGGGTGTGTCCCTTTCTCTCTCCTGTCTTGTTCCATACTGATATCTCTCCCTCAACCCTCATGACCTTCCCTAGCATGTTCCAGAAACAGAGCTGAGAACCTCCCACAGGCCCCCAGGGGCAGCCCCTGGACGGGGATAAGCAGTTTGGGCTGATGTTTCTTGAGCAGTTACTAAGGTCATAGCCTGAGCTATGTATGTTTTTCCAGTACATGTGTAGCCATGACCCTGTAATGAAGGCTGGACTTCTACACTCACCTGTGAGCACTGACTGCATGTTGGGGACTCTGCAGAATGGTGAGAAACTGGTGCAGACAAGGAGCAGGCCACATGGTCTCATGGGGGCCTATAAGCTGACAATGTATCACAGTGCAGGAGGTAGTGGGTGCACACAGGGGGTGCTGGCTCTTCCTGGGACAGCAGCAGAGACTGGGGAAGGCCTCCTGGAAGAGAACACATCTAATTTTGAGATCCAAAGAATAGTAGGTCCCATAACTAGATCTGCAACAATTTCAAAGTCTGCTAATAGCAAGTGTAACTGCGAGGCAAAACAGTGGGTCCCTATTAGCAAGGATGAAAATGTATACCAGCCCCCTTGACCCTGGAAGACAATTTGCACCCTTTGGGAGTGCTGAAGACCCATGTCCTCACTGCTGGGGAAATCCTTGGCCATGACATCAAAAGCTGTGCGATGAAACTTCCGGCCAAGATGGAGGCATAGGTAGACATGCTTCGTCTCCCTCCACAACTAAGAAGGAATATAACTACCTCAGAACTAGAGACAACCAGAAGTTCCAGAAAATGGAGCAGCATGGAAGTCCAACAAACAAAGATATAAAGAAGAAGTACTCATCCAGACAGGTAGGAGGGGTGGAGCCAGGGAGGAAAGGACGTGGTGTGGTGGCGGCAGCAGATGTGGCAGCGGTGGCAGCAGCAGCATCAGGCCGGTTGAAAGTGCAATCACAAATTTTAAAAAGTGGGAAGGCACATCTGGGGAGCACTCCCAGCTCCAGACCAGACCACGTGGCTCACAGTTCTAGCACCAGGGAAAATAAAGCCTCATTACTTCCTACTGTGCAAACTAGTGCAGGTTGGGGCGGAGGAAGAAACTTCTGATCTCTCAGTAGAGTCCACTTGTTTAAAGGGCCCCAACAGTCCTAGAAGATCCACAGACCCACCCACTCTGGGAACAACAGCCAGGGCAACAGCTAGAGAGGTGCCAGTCCCATACAGAAGTGGGAGAAGTGCCTAGAAAAGGAGTGAGTGCTGAGCAAGCAAAATTGTTCCCTCTCAGAACCCTCCCCCACATACAGCGCCACAACATGGTGAAAGAGGTCGCCCTGTACTGATGAATACTTAAGGCTCCACTCCTTACAATGTAACAAGAGCAACAGCTCTACCTAAGACACAGAGGCAAACAAACTCAGGAGCCTCTCAAGATGAGGAGAGAGAGAAGTATGGCCCAAAAGAGGGAATGAATCAAGGTTCCAGTGGGAGAACTAAGCAATGAGGAGCTGGCCAACCTAACAGACAAAGAGATAGCCAACCTAACAGACACAGAGTTCAAAACCCTGGTGATAAAGATGCTCACAGGCTTGACAGATATGCTTAAGTATGGCGAATGCATAAGAGAAGAAGTGAAATCCATGCTAAATGAAATGAAGGAAAGTCCATACAAAACCAATGTTGAAGGGAAGGAAGCGGGGTTCAAATCAATGATTTGGAACATAAGGAAGAAGAAAATAGTCAACCATTACAGAATGAGGAAGCAAGAATTGAAAAAAATGAAGAGAGGTTTAGGAACCTCTGGGGCAACTTTAAACATGCCAACATCTGAATCATAGAGGTGCCAGAAGGAGAAGAGGAAGAGCAAGAAATGGAAAGCTTATGTGAAAAAATAATGAAGGAAAAGTTCCCAAATTTGGTGAAGGAAAGAGACATACAAGTCCAGGAAGCATGGAGGGTCCCAAACAAGCTAGACCCAAAGAGAACCACACCCAGACACGTCATAATTAAAATGCCAAAGGTTCAAGATAAAGAGAGAATCTTAAAAGCAGCAAGAGAAAAGCAGAGAGTTACCTACAAAGGGGTGCCTATAAGACTATCAGCTGGCTTCCCAAAAGAAACCTTTCAGGCAAGAAGGGACTGGCAAGAAGTATCAATGTGATGAAAACAGAGGACCTACAACCAAGATTACTCTATCCAGCAAAGCTATCATTTAGAATGAAAGGCAGATAAAGTGCTTCTCAGACAAGATAAAGCTAAAGGAGTTCATCATCACCAAACCATTATTACATGAAATGTTAAAGGGATTTATTTAAGAAAAATAATATCAAAACTATGAACATTAAAATGACAACAAACTCACAACTATCAACAACTGAATCTAAAAAATAAAAACAAAATCCAACTAAACAAACCAGAATAGGAATAAAGTCATAGGTATGGGGATCATTTGGAGGATTTTCATGACCCATGGACATGAACTAAGGGGGCGGGATTGCTGGAGGGAAGTGGGGTACTGAGCAGAGGGGAGCAAAGGGAAGAAAACAATTGGGGCTAATGTAACAACATAATCAATAAAATATAGTTTTAAAAAAAGTAAAAAGAAGCTGTGCTATGCGCAAGGACATGGCGGGTGATGAAACAGTGCCGGGCAGAGTGGCTCTGAGCTCAGGATGCAAACTCTGAAGTTCACAGACCGGCAGGGCTGAGAACACCAGGCCAGGACACTGGCTTCTTCCGGGGGAGGGGAAACTGGGGGAGGAGATGTCCTGGGGTTCCATCCGGAATGATTTGCCTCTTTGAAAAAAATCTGAAGAATGTAAGGAAAACCATTCGAGGTTTACAGGGCTTGGTGGAGGGCCTGTGGATACTTATTTTCATCTCTGTGTTTTATGTTCAAAATGTTTCATAATTTTTAAAAAGTGGTTTTTTAAAGAACAGGTAGGCGTTCTGTCTCTTGACCTGACTGCCGGGTACCTAGGCATCCCTTTAAAATGGTTTGTTACACTGTCCATTTGTTCTAGGTGCTTTTCTTTATGGAGGAGACATTTCACAGCTTTTAAAAGTTAAAAGGAGTGAGTAGGCGAGAGTCTGGGGTCAGGGAAGCAGCCCCAGGAAAAGGAATGGGCAGGAGCCAAGGCCTGGGAGCCAGGCAGAGGCTCGACTGTGCAGGCCCTGGGAGTCTGGGCCCAAGGATGGTGGTCCCCTGAGGGGTAGCCCTGCTTGCAGGCTGTGTGGGGACAGGCTCTCTATCCTGTCATGTCACCTGGGAGCCAAGCCTGACCTAGTCCCAGGCCTGGGAGAGGCTGGATGAAAAGAGAGCTCTCTTCTTGGGAGAGGCGCCAGCGGGACGTGAAAGAACAGGCTTAATCAAGTGTTTGCAGCAGCACCTGGTGCGGCCCGCTGGTGGGGGCTCTTACGAGCCTGAGCCTGGCGTTTCTTGTTGGCAGTGGCAGGGGTGTCTAAGCTAACAGAGGAATCACGGGGGCCGGGCTGGAGGGAGAGAGTGAGCGGCCCTGGGCTGAGGTGAGAGGAAGCTGCCTTCCTGAGCTCGGGAGGCTTTCTGGGACTTTCAAAGACTGGGGGAGACATAGTGTGGGCGCAGGTGAAGGGAAAGTGGCGTTTTTCTGGGGGGAGTAAGAAACAGCCCTCCAGAAGTTGTCCCTAAAACTATCCGGTGTTCTTTCTGCGTCAGCAATGGGACCTCAGACCCTCAGCCTGGTGCTGGCGTCCCCAACGGGGTGCTGTGCGGGCACAGGGAAGGGCACCCTGACCTCAGGGAAAAGGCTGAGTGATTTATCTGACAAGTAATCTTATTAAGAAAACTCTTTGACATAAAGGAAAGCATAGAGACTGTTGCTGCTCCAGACCAAGAAATAAAACATTAGAGATAAAATCGCCACCCTTTGTACCCTCCTCCTTAACACACAACCCTAATTCCCTCTGCAATTTTCCAGGGAGAGCCAGCCCCACCTGTTAGTGTGGGGTGCATATCTCTGCACCACAGGCCAGAGGCATCTCTGAGCATATCTAGAGGATTGTTTCACCTGTTTTAAAGCTTTATATAATCAGTTACCTGTGCTCAGAGGATCCTTCTGTCACCAGATTTCCTCCTGATATGCTCCTGAAATTGACTTTTGCAAAGCCCTGTAGTTCAAGTGCATTTCTTTTTTTTTCACCCCTTCCAGTGTGCAATTCAATGGTTTGCAGTATGTTCAAGAGTTTTGCAACCATTGCCACATCTTTAGAAATGTTTCATCACCCAAAAATGAAACCCCAAGCCCTTTAGCTATCACCTGCCCCGCCAGTTCCCCCATAGCTTCAGTTTTAGGCAGCCATTACTTCACCTCTGACTGTATAGATTTGCCTATTCAGGACATCTCATATAAATAGAATCATACAATTTGTAGTCTTTTGCAACAAGTTAAGGCATTCCTTTTCGTGGTTGTATGATATTCCATCACATAAACTTACCGTAATTTATCCAAATGGATTATGTGGAATCCTGCTTTCAGTCAAGATAAAGTAAAAGGGACCATATTTACCTTCCCGCTTGAAAAAAAAAAAGGAGATAAAATCAATAAAACAACAGTTCTTGAGATGCTGGACATCAGGCAACAAAAGGGCAGTACCCTCTGAGAGATTGCAAACAAGGGAGGTGAGCCCTGTGACTGCCCACTTCCCTGCCTGGAGACACTCTCCACGCTGCGGCACAGGGAGATTGGACCAGTGAAGCTGTCAGAGTGCAGGGAAACCAGGTTGGAATGAGAGCGTTGGGTACTGCATCCTAGAACAAAGCCCAAGAATATTTATGGAAATACAAAAAATATGCAGTGCCCAATCGGGTAAAATTCACAATGTCTTGTATCCAATCAAAAATTACCAAGCATATACCCGGCTGGTGTGACTCAGTGGATTGAGTGCTGATCTGCGAACCAAAAGGTTCCTGGTTTGACTCCCTGTCAGAGCACATGCCTGGGTTGTGGGCTGGGTCCCCAGTTGGGGACGCTGGAGAGGCAGCTGATTGTTTCTCTCACACATCAATCAATGTCTCTCCTTCTCTTTCTCCCTCTCTTCCCCTCTCTCTAAAAGTAAAACAAATAGATCTTTAAAAAAAAGAAAGAAAAATATGTTACAGACAGAGGAACAAAAATAAGGATGACAATAGGTTTTTCTTTCAAAACAATACAAGTGACACAAGGAGGGGAAAATCTTTAAAATGCTAACAGAAAAGAACACACAGAGTCAATCCAGAATTCTTGGGCTAGCTCCGTGTCAGAGTTTTTCAGACCTCGAAAGCATCTCCAGCATCTATAGAGAATGTTAAAGGAAGTCCTTCAGGCAGAAGGAAAATTATTCCAGATGTAAATACAGATCTGCCCTAAGGAGAAAAAGCACCAGAAACAGTAACTATAGGGGTGAACTGTGATCTGGAATTGCGAAGCAGGCAAATAAGTTCCAGAGGTCACATGATTTGACATTCTTTTATAAAAATAAATGTCATGATAGCCACAGGATGGCCACAAGGCAGAAAAACTGTTCCTGGGTAGATAATGAAATGCAGGAAATCTTCAGCAATGCATATGTGCAAGGAACTTTCTCAACCACCAGAATGAAGTTTTCTCAGGTTAATGTGCTATGGTGCTACTCACCCCTCAATTGCCCACTTTGTTGGACAGCCAGATAGGTGGCATCTGCCCCAAATGAAACACTGCACTTGGCTCTGTGGAGAAAATAAAGGTGAACCAGAAAATCACCCAGGTTTTAAGGATTTCACGGTCTAGAACAAATCGCCATGATGGAAGGCAACGGATACCATTGCCTTATGAAAAGAAGAAGCGCATAGGAGGAAGATTTCTCTCAACCAGAGATCTAAGGAGGCCCGTTTGGTAACTTTCCAAAGCATGAGAATTTAGAAATATTCAGTGAAAAAAAAGCTGCATCTTGTCACTTGTTGATCACTTCTGACTAAAGTATTGACTTTCTGGTTATAATATTAAATATCCTGCTTCCTTTCCTGCCGTCTGTTACTGTACTATGAGTCTGAAATGAGAGGGAGAGGGAGACAAAGAGAACACAGATAACAGGAAGTGAAGGGCAGAGGGAAGGAAGGTCATTTTCGCCACCAAAATGTCTAGATAAGCTACCTCCAGAGGCAGCTGGTGCGAGGGTGGGTGGTCTTGGAAATTATGACTGCATGATGGGCTTGCGTGCAGATTTCTCAGAAGAGGGCAAAAAGATAACATTTTTGGTTTGGGAGGCATAGGAACCTGTGGAAAGCCTGATTAATTTTATACTTCAAGTACTCTAGGAGTTGATTTCCTTCCTGCTTGCTCTCTGTTTAGTAAACCCTTTTTGAGAATTTAGCCTGTCTTGTTTTGGGGCTAGGCCATGTGGAGATCTTCCACTCTGTTCCTCAGCAGGTTTGGGAAATTACTGGCCTGGAGGACATGAACTAGGGTTGGTTCATCCTTGGGTTCCTCTGTGCACAGGATCTGGGCAGTGAAAAGCATCTAATAAAATATTGGTTGGAGAAGGAAAAAGAGAAGTTTCTCTCCCTGCGAAGTAAAAATGGAAGTCTTTTCAGGCATAGTTGGGGCCTAAACAATGAAGTTAGCATTCAAGGCCGTATAGTCTTGAGACAGGTTAGTAAACCAGAATGAGGGACATAGGGAAACTGGGACAGGTAGTTAAAGGGCCAAGCAGTTTACAGCCATTTAGTAAATCTCAAAATCCTATCTTCCCTAACCAAGGATACTTGAGAGTAAAAGGTCAAGTTCTGCCCAACCAGAGGGTAAGCAGTTTAAATCACCCTACTCAGGGAGATAGCAGAAATCCAATTAGTGCCATTTGTGCCAACCACACCCAAGACAGAGGAAGTCAAGGGGAAGAAATCTCACTGATGCATCAGCATAAAGCTAAGTGAATACTTTATTAAGATCCTCCCCTGGGACCTCCCCTAAATTTCCCACCTTTAGAAAACAGCTAAGAACCCACAAAGGAATGACCCAGCATGGGCTCTCTCTGGAGCATGCCCACGCCTTCCTTCCCTCTCAGGCATGCATCTTTACTTCTCTCCTAAACTCTAAGAGACCCCATGAGACTTGCAACTAGGGGAGCAATGGGCAGCCCATCCCTGAACCTGTCTCCAAGGCCCCCTTTCTCTGACTTCCCAGTGAGCTGACAGCAGCCCTGCCCTGGTTCACTTCTTTCCTATAACGTTCCCAGGGAGCCACAGCAGAGCCCCGCCTAGGCTCCCCTGCTGCTGCTTCTACCCTAACCCTTCCTTTGTTTCACTGTCGCCAACTCTAATAAACATACTCTCCAGATCACCTGGACTCACGTTGTGATATCCGTCCTGCATGAAGTCAAGAACCCACACACTACTCACCCGAGGCAGACCTGCTTTGGGTCTGGTCCTTTCCGGTGATAATCCCACCCCCTACATGTGCCCTCTAGTCAAACCAGATGTGTACTGTTGCTCCAGCAGGCTGTGCCCTCCTCCTGGAGGCCCTTGCCTGCTGCCCATGCACATGCAGGTTACCCTCAGTCAAAACCCAGTCTACAACCTCCTAGAGGCCATCTCCTCCTAGTGTCTCTTCTGATCTCCTCCCCTGTTGCCACCACCAAGTTCTCTCTTCCTTCTTGCTGATCCCCATTTTCTTCCTATTGCCAAACTCATTTGTGTTTTCCTTTGACCTAAGAGTTCAAGCACCAACACAGACTAGGGAAGAAAAGGAGGCAGAAGAGGAAGTGGGAGAGACTGGGAGGAACCAAGAGAAGCTGGCTCAGGGCCTTTAGAGCAAGAGAGAGAGACCTTTGAGGTAAGGCTGGAGAGGGCCTTGAAGGGACCACTTAGGGCCTTGCCAGAGGTTGGGCTTAATCCAGTGGGGTGGGGGCAAGGAATATGTTTGAACAGGAGAATTCTTGTGTTGAGTTCTTGAGAGTTTTCTTGGGCTGCTGGGGGGAGGGGCAGAGGTCAAGGGGCAGCTGGAGGCCATTAACGGTTGCTCTGTGCTGGGAGAGGTGATAGGAGTCAGGAGCAGGATGAGGGCAGAAGGTGACACATTTGGGATCATTTAGGAAGTAAAGTCTACAGGACCTAAAGATACTAGGAGAGAGCCCTGTCCCATCTCTCAGGGATAATAGCCTGGAAGCTCTCTTTGTCCCAGTATGCGTCTTGCAGTTTTGATGCTGTGTAACTCGGCAGCCCAGTGTCTCTGGTCCATGAGTCCACCTGTCCCTGGTCCTACGGGTAGGGGTGCAGGTTCCTCCTCTATATGGGCCACTGCCCCCTGAAAAGTGATGCAACCTGGGCCTCTGAGGATGACAGAGAGCAGCTAATTGTTGAGATCTATGTCTCTGAGATTAGCTGAAATGACATTTTTGGTAAGGTCTAAATTTACATTGTATGCTTATAATAGGTGAATTATATCTCCATAAAGCTGTAAAAAAACAACAGCTGTTAAATGGCAGCCTGAGCTGCTGCAAGTTGAGTCCCGTGATTCCTAAGTATTGTAGTCACACAGATCCCCAGCTCAGCGCCACCAACCCCGCCAGGTGCCCTGGCTGTGACTTGTTGGGCATTGCCACTGTCTTTAGAGCCCCCATCTCCCTAGCATTGTGCTGATGACATCACCTCATCCCTCATTTCAGTCTCACAGCAGCTTTATGAGGCACCTGTCGTTATCCCCATTTAACACATGAGAAACTGAGGCTTGGGGACATGACTCCCCAGTGGCACCGAGTGGAGAACAGTGAAGGTGGGATCAGAGCCCAGACCTGCTACTCCACAGAGTGTTGGTCTGTGGAGCTCTGTGAGGTGCCTCCAGCCCCGCCTGTCTCCCTTCCTGCTCCTTGTGAGGCTCAGCTGGCTGCAGCCTCACTTGAGTGGCTTGGGGACTGTGATAAGTGACCAGGGCACCTGTACCCCCACACCCTCCATTGCCACGTCGCACGTTTGGCTGTGTGGTCATGTGAAGAAAAGTGGTCTCTGGCGTCTCTTTGGTACAAGGAAAGTTTGTCCTGAGGCTGTTGTGGTGTGTTGCTGACCTTCCACTCGGCTGCTTAAACCACAAGGCCTGGCTGGGCCTTTCAGGCTGAGAGGTCAGGCCATGGAGAGCCTCAGGCCCTCTGTCTTGACTTCTCATACTCCCTGGACTGGGGCTGAGGGAGAAACAACAGGTTCCTCAAACTCTCATGTGGGTCCAGCTGTCTTCTAGCACAACCTGCACGAAGTATATTCTGCAATAAGTCTTCTCAGCAAAAAAAAGAGGAGGCTGTTTCAGGGTTTCATCATAGCCTCTGGATCCCTGAATGTCCCAGGTTCTTGTGTACTTGCCATCTCAGGACTGTGGGTATCTGGGTCAGGGGCCCTGGGAATACGACCACTTCCCCCTAGCCTGCCCAAGCCCTAAGTGCCTGCCCGCCCAGGTCTCGTTTTCTCCTTCACAAGGTGTGTGGGCCTGTGAGAGGCCGGCAGGTTGGAGTGAGGACAGCTGCCTCTCCTGCCGGGTCCTGTGGGCCATGGCTGCCCAGTGGACATGGCCCAGCAGGCTCAGCCTAGCTTCCCTGCAGAACTGGACTTGGAGCCATGGCTCGGTTGCCCTTGTCCCACCTTTTGCTTCTAGAAACTTCTCTGAGGGCCTGTAGACTCTGGGGACTCCAGGCAACTTTGCTGACAGACCCATAGGGTCTGAGCTCCTTCCCCACTCCCCACGGTCATTGTCCTGTAGGAATCAAGGCCCTTCTCCAGGGGGCCTGCTGTACAACCCCTTCTACAGGGGGCTGGGATCTCTGGAGTAACAGACCCGAGTTTCAATCCCAGCTCTGCCCATGTGCTGGGGTAATTGGTATATCCTCTGAGCCTCAGTTCTAGCTCACCTGTAAAATGAGGACCAAATAAGACGTATACATATAAAGCAATGGCTTGCAGGAGGTGTTCATTCATGTCACCTTCACCTCCCACTCATGATGCTCACTGTTCCCTGCTGGCTGCAGCCCAGCCTGTACAGTATCCCCTCCCCACTGCCCCCTCAGCTCCACCTGGGGGCTGTTCCAGGTATTGCAGTACCAGGGAAGACCATCAGGTAGCACACAGCCCAGGTTCCCCTCGCAGACTGCTGCCTACAGACCTGTGCATTTCCGTACTCTTCTATGGTTTACTGTTGTTTTTAATCCTCACCAAGGATATGTTTTTGTAGATTTTACAGAGAAGAAGGGAGAGGGTGAGACAGAAACATCGAAACATCAATCGGTTGCCTCCTATATGCACTCCGACCAGGGATTGAACCCGCATCCTAGGTATGTGCCCGGACTGGGAACTGAACCCACAACTTTTTTGATGTAGAGGGACGATGCTCCAACTAACTGAACGACCTGGCCAGTGCTACTGTTGTTGATTGTGGTAATGTGCCCTTTAACAAAGGGATGCCTTCTGAGAAATGCATCTTTAGGTGCAAACATCAGAGTATACTTAGAAAACCTAAATCGTAGGACACTACTGTAATTGTATGTGCTGTATACATCTATATAACTGGCAACTCTGTAGGTTTGTTTACACCAATATCACCACAATCATGTATTGATAATTCATGTGCTGTGAACGTCACTAGGTGATAGAAACTTTTCAGCTCCATTAATCTTAGGGGCCCACTGTCATATATGCATTCGTTGCTGACTGAAATGTTTTACAGAGCATGGCTATACACGAGGGCATCTTAATTGTGTCAGGGCCCAGAGCTCTGGCTGAGAACTGTCCCCCTCCCTATCCTCACTGGCCCATGCAGGAGAGGGCTTGCCTACTCCCCTCTCCCTCCCCACAGGCCCTCTGGAGCTTACTCAGACCCCCAAGCCTAGAGCTGAAGTCACTTCCAGCTTGTGTTCACAGGCTGAGAAGCCCTCAGAGGTGGGGAATGGACACACCAGCCCAGGCCTCCTCCCCATCTGTTCTTCCCCCTCCCTCTGGCACTGGTGAGTTGAATGAGACACATGGCCCCTGGTACAGCCAAATATGGACCAATCAGTAGCTGAGTGGAAGGCAGTTTGCTGTCTGAGGTTTGGACTAGTTTATTGTGTCCAGATTATCCATGGACAAGTGGACACGTCTACGGTGTCTTGTAGGATTTCCTAGGGATCCCACCAGTGGCCACGGGCATCCAGCCCCCTTTCCCTGACATTAGCTTGTCCTAGGCTAGTACAAAGGACTCTGCAGTTGGCCACAAGCAGAACTGACCCTAAGCCCAGATAGCAAGGGGATAATAAGCTGTGGTCACAGGAGTGAGGAAACCAGCAGTGGGGTAGGGGCTGGAGCTGAGGCCTGCACAACTCTCTAAGTGTGACACAAGAGGCTCTTGGGCCAGCAGTCAAATGCAGAGTCCCAGGCTCCAGAAACAAGGCCCAGGGACCTGCCTTTTAACAAGTTTAGGGGAGGCTGTCCCAAAGTCAGGACTGAGGACTTCTGGTCTGTGGTACAGGATGGCAGCTGAACCTGCTTGTTAACCCGCCACCTGCAGCTCTGACGCAAACCTGAGGGTCACCTTCTTTCCCAGGATGGGGGCTGCCCTGTGTTCCCCTGCTTCTCTGAGCTTACTGGTTAAGATATGGCAAGAAATAGGGACAATAAGCAAGTGCACCTCCCCACCCTGGGAGACCTCTGATTGCAGGGCTGTGGGTCCTTGCGGGAGGGGAGGTGGCCCTAAGGAGCCCTGGACAGCTCCTCGCCTGCGGCAGCTCCCACCCTCCCTGGGGCTGGCGGCTGAGAGTGAGGCCAGGGATTTGGGTTGCAGCCTCTGGGCCTGAAGGCAGCTTGTAGTCCACCGTCACCTGTGGTGCTTGCGAGGCAGTAGCAGTTGTGGTGGTTGGGGTGGGCGTCAGAGTAGGTGACTATGAAGGCCTTGGGACATCCAGGTCCTGGCCCAGAACCAAGGGTGCCAACTTCCCTCCATCCCCCTCCACCTCTTCCCCAGAACCACCACCGGCTGCACCCACAAAGAAAAAAATTTCAGAGGCTTGTTGGTTTTTCTCAAAACATATATTTACCGCTCCTCTCAGCATATCTTTGAGCACCTTGGCCAGAAACTCTCAGGAATGTGTAGAACCCTTCCCTAGGCCTTGGTGACAAGGTTCCTCACAGCTTGCACAATGGCATCCTTGTCAATGCCAAACATCTTTAGCAGTTCAGCTGGCTTCCCGCTTCTTGGTACCTGGCTGACAGCCAGGCGGGTGACAGTGACACCAGGCTCGCCCACTACAGCCGAGGACACGGCCTCACCTATGCCACCTGAGAAAGGAAAGGTGATTCAGGTGATTTGGTCTCAGGGTGCACAGTGGGTCGGTCCCCTGGCCCACTGCCAGGGTCTGAGTTTATTCCCTAACCCAAGGATGATAGAGATGGTGTACACACCACCCTTCCCCACGAGTGCAGCCAGACCAGACATTACTCATTCATCAATCACTGTACTTTTTTTTTTTTCTTCATAAGCCCAAATGTGGCCTCTGAATCATTTTAACAGCATCCTCTGGGCAGCTGTCATCAAAAGATTAGCGTTTGCATTTGACCCCAAAGTCTAGGCCGTTCCCTCTCCTGTTGGGGAGAAGGTGGTGTGTGATTTTCAAGGACTACTTTGAGAAGGGCTCATGAAAAAATTCTGTGTGGTTTCCCCTGTTTGATTCGACACAATAGCTACTTTCAAACATAAGCCACCTTTTTTCTGCTCTTAGCGGTGAAATCAGAATCCCCACTGGCTTCCTGGGTGGCAGGGGCTCCATGGAGCAATTCTAGCAGCTAAGAGTTCATTGGCTTCCCAGGCCCAGCCTGAGGCCGAAGAGGCCAAGTCCCAGCTGCTCCAGGCCAGCTGTGGGCTGGCCCCTTGCAGGGCCACTGTTTCCCTACTAGGGTTGGGATATAGGCAGGATGGCCAGACCTGTGCCCCCGGGCCCTCCCCTGACCCACTGGCCCTGACTCTCTGGCCCAGGCCCCTTTACCTTCATAGTAGTGATCCTCCACCGTGAGGATCCTACCCTTGGTGGCACGGGCACTGTCAAGAATGAGTTTCCGGTCCAGGGGCTTGATGGTGAAAGGGTCCAACACACGAATGTGGATCTTCTCTGTGAGGGTAGAAGATGCAGGGACGTGGTTGAGGGGAAGTGGGCTGGATACTGTGGGTCTGTCCTTTGATGAGCCCCCTGGGAAGGGAAATGGCTGGGGTGTCCTGACAGCTGTCTGTCACATAGCTAAGTGCTCAGCCTGTGTCCTATCCCTGTCCTGGGAGGACCAGCTGTCCCCTTGTTCCCACCACCGAGCTGGTGCTTGCCAAATCCCAGTGGCTTGCCCCTTTCCTCTGCTATGTGGTGCCCATGTACCCTGGCATTCTGCACCCACCCACCTCCTAGGAGCCTTTCCTGGCCTGTTATAGGAGCATCTGGTCTCTTCCCTCACGCTCTGGCCAGGGGATCTTGGCCTTTAGCCTGTCAAAGAACACCAAGTGGCATGTGTGGGGCCTGCTTTCCTTCGTCCTCCCAGATGCCTTTGAAGGCGGAGAGGAAGCCAGAGAGATAGCGCCAAGTGTCTGATTTGAGAGCCCTGTGCTCATGGCGTGATGGGGGTGGGGGGAAGCTGTGACCACAGGCAAGCATGAGGGTGTCCGGTCACGTGATGACCCCGCAGAATGACCTCAGAAGCACAAGTCCAACTCTGCCATGCCTCCTTCACACCCACCTCTGAACCTCCATCCCTCCTGGGCCCAGGCTTTCTGGCTTCTCCAGCCCATCCTGTTCCTGCCCCCGTCTTCTGAGCTCTGTACCTGCCGTTCCTTCTGCCTGGGCCTCTTCGCTCCCCAGTCTGCTTATCGGTCCTATGCACATCTGAGGTCACTGCCCCAAGGACGCCCACATCCACCCTCTCCTTCATGCTCAGCATGACTGAGATGTGACATCTATGATTCTACCATAGGGAGGCTAATGCCTGTCTCCCCTACATTACCAGCAGCTAACATTTTCAAGCTCATAATGATATAATAATGCCAGGTTATTATTTACTGAACCCCAGGGCAGCCCCATGGGGAAGGTGACAGTATCTCTATTTCATGGATGAAAAAACTGAGGCACAGTGATGCTAAATAATTTAACTGGTGCTTAGCTGAGAGGCGATTCAATCGCACTGGCAAGCGCCTCAACCCTAGCCTGCCCTGTGGCCACTGCAGCCCCAGAATTTAGCATCATAGCAGGCATGTAGTTAGTGCTCAAAGGGTGGCTATTATCATTAATTTGGATGAAGTTATTTCCCACCTCCAAGCCTGAGTGTACAGTCAGCACCTGATCTAAGACTATTTGGGTCCTTCCCTGCTCACCTTTCTTCAGCAGGTCTGCAGCAGCCAAGGCCTCGTGCAGGGTCACCCCAGCTCCAATCACAGTCACCTGGTCATCCTTGCTCTTCAGTATCACCTGAGGGGAGCGGAGGGGCAGTGGCAGTGAGACTCAGGGAGTGGTGGCCCAAGGTGGGCCCTGACCTCGGGCTCACTCTATGGGGCTTCACAGGGGCATCTACCACACTGACCTTGGCTTGTCCAATTTGGAAGTCCTCGTTGCTGTTATAGATGATGGCATTTTCTGGGCGGCTGGTCCGAATGAAACAGATGCCCTGGAAGGAAACAGAATAATGGAGGATTGCAGGACATAGCACAGCCAACCTCGAATAGCAAAGTCTTTCTAGAAAGGCCATCGCTGTCCACTTGCAAATGTCCCCCACCCTACTGGCCTCATGGAGGTGTCGGTCAGTCACTTCATGCTGGCTGCTCCTCTAAGAGGAAAAAGGACTCTCTCGCCCTGTGCAGCATGCACCTCTCCAAATGTTCCTCCTGAGTGACAGTGCCCAACAGCCTTGCCAGCCCCCAGCCCCAGATGGAAAATGAGTTTTTCATTGGGAAGAGTGGCCTTCAAGTGGGGTCACTTCACCAGAATGGATCGGCACGCCCCGGCCCTCAGGGCACTCTGGTCTGTGGCCGCACGGTTCGTGGTCAGGACCACGTTGCTCATTATGTCTTAGTGAATCCAGCTCAGGGAGGCCAGACAAGCATCAACGGCCACAGTGGCAGGGGCTGCTGGGATTCTCAGCGGAGAAAGAGCAGGACGATCAATTAGCAGTGCCTGCCCTGTGGCAGGAAGGATGGTGTGTATTTCCTTTTTCCTAGTCTAACTCCTATAAGATACAAACAGCAGGGACAAAGTCAGGAGAAACCCCTCTGGGGCAGTGAATGAGCAGCTCTATGCCTGCACGCTGGCCTCCCCTCTAAGGAAGAGCTAACTACCAGCTGGAAAAGTAACAGCCATGTGACCAACCTTTGTATTGGCTGCTAATTCCACCGCCTTCTCTGTAGACACGCCATCACTTGGGTAAAAGACAGTTGACATGGGGACTGATCGAAACATGGCCAGGTCTTCCAGGGCCATCTGAGAGGGCCCATCTTCCCCTGGGGTTTGGGAAAGGATATGCTGAAGTTAAGACTCCCATCCATGGACCCGCCTCCCCCCTTACCACCTGGTCTAGAAGCCCAGGGAAGTTATAGGTATAAGCCCTAGTTCAGCTCACCAATGGACACACCACAGTGGGAGCCACAGAGGTTGACGTTGCTCTCGGAGATGGCTGCCATGCGAATCTGGTCGAAGGCCCGTGTGAAGAAGGCTGCGAAAGTGCTGCAGAAGGGTACGGTCCTGTCGCGTGTGGCACAGCCCACGGCGATGCTCACCTGGGGGCAAAGGAGGGAGGGGGTGGCCAGGGGGTTTTGTCATCCTAGGGGCTGTTAATTCTACTTCCCTGATGCAAGTGATTTCTGCACATCCAGGGACTCTGCAGTCTGTTTCCAAACATCCAACTCCTTCGACTTGAAATAACCATTTTAAAAGTACTTTAAAAATGAGTGTCCCGGGGAACATTTTACCCCTAGCAACAAGCAAAGCCTTTCGCAGAGCAGGCTACTTAAGTTTGGGCACAGAATAGCCTATCCACCCCAACCTGAGCAAGCCCCCCGACCCAATTTCCTCGCTAACCCCAAGGCCTCTGCAGAGACCAATCCTCCCAGCCCCTGTGTGTGCCCATGGAGGCTCCAGCCCAGCAGCACTGAGTACGGGCACTGGTTCCAGATCAGCTGCCCGCTCTACAGCTCTGAAACCCACTGATGACATGAGATCCTGGGGCCTCCCCAGCTTCCACACCCTGCCAATCCAGTCTGAAGCCTCCAGCTGCCAAGGCTAGAGCCACAGAGTAAGAACTTCAAGTTCAGCTGGAAGAACTTTGGATGTGGCAGAGCCAGTAGCATCCAAAGGGGGAAAGCTCTTGGTCCCTGAAGGCCTGCAGGCCAGGCTGGGCTCCTCAGTCAGGAGCAGCAGATATTTTGAAAAACAGAGCAAAACATCCTCCCTTATTTCACCACCTTAGGTCCTAACAAGGGCTGCTAATCCAACTGTGTGCATGGCAGAGGCCCAGAGCCTTGTGTGTAAAAGGCTCAGCAGACCTGATTGGTAGGTCCATCGTGTTCCAGCCCCGCCTTCCACCTGGAAGGCCCTTTGGCCCCAGAGAGAGCCCATCTGCCACCACACCTGGCTCTCATGCAGCTCCTCCTATGTGCACCTGTAGCCCCACTCAGCCCTTCCATTTGCACACTCATCTAGTACATTTATACCTACACGTGATATCACTGCCTCCCCTGAACTATGGCTACTTGAGGTCAAGGGTCATTGCTGGATCCTAGCTGTTTTGGGGTCTCCCGGGGCACCTGGAAGGCATCTGGCACAACCAACATAGCTGCCCAAAGGAGCAGGAGGGCTCTAGCCCTTCCCTTGCACACCTCGGACCTCTGCCCCGAGGCTGTGGCTGGCCCTGTGCCTGCCTGCCTGCCCCTGGCACCCACCATGTTCTGCTCGGCAATGTAGCACTCAATGAAGCGATCTGGGTGCTCCTTTTTGAAGAGCTCTGAGAAGGTAGAATTCTTGGTATCCCCATCCAGAGCGATGACGCGGTCACTGGCATGGCCCAGCTTGGCCAGGGCCTGCCCGTAGGCCTTGCGGGTAGCTATCTGTGGAGAGGAGAGTGAGAAGGCTAAGCACTGCCGCAGGCAGTGGAAGGTGTGGCCTACAGCCCTGCATGGCCTCTGGGGAACCACACCTTTTAGGGAGGAAAACAACAAGAACTAGGACAGAAAAAGGAAGCCCAACAACACATGACCCCGTGGAACGTTAACTTTTAAGGTTGCCAAGAAGTACTTCTACAATGAACTAGGGAGTTCCTATAGTCCCTTGCGCCAGCCCAGCTGTGGGTCGTTTGAGCTGCAAAAGATGTCCTAACACCTTCATTTCTCCTCCCTGTGAGAGAGGTCTGTGAACTCACCCCGCTCCACGCGGGAATACAATGAGAGTCTGGGAGTCAAGAGTGCCTGACGCCAGTTGCACAGACGGATTCACCCAGGGGAGGGCCATGAAGCAGGGCAGGCCTCCCTAGCCTTTGCCAGGCCAGACAAGGCCAGTCTTGAGCTCAGGCCAAGGACCTGATGGCCCAGGGAAGGGGGACTCAGAAGCCAGTGTTGCTTTGATCCCAGTGCTGCCAGTAGCTTGCTATGAGACTGCGGGCAAGTCCCTTGCCCTCTGAGCGTCTGCGGGTAAATGATTCCAGAGCTGGCTGTTTCCAGAAAGGACACATCTTAGCTCCAACCTTGGGGAGCCAGAGAACTATGCTCCCACCCCTGAGCTAGTCCAGAAAAGCAGGGCCTGACTCTACCTTGTCCCCAACTTTGTAGCTGGGTGGAGTGGGCATGCGGATGTTGGTGATGTCCACCGAGGGGGCATCCTCCTGTGGGGGAGTTGCCAGGATCTTCTTTTTGCTCTGAATCTGGCTGTGGATTTCCTGGATGATCTGTTCAGCCATGTTTTGGGGGAGGGGCTTCCCATGCCAAGACTCCTTATCTTCTATCCCTGCAGGTCCAACATAGGAGGGCAGAGAGCCAGGTAAGACAGACAGAGGGCCAGGAAGCTACTCCCTGGGCTCTCCACCCATGGAAGGAAGGTCAGGGGAGAGGGGGAATAGTGTCATCACAGCCAAGGACAGCCCTGTGCTGGACACCACAGGCGTCAGAAGAGGAGAATCCTGGTGACCAGGACTCCATGTACCCAGTCCCCACTGACTAGATACCTAGGCCTCCAGCAGCTTCCAGGCAGAATGGGGAGGGCAGCAGGCAGGGGTAGGTCGCTCTGTCCCATTCCCTTCTGTGTTACCTTCCCAGCCTGAGCCTGAGTAGAAATCATACTCAGTTTCTTGACCGGGTCGGGATCTTGGCCATCAGAAGGGAAAGCTGAGGCCTAGAGCAGGGCAAGCACCGCCAAGGTCAGCTGGTACCTCAGCGGGCCCACCACTACCACCGCAGTGCCTGGCTGTGTGGGGACCTCCAAGGTTACCTCAGTGTGGAAGAGCCAAGCACTGACCCTTCTAGGCACACCCAGCAGCCCCACAGACTCGCGGAAGCTGCAAAGTTTCCAGATCCCTCCGGTGGTGGCACCCAAGGAATCAGTGTCAGGCAGCAGCACCGAGACCATGACAACATCTCCGAGGCCTCTCCTTGAAGCCCACCCCCTCCCAGCAGCCATGCCCTTTCTCCCAGACAGCAGCAAATGCTTTCAATTACTGAGTCCACAAAGGCAGAGGGAGCCGTGACTCCAAGCATGCAGGGGGACAGCCAAGGCACTTGCCACAGTAAAGCCGTCCAGAGCCTGCAATTAAGCCTTCCAGTGCCAAAGATTCCTTGTGTCCCTATTCAAGTTCCGACCACCTCTAGCCCCATTTTCCCACCTGGCTGCCGGAGAGCAACATGCCGGCCTCTCTCTCATGTCTGGCACAGGAACCATCTTCCAGATCCTCCCAGGCTCTCCACCTGCACAGGCCTCTGCTAAGCCCTTCTCTACTTACTGAGGGCTGTGTCCTGCTCACTAGCCTCTACGGGAGAACCCAGGTCTTTCCAGGTTCTCCCAGGGCTCTGCTGGCCCTCAGCTCAGGGCAGACAGCTGGAGCTGTCAAGGACCTTTGCACATGGCAGCTAGGGAGGGGGTGTGAGGGATGGTCTCACACTGGTATCTTTTGTCCTTGCCCACAGGACCTCCCTAAGTCCCTCCTCTCCTCCTGCCTGCATGTGCCCCTCAGCCAAGGCCAGCCTGCCCTGGGTTTGAATTCTTGCTCAGCCATGCTGACCACTGAGTCACCAGCTGGGGTGCACTCGCTAGGGAAGCAAAGGGCTGGTGGCTCTCCAGACACATCATCTTGGAGACTGGCCCCCTTCCATTGAAACCTCCAGCCACTTGGGTAGCCATAGGGCGCAGTCCCAGGAATGGGAAGGGAGGCTTGTGCATACGGACCTGTGATCCCTCGGCCCTTGAAGGTCTTGGCAATGATGGCTGTTGGCTGGTGCTTGGCCTGGCCAAAGGCCTTGCAGAGCTCCTCCACGCTGTGTCCGTCCACAATGATGGTGTGCCAGCTGGGGACAGAGCAGGGGAGTGAGGGGCAAGGGCGAGGTGCCCAAGGACCCTGGGCGGTCCAGGGAAAGGCCTGCCCTTGCTCCACTGCACAACTATAGTCTGGAAAAGAGCTGGAGGAGTCATGGCATCTAAAATATGCCTGCTTCCAATCTGGGTTTTCTTTTTTCTTTTTACATTATTTCCCTTCCTCTTGTTTGCTTTGAACAGATTTTCCTCCTTTCTTCTAAGTAATTCATAGCTTAGTTCATTTATTGCCTTTTTCTTTCCTGATCTATTAATTTCCTACTGAAAGCTGCTTTGGGGGCAAGGCACCGGTTTGGAATCTATCTATTAAATTCTTGATGAGTTTTTTGGCCCAATTTTTATTTATGTGACTACTCCACAGATGCTGGATGTGGTGTTGGAAACTTTTTTAATCAAACCATATTGTCAAACATCTAGGGAAAAGCCAGGGCAGGGCAACCTTTCTCTTTAGAGAAATCCCTTTTGGGACTCTATGGCATGTTAATAATAATGAGCCCTGGCCAGGTAGCTCAGTTGGTTAGAGCATCATCCTGATACAAGGTTGTGGGCTCGAGCCCTGGTTAGCGCATGTATAAGAATCAATCAATGAATGCATAAATAAGTGGAACAACAAATCCATGTTTCTCTCCCCCCCATCCCCCCGCCCTCTCCATTCTTCTATATCCTTAAAATCAAAAAGCAAATAAAAGCAAGTTAGTGATACAGCCAAGACTTAAAGAATCCGGCTTCAGAGCCACAAGGTTAAACTCAGACCCAGCTGCTGGAGCTACACTCCCAAGTCCCCAGCCCGCTGTAGCCTTACAGAGGCCCTTGAGGCACTCTGTGGCTCAGTTTCCTTTTCTGTTCAACAGAATGGATACTTGCTCTCTTCACTTTCTCTCTAAGGTCAGTCATCAGAGATAACCAACCATGTCTCCTGTGCAATCAGTACTATGCCTTCCTCGGTCACTGACGCACCCACAATGGGTCCTCAGGCCTCAGAGCCCTGTACAGCCTCCTCAGCTGGGACTGAGCCTGGGGCTCTGGGTGTCCTAACTACAGAGTGGCTTGTAATTGAGGTGAGATCCCTGCTGGCTGATGCCCACCCAGAAGGACCTCGCTGCTTTGTAACATGTGACTCTGAATTCGCAACCTTTCCAGGCCCATGGGGGAGTCTGAAACCCTCTCACCCATTTCACTAGGACAGGGTCTGTTCCCTTCCACAGGTCGGCTGAAGCAGGCACATCGGCAGCCAGCTGACTCATGTTCAAACCCCTACCTATCCCCAGCCTCAGGCTTCAGCCCCTGCACCTGCACAGCTTCTAGCACTGTGGCTCCCACGCTGTGCAGGGGCTCCGGCCACAGCCTTATACATACCCAAAGGCCTCACAGCGCTTCTGATAGACATCCAACTGGTGCTGCAGCGGGGTGGGCTCGCTCTGGCCCAGGCGGTTGATGTCAAGAATGGCAACAAGGTTGTCCAGCTTATAGATGCTGGCGAAGGCCATGGCCTCCCACACGGAGCCCTCCGACAGCTCCCCATCTCCCAGCAGGCAATAGACACGGTAGCTGCAGGTGAGGAGTGGGTATGAGGCTGGTACCTTTCACCTGGGCCACTGTGCTCCTGGCCTGTCCCTCCCAAGGAGCCCGTGCTCTGCTTAAAGGAGCCACCACCCATGACATGCAACAGTGCTGAGAGCTTCAGGATGCCCACCCAAGTCCACACCACGAGGGGTTGGCTCTGCAGGAAGCTGTCAGGAGCTCCAGAAAGTACTGGCTGCCAAGAAACAGAGTTCCAAGATGTAGCAGTCTGGTGAGTAAGATTCAGAGAAGCAGGATTGTCAGACACAAGGGAAATGAGTGTTCACTGGGGCCAGTGAAATTGTCCTGGGCAGCAGGGGATTGACCTGCCCGCTGCAGGGGGAAGCCCATTTCTCTCTGCCCTCCCACAAACCAGGAGTGCTGGGTGAGCCCTGGGACTCGCTGGGTGGGCCAAAGGGAAAGGGGACCTTTATGCTTGAAGGAGCGGGTCTGGGGAGGGTGGGAAGTGTGCCAAGAGGGAGAGACCTCAGATGAGGAAGGAGCACCAACTCAGGAGGGGACTCGTGATGGGATGGGCACCTCACAGGATCGCCTCTTCCCACGGGTATGAGGCTGGCTGTTGCCCAAGACAAGAGGGGCTTTCTCCACTCCAGGGGCCTTCTCCTGCCCTCAACACAGGCAACCATGACCTTTTCAAAGGCAGTGTGACATGGTTACCCAGTAAACAGAACCCTCCCTGGACCTGGGGAAGGGTGGAGCAAAGAGGGTGAGGCTAGAAGCAGGGAGACTAGGTCAGGGACCTCTGACCCTCCAAACTCCCATTCCCATCATCCCGCAGGAGTGAGGGGGTGGCTGAGGGGCAGCAGCTGCAGGCATAGAAACAAGAACCCCATTCACAGGCTGGCATGTGGCATGTGAGTTCCTAGGGGCTCTAGCAAGGTGCTGGGCCCTATGCTGAGGAACCCTCCAGGGAAGGTAAATGCAGTTGTTATTCCCCAAACATACAGATAAGGAAACAAGCTCAAGCGTCAAGGGACTCGTGTGAAGGTTATGCAGTTGGGAGTAGCTGAGTGAGGGTTTGAACACAGGTATGACTGCCCACCCAGTGCAGACTGCCCACTCCTTGCTATCTGGGAAGGCATGCAGGGGAGGAGCAGCAGGACTTGGGAGACACCCGCCCTTCCCCTGCCCAGTGCCCAGCTGAGTGGCCCAGGGAGTGAGGCTGGTGCCTGGATGGGCTCAGTGGAGACAGAGCTGCCCTGCTCAGAAGCAGAAAGTGGTCCTGGAGCTGGAGAAGGGGCGGGGCCAGCGTGGCACTGTCAGCATGACTCAGCACCTGCACAGCTAGCAGGTCAAGGAGTCCCCCATTCTTCGCTTCTGTGGCCTTGGACAGACCAGGCCACTAGTTCCTTGGCTAGGAGCAGAAGGCCCTAGGACCCACAGTTGGGCTTATCTGAAGCTGAGTCTTGCAGGCGGTCAGGTCTGGCACAGAAGCTCCTGGAAGTCACCAGCCTGATGGGGCTGAGCTAGAGGCCTGTAGGTTACTCATCTTCTCCAGAAAGGGATTCCTGGGAAGTGGACTGGTTGCCTTCCCAGTCCTGCACCCACTCCCAAGGAAGTCGGACTGGACCTTCAGGGCCTATAGGCCCAGGCCTGGTCAGGGGGTCCTGGGGAAGCCACGGGAGCCCCACACAAGCCAGGGCTCACCCCAAGGCTCTGAGTTACCACCATAAAGGGTCAAGACCCTAAAGAGACGGCTGACATTTGTTGCAGAGAGGTTTGAAAACTCCCTCAAATGTCCAACCAGAGGTCAGCCTAAACGAGTTACAGCAGACCATAAAACCAAACATCATGCAACCATTAAAACTAGCCCTTGACAGTTACAATGTGAGAAATGTTCATGATGTTCAGATATTTCAAAAAGCAGAATGTGAAATTGTATAAATACTAGGATTACAGATTATAGAGGGTTCTGTTCACTGGGTAACAGTGTCACGATAATATGGAGGAAATGTGAGACATTAAGTGAGATTTAAATGGGGGTGGTGGTTAAGGATAAAGAAAACGTTCATTTATTTTTCATAATTTTCTGTATTTTTCAAATGAATAGGTATTTTATAATCCAAACAACAGCAACAAAAAAAGCAGTTAAAAAAGGAATGAAAGCGTCAATTTGATGTATGCTCCCTGTCGGTAGCTGGGTGACATGCCCGGAGGCCAGATCCGTTCTATCAGGACACCACCCCTGGGAGCCTGGCGTGGCCTGATTAATTCTCAACACCCCTGCCAACCCCCTCCCCCAGGCACTGTCCTAGGCCTTGAGCCTTAGCCAATCCTGCTACTGGGAACCCAGCTAAACCTTCTCCCTACACTGGCTCATTCCATTATGTTAGGGTCAGAAACTGACCCTTCATGGGGAATTATTTCAAGCAACTGTAGGGACTCATCAACTCACATCTCTGGTTCTGTGCCAAATAAAATACTCTTAAATATACATCCCACTCTTGGTGACTTTCTTCATTTCACAGTGAATCACTTCTGGGGACTGAAGGCAAATGCTACACTGCCAGGTGGCACTGGCCTGAGAGGGTCTGGAATGTCTCACAGCTCCAGTCCCAGGAGCCCCTTCCCCTGCACATAATAGGTGCTTACTGCGGTAGAGTATCCAGTCAGGCTTCCTGCAGCCACCTGTCCTTGTGGCCCTTCTGCAGGGGGGTGGACTACAGGCACTGGGGAAGCCACTGCTGCTTGGCTGGGCCCTTCCTTCCAGCCACCCACAGGCTGGGCTCTTTCAGCCCCTCCTCTAGGAAGCTTCCTACCCACAGGGCTCCCTGAACCTCCTCTGCTTCCCTCAGGCCCCTCAGAACAGCCTGGGGACTCTGAATATGAACTCAGGATGCACGGGCTGGGGTCAAATCCTGCCTCCACCACATCTTACCTCAGTTTCCACGTCAGTAGGAGGGGTCACTGTATACCTGTCACCACTCAGCTCGTAGGGGGCTTATCAAGGTGAAAGCCTCTGGAGCTCTGAGCACTGAGGTCAGGATCCCACACAGCGATGGCACCAGAGACCATCTGACAAGTGATCTTCTTAAAGCCTTTAGCCAACACTCCTCCCCGCAACAGAGACCAGTCAAACGGGGCCTCCATCGACAGCCCTGTGGCAGGTATGTGCCTCCAAACCACTTGGCGCCGGAACGACAAACCAGGCCACTCTCTCCAGTGTTTGTTTCTTCCCCGGCTGACAGGTGGGGCTCAGAGATGCTCAGACCCTCCAGAATATACAATCTTCTCATTTCCCAAGATAAAGGCAAGCAGCTAGGCCTGGGCTTGTGGCACTTAGTCAGACATTAGAGGGTGGGGACTACTAAGACTTTCTGGGGTCCAAGAACCAGGCTTGGGGGTGACACAGGAACTCATCAGCCAAAGCACTCTGGACAAAGAGCACGTGGTCAGGAGCACGGGCTCTGGGCTCACACCTGGCCGCAGCAGTCACTACCAGGGGCCTGTGGGCAGGTCCCTCCACTTCTTTGAGCCTATTTCCTCATCTGAAAAGGGAGCTGGTCATGGGACCAGCCTCAAGCCACATGTGCACTGTTAATCGGCTCCTAATCAGACAAGAGAAGGTGCCTGGTAGCAGTGGTTAAAGCTGAACCCCTCCCCAAACTACCAAGAGTCAGGGTGGGGAACGGGAGTGTTACCTGGCTTTGTCGAAGTACTTGCCCGTATAGGCCATCCCACAAGCGGCCCCAAGGCCCTGGCCCAGGGAGCCAGTGGCCACATCAGTGAAAGATTGTTTCTGTCATAACAGAGAGACTCAGTTACTCACAGGGGAGAGAAGGAAGCAGCTCACCTTCCCAGGACCCGACCTCATCCCCACCCAGACTAGGCCGTGCAGGCTAGGTCTGCAGAAGGTTCGGCCTCAGGGCAGCCTCCACCCAGAATGTGACTTCTCATTCTCACACAGCAGAGACTATGCGTGTGGTTCAGATACCACCTCTGCCCACCAGGGAGGTATGTGACCTCAGGCCAGGAACCGAACCTCTTTGGGCTGCAGTTCCCTCATTTGTAAAGGGAGCCCACATCATTCACCTTATGCAGCAGCCAGAATTCATGACAAAATTGACAAAAGCTTGGTCCTAGCAGGTGCCCAGATGGGAAATGATATTTTCCATGGTAACATGCAGGGATTAGCACCCGGAGGAGCCAACTGGGCACCATCAGCATCCTGAAACACCCTTACTGACACTGTGAACCTCTTCTCAGAACAGAGAGGCCCTGTGGGGAAGCAGAGCTGGGTGTTGGGTGCTTGGGGAGAGATCGCCTATGAAGTCGCCCCAGACCCCCCTGGGCCGGAGCCTTGAAAGGCCTCACCCTCCAGCACCAGCTTGGGGTGAATGAAGCAAGCCTCCAAAACACCTACTTCTTTCCTTCCTCATGTCAATGTCCTTCTCCGCCTTCCAACATCCTCCGCTCCTTACTGGGTGCCCCTGCCCCACTTCCGACATGCCTTGGTGGGGTACACTTACCGGGACAGGGTGCCCGTCCAAGTTGGAGCTGATCTTCCTCAGGTTTAGCAGCTCTGCCTCAGGTAGGAAGCCAGCTTCAGCCCAGACTGCATACAGGATAGGAGCTGCATGACCCTGCCAGGGATGGCCGGTGGAGGGAGGGGTCAGATGGGCAGCTGGCACTGAGGGGCTGTTCCCACTGTATACTGACCCCGGGGCCTGGCCGGGTCTGTGGGCCAGGGGATCCATTTCAAGGGAGAAATCAAATGAAGGCCATTTCCCCTCCTTTCATCCTCTCCAGCCTGAAGTTCCACAGCCAAGGCTGAGCGGGCCCCAGGACAGGTGCAGGGGGAGCACAGCTGTGAGGCCGCCGAAGCCAAAACCCCAGCAGGCAGCCGGCTGCCCTAATCCCTAGCTTCTGGCATGTGGGCAGACTTGGACAGACTTCTAAGCTCTGATGCCCCGGGGGACAAGAGGCCACAGAGCCAGGCCTGGGTGCAGGTGAATTTCAGGGGTTTGTGGCATGGCCGCAATTCTCAAGCAGGAGGCCAGGGCAGGGTGCCCCACCCCGAACCCTGCTGCAATGAGGGAACAAGCTGTGGCCCAGGAGAACTGGCACAGCACAGAAAAGCTTGTGCCGAAAGCCACAAAGCTATACTCAGACATGGACTCAAGTCCTGTACATGCCAAACAGGCACAACACCCAGCAGACCATTTCCACTGCCCCCTATCAATTTATTCCTTAACTTGGGTTAAGTTTACCAGCTGGCTTGGCACGGAGCAGGACACTGAGGGAGGGGCCAGGCCTGCTAGGTGGAGATGGGGCTGGGGGAGGAAGCGTGGGCCAGGGCTGGATTACACTAGGGAGGGGGTCCCCTTGGAGATGGCCCACTGCCAGCATTTTGTCAGGGGTCCAGGGCCCATGACACCCAGTCCCAGGGGAAGGGCAGCAGGCTGGGCTCCTACCTTGGAGAGCACAAAGCGGTCGTTGTGAGGATTCCGGGGGTCCTGGGACTTGTAGCGCATGGTGTGGAAAAAGAGAACAGCCATGATCTCTGCGGCGCTGCAGCATGACGTGGGGTGACTGTGGCCCAGAAGAGACGGACATGTGCATTATGGCCCCGGACCCCTGCCCGACAGGGTTCATCCTAGCCCATGTACAGAGGCCTGGGGGGTGCATGTCCCAAGGAGTCACAGAGAGCCATGCTCCTGCTCCCTGGGAGGGCCACACAGGGTCTCAGGAGACCACTGCTGGCAACGTGGGGGTGCACCCTCCCAGAGGACACCAGTTTATACCCTCAGGGTCACACAACTAAAAAATTCTCGGGCCGGACTAGAGTAAGAAAGGAGGGCCCAGGAGATTGCAGGCTAGCACAGACCCAGTGCCAGGCAGCACTGTGGATCTGGATCGGTGTGGCTGGTGCCGGGCACGGCCCAGTTCTGGCCTTGCGGCTCCTGGTGGGAGTTAGAACTCAGCAGCTAAGGAGTTGTAGCCCCTCTGTGACTAACCAGTGAGCTATATCCCCGTGGGACTGGCCATGACTGCCTAGTTATGAGGGCACTCTGCCCTCCCAGGGCCCAGGGGCGCTGGTCCTGAGGCCATGGGCAAGGGGTAAGGAACTGAAGCTCATGGAATTACCACACACCTCCTGGCAGTCTCGTGGGGCTGGTGGTCTGAAAGCTTGGGCTTGAGGCTCTCCGACAGCATCACTGGGCTACTTGGCAGCTTTTTAAATGGGCATTTTAGGGGCCGGTGTAGCCCTTTTGTGTAGAATTTAAAAGGCAAAACACATGATCTCATCTAAAAAGGCTACAATCATGAAAGGATAAAAATCCCTTCCGCCTGTGACGAGAGCAGAGTGGGGCTGACAGAAGCCAGAGTCTGCCCTCCCAGCCCGTTCCTGCGGGGACATGCTAATTCCTGGCTAACCCTGCCTGACGCACTCTAGCCCACAGTTCTGTTCAGGGAACAGGCCTCCACGCCACCCTGCCATGCAGCTCAAGGCAGCCCTGAGAATACTCTTTTGAGGTCTTTCACGCTGAAACATGCCCAAAGGGCACATGCAACAACTGGAGTTCACACCCGCCTCCCTCCTCCCCTGCCAGCACTAGGTTAGGGGTGAGTCACTCCCAGAGCAGACACATTAGTAGAGAAATCCGGAACTGTCCATGCTGGTTTAGTACCCCATTCCCAGCACACAATCACCTTATACTTAACCATTTCTACGAGCTCCTTGGTCATGGGGAAAAGACACTAGACCTGAAAGAGGGAGGTGAGGAAACGTCAACGAGAGACTTTTCTCTGCCTGTTGGGGACCCAAATTTCTTGTTCCCAGTGCCACACTTTAGCTGGAGGACATCCCAGTCCACACCCTTCAGGCTGACCTCCTGTCTTTCCAGCCTCAAAGAGCAGCCCCACCTCTGAGGAGTCCTGTTTCAAAAGTCTTGACTCTGTTACGAAAGGAGTAGGGGGAGGATGTGGGTGGAGAGGGCCTCACAGCTCTGAGAAGAAAGAAGAAAGGCAGGTGAGGGGGCTCTGCCTGCCCTACCCACACTGTAATCCCAGGGTGATGTTCCACCTGGCTGTCAAAGAACGTGCGAGGTAGGAGGCTTTCTCATGTGGCGGGAGGGCGCCCGGGCCTGGGCAGAGTAGATGTGGAGAGACAAAGAAGCTCAGCCGCTCAGAGACATCGGAAATTGAAAATTAGTTGATTTTTATTCCTTGCTAGCTAGACCCAGGAAGGGTGAGCCTGCAATATTGTATCCCTTCTGAAGTCTGCATCTAGCCACACTACTGGCCCTGTCTTCACACCCACTAAGTAAAAACATAGAGTAAAGGATGCTTAGGGGCCAGGTGTCCGCCCCACTCTTTCTCAGGGCTCTGCAAACTCTCCCAGGTGGAGATATGAGCAAGTGCTTTACCTCCCTGAGCCTCAGCTTCTTCACTTGTAAATGGGGCTGTTATGTGGAGGTTGGGGGTCCAGGACGCCCAGTAAGATAATGAATTCAAAATGCCCAGGTCCATCAGCCACCATCTGCTGGAGGACCAGAGGCCAAACCTCTCAGTGCCTCCAGCTCTTCATCTGTGGGCTGGGACTGTGTCCCCCAGCCCCAACCACTAACCACAGGGCAGTTAGGAGGGAAGAAATGAGTCAAGGATTGAGACACAGCTCTGTAAACTGTAAAGTGCTGAGCACACAGGAGACAGTTACTTTTAAACTCAACCTATTAGAAGGCCTCCAGGGCTGAAAATGTATTGTGTCTGTGGACTCAGGGCTGGACACTTTCCTGTAACCCTGTCCTCCCTGGTGGGGACAAGCACAGGTGGAGGCCCCATTCCATGTTATTGTGTGTGTCACACCCATGGACACACAGCGGTTGCATACAGGTAGGGGAGGGGCGCTGCAGGGTGCTTTACCCAAGATACACAGGAGTCGCAAATTTGTTCCAAATCCCTGCCTTGGCCTGAACAGTACACTTACAGTGCCAGGTAGTTCAGCCTATGAAGGTGATGCGGAGAGATTAGAGCTAGGCCTGAAGAAGTTACATTTCTCAGAGATGCCCCCCACGTTTTTCCAGATGCTCCCTGGCCTTCAGCATTCACTCTGCCTGCTCACAGGTTTCCTGGCAGGAATAGTGGAGAAAAAAATCCCTCACCCCTCTAGCTAGGCTCCTTCCATTACCAAGATACAAGAGCTGTCAGCTTTCATTAACAAATGGCCCATCTCTCGCCATACACACACCATGCACACGCCATACACACGCTGACCTGAGTCATTAGGGAGCCTATCACATGGCTTCTCAACAAATGAACAAACGAGGGAGGCTAAGCACCTTGAACAGCCCCATTGGCATAATCTTCAATGCTTAAAACTAAAGAAGTAAAAAAAAAAAAAAAAAAAAAAAAAAAAAAAAAAATCTGTTATGGAGAAGAAAGAAATATCCTAAGAACAAAGTAAATAAAAAAACAGAAGAAAAAATAAAACAAAACAAAACAGAAGAAAACCATTACCTAAGATCCATCTCAAAAAATTAGAAAAATAACATGGGCTCAAAGACAGTAAGAAAGAAGAAACTAAAGAACAGAAATTTATAAAATAGGAAGCAAATATACGATTAAAAAAAAAAAATCAAAGCCATGGGTTAATTCTTAAAAAAAAAAAAAAAAAAAAGACTAAAAATTTAGCAAACTTCTGATAAGGCAGGATCCAGGAAAAGAAAAGGGCAATATTAGAAATGGAAGTGGGTGCAAGAGAATGGATGATAAAATACTCTGAACAACTGGATTCCAGAAACTGTGAAAAAGGAAAATGTCTAGGAAAAAATAACTTACCAAAACTGATCTAAGGAAAAAAAAAAACCCCGAGTAATCTTCTAAGCAGTAAAAATAAACCAAATCAGGAGTTGCAGATGCACCCGTAAGGCCCAGCAACTCCGCTCATAGGAACATGCCCACAACGAAATGCAGACACGTCTGTCATGCAGCCGTAGGAGACACACACTGGAGGATCCCTGCACCCTGTGCGAGGACCAGACCTGGAAACCACCCACGTGTCCATCAACAGGATAATCACAATATATGAGTATTTATATAGTAAATACTACGCAGCAGTGAGAGTAAGTGAACTATACAGACCCAACATCAACACTACCCCACAAATGCATGTGAACAAAGCGTATTGCAGCAGGATCTGTACAGCAGGAAAGACCACTGTTTACGAATGTAGACAAATGCTATAGAACTATAAGGAAAACAATGGGATGGTAAGACAAAATTCAGGGTGTAGTTCTTTCTCGGGGAGGAGGGTGTCCACCCAGGAGTTTCTCAAGTATACTGTAACATTCTAGTTCTTAAACCTCGTGGTAGGTATGTACAAGTTCATTATTTATAACATATATACAGTATTTTTTTTAACCCTAACTAACCCAAAGACATTTTTTTTCACTACTTTTAAAGAGAGAGGAAGGGAGAGGGAGAAACATGGATGCGGGGAAGAAGCATCAATTGTTCCCATACATGCCCAGACCAGGGCTCAAACCTGCAGCCTAGGTATGTATGTGCCTTAACTGGGAATCAAAACTGCAACCTTTCAGTTGTAAGACAACGTTCTCATCAACTGACAACATGGGCCAGGGCTACAGTATTTACATACAATATTTATTCTTTTTTTAAAAGGATGTTTATTGATTTTGAGAGAGAGAGGAAGGGAGGTAGGGTTGGGAGGGAGAAAGACAGATAGGTAGGTAGATATAGAAAGGGAGGAAGATTGATGCGAGAGAGAGACATCCTTCAGTTGCCTCCCGTATGTACCAGATCGGGGACTGAACCCTCAACCTAGGAATCAAACCCGCAACCTTTTGGTGCACAGGATGACGCTCCAACCAAGTAAGCATCCTGACCAGGGATATATTATATTCTTCTTTTGATGTATGCGAGGGCAGAAGTGAATCTCAGAAGCAGTCCTTGTTCTTTGAAATGCCCTAGCTGACTCTTGCCTGGAAAGACTGCCTCCATACCTCAGGTTTCCTCAGAGCTCTGCTCCATGTCATCTCCTCTGAGAAGCCCTCCTGGACCACACTACCTCAAAACCCTCCTCTTCCCCTTACTCACACTGGCCACCACTGATAGTATGTGGCTACTTATTGGCTATCTAACCTCCTGCAACTCAAGCTCCAAGAGGGCAGGGACTTTGAGCCTTTTCACTTGTATTCTTGGATTCTAACAGCACCTGGCAAAGTGAACAAATGAATAAATGGTGTATCCTGGCTCCAAGACCCTAGGGATATGACCTCTATGAGCCTCAGTTTCCTCACTGTAAAATGGAGACATTAACAGAATCTGTCTGAATGAGGTAGTGTGTGGGTAAGTAGCTTGGCACAGCACACAGGCAAGTGGCTATTGCTCAGTAAGTATTAGTTCTTAACATACCAGAGGTGAAGTCTAACCTCTTCCTCATTCTGAGGATGGGACCTCTAAGGGCCACAGAAGAGAACTAACTTGCCGGTCACATAGTCTGCCAGCAGAAGATCTAGGACAAAAAATGCTGTGAGGAACTGAGGAATGGATAAACAAAATGTGGTATTTACACACAACAGAATGTTCAGCAATTAAAGAAATAAAGTATGGATTTATGCTACAACATGAATGAGTATCTAAACATCATGCTAAATAGAAACAAGACCCACTGATTTCATTTACATGAAATGTCCAGAAGAGTTAAATTTATAGAGACAGAAAGGAGATCAGTGGTTGCCTGGGAGCTGCGATTGAATGGGGAGTGACAATAAATGAGCACAGGGGATCTTTTAGGGGTGACTAAGTGTCCTAAAATTAGATGTGGTAAATTCATTAAAACTTGTTGTAAATCACTGTTAATTTACTAAAGCCACTGAACTATAAACTGAAAACATTATGATGTGCAAATCAGACTTAATAGAACCGTTAAAGATTTGTTTTTGATAAGAAAAAGGTGCTGAGAGCCTGGTAGAGGAAGTTCTCGAGTGTCCACACCCCTCTGCCCGGTTGTGCAGCCTTCAGAGGTTACATCCAGCCTCTGGTGCAAGTGACTTCTGAGCAAGAAGCCCAAAGAGTGCAGGCCAGGTCAACTAGACCCAGCAGGTCACCCACCCAACTCCCACAAGTCCACTCCTCTGAGTGTACTCCACCTCACCATCAGGATAAGAGCACAGTCTGCCTGGACCTGGCTCTGGGCAGACCCTGCCCTCAGAGCATCCAGGGCAAAGAGCTCTGGTCTGTGGCAATAAGGGAGGCCCTGATTCTGTGGGACCATGCTCTAGTGACCAGGCCTGCCTAAAGAAGCAAAGTCTATGAGTCAGAGCTGCAACAGTGTGCTCAGCTTACAAGAATCTCTCAGCCAGACCCTAACAAGGGGGCTGCATCTGGTTACCAGCTTCAAGAAACGCTGGCTACCAGCCCTGCTGAGTTAAGAGTCACTCGAGCAGAGAACCAGGTCCTTACAGGGCAGCCAGGTGTCCTCACAGCAGGTTGGGAAATGCTGCTGCTGGGGCAATCTCAACGGGCTTTGCTGTTTCCTCAGTCAGGGCCAGGCGGGGCAAGGCAGGCGAATGGAGAAGCAGGCCCCAGGCATAGTTTGCTGCCCAGAGAAGCCAGAAATCTGAAGGAGCCTGAACCACGAAAGGGGCCTCTGAATGAATGCCAGAGCTGGGTACAGGGATGTACCTCCAGCCCTTTCAAAGTCACATGGATCACCAGGACATGAAATCCACACTGCAGGGGGTAGGGCCTCAGAGCTCGCTCCCTCTGTACTCCCTGTCACACTCCCGGGGGACCCAGTTTGAAAACCACCTATCTATGAACTTCTCCTTTAAAGACGGGGAAACCAAGGCCCTGGATGGGAAGGGCCTTCCTGGCAAGGACACAGCTGCTCTGAACGGAGCCAGAGCGGGGTTAGATTCCTGCCTCCCTGTGCCCACTTGCTAGGTCCTGCCAGACACTAGCTTCCAAGTATCCTCCCCAACACTGTGTGGGTCAGAGCCCTGGGGACACGTTAAAAGCACCACCTGCACCTTCCCAATTCAAGGCTGCTTCTGTCCTCAGATGACACTTAGCACTGCTTGGACAATGCCATAGTCTAGCCTTGGTCAGTGAGAACTACGAGATCATTACCACCAGCCCGAGCAGCCAGCCCCCACTTCCGAGAAACCCAGTGGGTTTCCTTTTTTTAAAATCTGGATGAGCTGGACCCTTGTCACAGTTCCCTGAGCACACGGCGGGACAGGACCCCAGAGAAGCTCTGGCCACTGTGGGTTGCATCCTCACAAAGAGTCCTCTGTCCCTCAGCTCCCCTGACACAGAAGCCAGTGTCCTCCCTTGCTGGGGCCCGGTGATGGCACAGGAATTAGCTACCAAGAAATCAGGACCTCGCCGCATTCTGAACCCTACAGCCTGGCTCCTCACTGACAGAATGTGAGTCCAGCCTGTGTGGGTGGCCATGAAAAGACTTAACCAAGGTGCTGTTTCACCACTGGGAACGTAAGCGCCCCCAGAAAGGAGACATCCTGACAAGATGATCACTTTGGCTGTGACTGCACCCACATTGGGCCAAGGCCCCAGGACAGCCTTTGTTTGATGGGACTCTCTCCCTGAAGTGAGGAAATAGTGAGCCTCAAAGCAAACGTCTGGTGGCCAGAACACTCCTCTTTCACAACAATTTTGTGCACCCATATAGCTCTTGTTAAACACCTTTCAAAATACCTCTGTGACAGGGGCTGCATAGCAATGTTACTTCCTTCTACAAAACATGTTTTCTCTAAGTATTTCTTTCCTGCTCCTTTTACCACACTCACAGTCCTTAACATGTTTTTTTCCTTTTTGCATATGGACACTTGAAGTTCAGTGAGTCGCTCCTTAGGACTACAATGAAACCTGGGCATAAAGTCTCAGTTGCCACATAGTATCTTTCCCCCAATAGAAATCAGAATTTAACCACCTAACAAATATCCAGGAGACCCACTCTACACCCCCTCCCTTTGGGAGTGCCCAGCAGTTGTAAATGTTTCCTTTTTCTCGAAATGCCTTCAAATTGATTGATATCTGCCATTAATCCACCTGATCTCCCCATTTCTAATTTCTCTCCATTCTCCAGCCTACCCAAGAAGTCGTCCTGATAATGCAAGCCCTTCATTGGGCAGCATGGAACAGCCACCAACGACCAGCTTGGGCAAGTCACTTAACACACTAGCCTCAGTTTCCTCATCTATAAAATCTGTATGTAAAAGCATCTGTCTCACAGGATCATTCTCAGAATGCATGAGACAATATTAGCCATAAAGGCTACTGTGTCACACCAGAGATAGCAGTTGGCTTAGTAACCTATAATTGTCTGCAGGTCTCATCAGCCCTGTAAGGTGCTCAAATGTGTAACACTATTTAGTTGGGTAACTGCTACGTCTCTCCAGCTAGACCCCCAGGAGCCTGGCTAAATAGCAACTAGCACACAGTAGGGTTCAACAAGGCCCTGCAGGGCAGCTGACCCCATGAAATGGTCAAAGGAAGGGACCTGTAGTACCCAGTAAGCGATACAGTGTGCAGACCTACTGTGTTCCAGGCTGGGGCAGGGGGCCTGGAGAGTAAGCCAGGGTCCCTATCTGGGCAGGGACTCCCATATAGTGGGTAGGGCTGATAAACCCAAATGGAGATAATAGGTCCAAAGTATGCATGGGGGTGGGGTGGAAAGGAAAGGGCCTGCCAAGACAGGCCTAATCCCTCCTGAGAACTGGGTGTCTTAAAGGCACAATGGGTTAGAGTAGTGCATACCCATCATTAAGGTCAAAAGGGTATACTTATTAATGATATGGCCTGTATAAAATTGGCCAGAAGCTAGAATCTTATCCTTGTTCTAAACACACAGCTTGGTTAGGAAAGTTCTTGGAAATCACCCCCACCCAGCCCCCAAATCATTTCATGAACCCAGCACATTGCTGTCTCTGCAGCCTCTGTGCCAGGCCCTGAGGGAGCGGCTTGAATCCTTGAAACCACCCCGTGTGTAGGAGCTACTATTGTTCCCATCTCAGAGTAGGAGACGGACAGATCCTAACCTTAACTACTGCACTGGATGTCTCTGGCTGTATAGTGGCCCTCGTCATTATCACTGTCCCTGCTACCAGCCACTTTCAGTGGAGGTTTCTTGGGACCAGCAACAGTCTTTCTTCACCTCCAGAAGAATTGGCCCTGAAAAATTACTGGGAGATAGGTGCCCCAACTTCTGTCCTGGGGAAAGTCCACCGGGTGCTGGCCCTGGGGCTAGGTCCTCCGTTCTCTTAGCCTTGGAAGTCTCTCCACCCCAACCTTTATCCCCACCTTCCACCAAGTCAGCTCTAAGACACCCTCCTTCACACCTGGTGCCAAGGTTCTGCATCCACGTGGCCGCTTTCCTCCCCAATCCCACACCCTAGTCCGGGGTCCCAGCAGTCCCCTGCTGCAGAGTTGGACCCCAACCCAAGGTGGCAGGAATGTTAGGTGGCAACGGGGAGGGGAAGTGTGAGGTGAAGAGAAGGCCAGACTCGAGTGTACCTGCAAGACGAGGGGTTAAAACAGGCGTTCTCGAGTTGGGCACCTTGGGTTCAAATTCCAGCTCACGCTGTGTGTGGCCCTGACTTAAACTCTGAGCCTCGGTTTCCCCACACAGGGTGTGGAAAGGATCCAGAGAGCCGCGAGCTTATGGCGCACCGCACAGGGCTCGGCTCTCCGCGAGAGCGCAATAATGGTGGCTTTCCCAGCAAGCCTGCAGAGAGGACGCGCGGTTCACAAGTCGCGCCCACCGCGCCATAGCACAGCCGGGTGGCCGGAGTCCTGCAAGGGCAGAGCCGGCCAGAGGCGCACAGGGAGCCGAGGCCCACCAGGCAGAGAGGGCGGAGCGGAAGGGCCTCCGGCCCGAGGTCTGCCAGGCGCGGGTCTCCGCCACCTGACCTGGCCCTGGCCGCCTCCCTCGTGGTGCGTCCATGCAGCGCCACACTGAGCTGGCCTGCTCACCGCCGCCGAAAACTGCTCTCCCACCCAGGCCTGAACGCGGCCGGGGCCCCCCCGCGCTCACCCAGAGCCGGCCGCTGTGGTGGCCTGGATAGAACTGATGCGCAGGCGATTGGCCGTGTCCTTTAGGGCCTGCAGCTTCTGCTGGTCAGGCTTATGGTAGCCCTCCATGGTGCGGCCGGATGAGCAGAACACTGTAGGACGCGGAGACACGGAAACAGCGTAGCGACTCCGGCAGAGACAAGCAGCGGCCGAGGCCGGGAGCCGCACGGGGGCGCGTTAAGACTCCCGGGCCCGCCCACGGGGGCGGAGCTCCGGCATCACCCCAGGCCGCGGCGCCGCCGACAGCTCCGCCCAGCCCCGACCAGCCCCGCCCCACCGGCTCCGCCTCCGGGAGCGGCCGGTGCCCCAGCCCTCCAGCTCTGAGCGGGAAACTGAAGCTGTCACTAGCTCGGGCACCTGCAGATCCAGCCGGATGCTCACCATTCGCCTAACCTCCCCTTCTCCTCCCCCGACATTTGCTGGACTGAGATGGGCTGCCAGGCTCCTGTGAGTCAGGAGGCACTGCTTTGTGGTATTAACCAAACAAATAGAAGTAACTCCAGGTTCTAGGCTTGGCTCAGAGTTTGCCTGTTGACTCGCATCTTCACTGTAGACCACTCTGAGTCTCCTTCCTCTGCACAGCCCTGGGTAGAACAGAGAGGGGAGGCTTCCTTGGACTCCCGCTTCACAAATGAGCAAACTGAGACTGGCAAAGTCAACAAGGTCACTGGGCTGGTGGCTGTGGGGCTCTGCCCTAGCAGACCCAACCCATTCTCAAGCACTGGCCCCAAGAGAGTGAACCCATGGCTTTAGGGACCTGTAAGGGAGGTCGGGGGTTGTGAAAATGAGAGTAACGGTAGTAGTAATGATGATACCTGCTAATGTTAACTGAGAAAGTACTAGAAGCAGACCCTTCACAAGTTATTAGGGCCTAATAACACTGCTGACCCTTAGATTATTGGGCCTGGTCCCAAGTCTGTAGGGACAGGAGCACCCACTTCTGCTATTTCCAGACTTCCTGGCCCCCTGGGAAAAGGGAATTCCCAGAGTGGGGAAAGGCAGGGACTGTCATCACAGAGACTGTCTGTGGAATCCACCCACCCCACGCGCCCCATGAGGTCAATACTGTTTACCATGTCTTACATAGGAGGAAGCTCCATTTTACAAAAGAGAGATAAAGGTAGGCTCCTCAAACTGTTACAGAAACAGGGGAGTCCAAAAATCCCCAGAGTTTGCAGCTGGGGGATGGGGAGAAGGAAGCAGCTTTCAGAATGCCTCCACATTCCTGAGGCTGGTGGCTAGTGTCTTTCTTATGCAAAATGGCTTGGATGCTTCCAAGGCCTCAGGTAGATGGGGAGGGATCTTGAACCAGGGGATGATATGGAAAAAGCAGACAGAGCCTACGTAAGGTTCTGTGAATGGTCAGAACTGTTTGCAACACCCACTGCGGCAGAGGATCCAGTCAGGGATATATAAGCAGCTGCGAACATTTTAGCTCTCTCTTGCTCTTGTGTGCTCCCTCCATGTGGCTTGGAGAAGAGGTCTCAAGGATGCTTTAAGAGGCTCTCGCCATGCGGTTTTGAGGAGAGGAGATCCATGCAGTTTGCAGGAAGAAGGCAGTTTACAAGGAGGCTGAGAATCCAGTCGGTTCTGCATTGAGAGCTGGAGGGCACCACAGCACAGAAAGGACCTCCCCAATCAGAATTGAGTGATTGGCAGCTGCTGGTAAAGCTGAACTGTGTTTGGAAAGTAGGGAAATGGTGTTTCTGACCTTCCTAAGACTGGCCAGGTTTGGTAGGGGGGAGGCAAGGATATGTGTTTATGGGTGTTTTAAAGAACATAAGACTTAACAGCAGAAATCTGCAAATAATCTAAATCTATATAACTGTTATACCCTGGCTGGTTTGGCTCAGTGGATTGAGCGTCGGCCTGCGAGCTAAGTGTCGCTGGTTTGATCTTCCAGTCAGGGCACATCAGAGAAGGAAAACTCTGACTCCAAAAAACCTCCGCTGCTTTGCGGCATACCTCTTCAGGGGAAAGGCTAAGGGAGTAAACCCCGACAGAAAATCCGGAGCCGGAGTCCCTAAGGCGGTTTGACGTTGTAGTCAACACTGGCAACTCCTGCGGCGCACCAGAAGCCAAGCTGTATTGACTCCGTCTTTCCCTTGGATCCTTCAGCTGCGAAGAGAGGGGGGGGGGTCTGCTGCACGGGCAACAGCAGACCCTCCATGTCACCCTGCCCAGGCTCTGTAGCTTCATCGCAAGATGTCGATTCAACACGGGAGGAGACAGATACGGTGTCACTCCCGAGTCGGACTGCACAGCCATTCTCGGCGGTGCAGATAGACTCTTAAGAAGCTACACCATCGTCTCTCGAGACGGACGGCTGCCGAATTCGAAGAATATAACTGTTAAATAAATAATTCTTTTTCTTTTCACTAAACTCTGGTATTGAGAGTTATAATTCTGGCAGCGGGCAATCGGGCCCCTAACTGAACAGCCCGTGGGTTTGTTTTCAATTGGAGCAGCCCAGGGGTTCTGTAACAAAACTGGTGGCTGAGCAGGGGTCTGCACCATATGTTTTATGCTGATCCCCTGGGAGAGCTGTGGGAGGCACCATTGGCAGGCCCTGGTGTCTCCCCTCTGTGTCCTTTGCATAGTCCACACCCAGAGCTCTGAATCATGTGGGACAACAGACTGGATGTGAATGAGTCCCCTATCCTCCCCCTCAGTGCTCCTTGGCTCTCAGCTGCCCAGCCAGATCCCAAGTGTGGCATCCCTAGCACTTGGCTCCTACTGACCCAGCCCGTCAGAGGCTCGCCCCCCGGCTGGCCAGTGCTGCAGGCTGGATCAGAGTGAGGTAGCCCTGGGCTAAGCCATTTCTGCCCTCAGGCTGCTCACAGACTAATAAGAGGACATACCTTTGAAACCATTTGGAAGCTCTGTGCCTTCCAACTCTATAGCCCTTAGAGCAGTGGTTTCCTATTCTAAGCCTCAATTTCCCCATATGCCCAATGGGACTAATTTTTGCCACTTTGTGCCCACCCTGGTATCTGATGGTGTCATGGGATTCGCTGTGGCTCTCGAGATCCATTGTGATAAAAAGAAAATGCCCTTCCATCTGCCATACCATGGGGCTATAGGGCTATAGGAACCCCTGGGATAGCTGCTTCTCATCTCAGGGTTCCAGGTGAATGAGACCCAGTTCATCCTGGGCTTCAGCCATATGTCAGCAGTTGTTGGTCTTCCCTCAATGTCAGCTTCAGAACCAGAACCCTGGACTGGCTGGACGGTTGCCAACGCCCTGTTCGTCCAACGTGGTACTCCTGTCCCCAGGTACTGGGTTTTTATTCAACGACATGCACCTCATAAATCACATGGCACTTGGGAGGAAGAGCTTGGGATCTGCTGGCCACAGCTTTCTGCTTAGGTTCAAGCTGCCATCTTGCTCCTTTATTTCCTGCACCCACCCTCTTTCATTCAGCATCTCCTTCACATTCCCGTGGCTGCCAGAGAGAACCCCTGCTCCTTCCCAGTTATATCCTCATTGATTTCCCTCCACCCTTAGAATATCAGCCCCCTCCAAGGTAACATGCTCTGTCCCCCTGACCTCTATCCTATTTCTCTCCACTCATGTTCCCTTCCCCACCCTATTTCAGTCACAATGACTTTGCTTTCCTTGAAAAACACTAAGTTCACTCCACCTAGAGGCTTTTGCACGGGCTGGTCCCTGTGCCAGTAATGCCCTTCCTGAACTCTTCACATTGCCTGGATCTTGTGGATGAAAAAGGGGTGCTATAATAAATCATAAATTTCTAATTGGGCAGATCATGGTAGGTAGTCATCCCACAGGCCTGTAATTTCTTTAGTGAAAGGTTTTAAAGACAGCTCTGTCCATTGTTCTTGTGCATCTAGGTTAACACCCCTTTGAAATGCCAGAAGTAATATCTCTTGAAGTCATTACCACCCGTAAGAGAGTGCATAATCTTAAGTACCCTGTAATCCAATCCCTGCCTTGCGTTCTCCCATTTTATGTAATATTCCCTAAATTGCCTTCTTCATTTCAAATGCATGAAAGAAACTGTCCTGGCCAGGTAGCTCAGTTGGTTAGTGTTGTCCCAGTATGCCAAGGTTGTGGGTTTGATCCCCGGTCAGGGCACACATGCAAGAATCAATCAATGAATGCATAAGTAAGTGGAACGACAACAAACTGATGTTTCTCTCTGTATCTCTTTCCCTTCCCCCCTCTCTAAAAATCAATAAATAAAAATTTAAAAAAGAAAAGAAAAAATAAATAGCAAACCGATATTCTCTGAAGCATCTGAAATCTTGCATTCTCAGCAATTGTCATCAGTTTTCATTCAAATAAAGTCTTATAAAAATTCTCCACAGGTCTGAACATTTCTTAAATCGACAGTCTAGAGCAGCCCTTCCTTCCCATCATGCCACTTTTCTGAGTTTTTACAGTGTTCTTCTCCAATCTGCATGTACCTTATGTTGGCTTCAGGAGAGGGATGTGTTCTCTTGTTCTTGGCTAGCTCTACCCCCAGTGACTGCAACTGTGTCTCATATACGGTAGACCTGTGGAATGATGTTACATGACTTGCCCGAGGTCACACAGTCAGCAACCAACAAAGCTGCATGCAAGGAGAAAGGGCACTGGGATACTGCCACAGTACCTCCTTGGCCTCCAGCAAAGCCTGTGTGCCTTAGTCTTAGTCCAGGGCAGAGCCAAAGTCCAGCTCCTCCTGCTGCTCAGCCCCTGGCACCCAGCCAGACCCTCGGATACAAAGGCCCCATAATGCTCATGCCCTTCGACTGGGAACTCTGTGCCTGGGAGATCATCCCGAGGGAACCTCCACCTGCAAACACACCTACGATGGCTGAGGGCAGGGGTTGCTGGAGTCCTAAGCTGTCGTTTTGCCTGAATAGCATGAGGATCAAAACTCCTGAGAAATGGGCTTACTTTTGGGGACAGAAATTGGACTGGCCTGTGAGGAAATGTAGCTACTCACTGGTCCCAATGACCACAGAACTGCTTGAGCACTTATTAAATACATAGTTCCTTGGGAACCATATCCAGCCTTATGAATCAAAATCTCTGGGGTGTAGCCTAGGACTCTGTATTTCTAAGAAGACCCTCAGGAAATCTGTTCCAGGTTCTGAGAGCTCTCCAGAGAAAAACACTGGGGAGACCCTTAGGATCTGAGTTCACTGCCTTGCCAGGTGCCTCACAGGGTTGAGTGCAGTGTGGCAGGCAAAGCCTTGAAAGTCCAGTGCGTGGTGGAAAGATGTGATATGTTAAGAGAGCAAAGGCAAGGTATAAAACAGCAGGGAGGGTGATCCTACTTCTGTCAAAAATAAATAAAAGCAGACGTGTGCGTGTGTGCATGCCTATGTACGTGCATGTTTCTAGTTTGTATGGGCAAAGCAGAGAGTCTGCGGGGACAGGCTCCAAGCTGTGGGGGACTTTGGAGGCTGAGTCTGAGGGCAACTTGTAGTTTCTATTTTACGAATTTCTCTTTTGTTGGAATTTAGTGCCAGTGAACATGGCTTTTGCCAGTGAACATAATCTGAAAAAAGTGAAGCCAAAATTCCATCTTGAAAAAGTACTGCTGAGGTTGGGAAGAAGGATGCATTTTTATGAATGCACTTTCTCTCTTGACTTCTCATGGTTATGTAAAGCTGTCCCTGTGTTTCATAAGCCAGGCGGCTGCCCTGTATGTTTTTGGGTTGGCAGCGAACCCCCAGGCGGTGGGTGCTCATGGGTGGGGGCTCCTTCTGTCCTTGTTTTGCCAACTGCATCAAAATCAGGGTGGGGCTATCCTGATATGCTCCTGCACGTCCATGGAGTGTGCACCGATGAGGCATGAATGGGCCCCAAGCAGCTGTGCTCCTGAGTGACAGCACTGGGCATCACTTTGGCAGGGCCAGCCCATGTGCTCCTGGGGCACGCTGGGGCCAGGCACTGGGGTATGCCAGCCAGCCCAGGGCTTGCAGTGGAGTCAATATCCCAGCTGGGGTTCTCAGGCATTTTCCTGACTCTTATCCAGGGCCATGGCCTGCAGGGCCTGAGATGATTGCTGTGCAAGTCTGTGTTCAGCCTTATGCCCACCAGTACTTAGTAGATGGTCCACTCATGGCCACTGTATATGGGCTTATAGGTTTAGTACTTGAATTGTAATAAATCCACCTTTCCGTTCCATGCCCAAAATTTCCTTTAGGAGGGTTTTTCTGGAAAGGCTTCTTTTGATAATCCCCCCCTGCCCGAGGAAGATGTGATCACACAGTTCAACCCACTCACAGAAACTGTTTTCTCTTGAGTAGATTATTGTTACTTAAAAAACACTTTTTCCTCCCTAAATAAAAAAGTAAAATATGCTCATTGTAAAAATCTGGAAGGTAGAGAAAATTTAAAAGTAAACTAAAGTCATGCAATATTCCACTCAAAGAGGATCACCATTTAAATTATTCATTCATTTAACAAATATTGATTCATTAGAATTGTTATGAAGAAAACAAAACAGGGTCAAGGGTCAGGGGCTAGTGTGTGGGAGTGAGGATACATCTGGACTTCAGGTGATCAGGCAAGGCTGAAAACAGGTAGTCTTTGCTCAATATGTGTTTGAGTTCTTTTTCCTTTCTTTTTTTTTTTAACACATTGTTAGGATCATATAAAATTTGCCAACTTTTCTGACATTTTCATGTTAGCATATCAAAATCCTTCAAAGTTATCATTTTTACTAGGTGTGCATTGTCCCATTACAGAGCTATGTCCTCATTTATTAACCATTCCTTAGTGATGGGTATTTGGACTGTTTCCAGTTTTTCACCGTTATGTATTACCTCACAGTTAACATTTTGGTACCTAAATCCTTGTCCTCATGGCGGGTTATCTCCCAGACCTGAGTTCTAAATGGGGAACAACTGGGATGGATGGTGGCAACCCTTCTAAAGCCTCTGAAACACACCTGGCAAAGAGCTCTTCAGAAAGTCTCGTTCTGCAGCTCAGCCACCTTTGCCTCTAGCTGGAGTGGCCCCAGAGTGTGCTCAGGGGAGAGGATGGAGAAAGGGAATCTGAGATCCCTGCCCTTTCTGAGCCTCAGTTTCCTCATTTCTGTAGAATGGGCTCATTCTCACAACACAGAGGTTGCGTTCTCCCTCTGTGCCAGGCCCTGTGTGCCAGGTCAGAACCCTGTGAGGACACTCTCAGCCCAGAAATCCTGGGTGGACCTGATTCAGTTGGTTAAAAGGCTGAAGAAGAAAAGAGATTTCATAGTAGCAGCTGCTAGCCCTGTGCTGAGCCTAGCCTGCCCTTCATGATGGCCTGCCCTGCAGATCTGTGACTTGCATAGCCAGCCGCCACAATGGAGTAAACCAATTCCTAGCAACAGATTTCTCAATATAGATGTCTGTCCAGAAGATATCCAGCCATGTAATGTGAAAACTTTATCGAAGAAGAGACAAGATACAAGAAATATTGTACATAGGACAATGGTGCCTCAGTCTCCTTCAAAGTAGGCACCTTGGGACCTCACACAGTTCTCCCAATCACCATTAGTTGCCATTGTACTTTCCTGAATCTCATTGCTGGTCTGAAATCTCTTCCCTTTCAAAGGTGATTTTAATTTTGGGAAAAGTGAGAAGTCGCAGGGCACCAAATCTGGGCTGTAGGGGGGCTGAGTCACTTGGGTGATTGCATCTTTTGCCAAAAAAACTCTGCATGAGCTGTGATGCATGAGCGAGCATTGTCATGATGAAGCTGCCAATCACCAGCTGCCCATAGCTGAGGCCTTCTGAATCTTCCAAATAGTTTCCGCAGAGGAATGCTCATGCTTCACACAGAATTTGATGCAGATTCATTGCTCTACTCGCTCTGTCATTTTGAATGTGAGGGCCACACAGTACATGTGCTCACTCAACAGCATCTACCACCCCTACTGACTAGTACAGTGAAGTTGTCACTGTTCACACATGCACAGTCCAGTCCATTCTCCTTGGCTGCCAGGTTACATCAATGTAACATTATATTAACAATGACTGGACTTTTTTTCTGGACAGACCTCATAGCGTATATCTATGGGTTCTGCTTGTCTGGTTGGGCCATGGCTGATACACATACAAAGAAGAAAACTTCAATGCCCCATAACCCCACCATCCAGAGATCACCAGGGACAACTTTTTGGTATTTCCTTCCAGTGTTTTTTTCTCCCTTCCTATCCATGAACATAAATATCTTAAACAGGTTATGAACTGCATACTTTGCTTTTGCTTACATTGTTGTGCATCTTAAATCCTTTCCCACAGAGTCTATGTGCTATTTTTTCTCCCCCAGGATTATTATTGGCACAGAGGAAGGTCAATTTTGCATTGCTTCTGTTTATCCTGTAACAATACTTGTGCTTCCACTCCAGCCAGCACTGTGCTGCCAGGAGAGGGGGCTTTCTTCCAGTCAACACTGTGTGTCCTTGGCCAGTCTCAGGACCACACTGGGTTGTTGACCCTCTGAGTCACCCCGGAAGGCCTGGAGCTGGATATGTTGGTATTCCTAAAAGGTGAGCACCAGTATTTAGTCCGGCCAACCCCTGCCAGGCCTGCTTTCCTTGTGCATAAAGAAAAGGTGCCTAGTCATTGTAGCTTGCAACTTCAGTAGTGGAGCCTGGGCACCTCCCTGGGCGGGGAGCAGGGAACCGCCTCAACAGCCTCTGTCAGCTCCTTCCCAGGGCACTGTGCCAGGCTGTGCTAGGGCAGTGCTGTTGACAGTCGGGGCACTTTTAGGGCAGTTGGGCTGCACCTTGCATGGTCTGCAGGATGGGGTTGGGGGAGATCTTCACTCTTGTCACCCTTTCTCCTAGCACCTGGGTTTCTGGTGGCGGTGGCTACTTTGTTCTCGTGGATATTAAAGATGCACGTGTTTATTTTATTGTGTGGAGATGAAGTAGATTTTCTCCTGGGTGTTTGTGGAATAGCTGAAGGGAATGGTTACTGAGAGCAGGTAGGACTAAAGCACTCAGGAGAAAGGCATGTGGAGGGGCTGCTTCACTGTCCCCAGCCCCAGCTCCTCCTGGGAAATACGAAGCCATTAAAGGGTGAGAGGATTGGTGAGGAGAAACATCAAGTCCCAAACTCAGATTAGTTGCCTTCCAGACACAATGGCTTTTACTTTCTCTCTGCCCACCTGCCCTCCCAGGATTAGCAAGGGCATCCAGCCAGCCTGTTGTTCTGCTGACTTAGATGAGCAAGCCCTTGGTAAAGCATTGCTCTGTGCTACTGAGCAAAACAGAGTTGCTGCTCCTGCTGGCCACCCAGTCAGGACAGGGAAAAGGTTTCACCATCACTGACCCTTTGATTCACTCATCCATTCGTTTGTTCCGTTTACCAAGGATCATGTACTGGTGCTATGCTAGAGGCTCAGGAAGGAGAACAGTCCTGTTACAGTTCTTGGTTCTGAGGAGGTCACAGGTCACAGACTGGCAAGGGCTGTGTACATGAAAGATTTGCCTGCTGTGATCTGTGCAAAAAAAAAAATTGCCTGCTGAGACTGCAGATGAAGGAAGTCTCCAAGGAGAAGGTTTTGATATATGTAACAGTATTCCCTGCAACGGAACTACACCTGTGTAAGGCTGGCATGGGTAAGGGGGATTGAGACAATAAATCCATTTCAAATTTTAGAACACTGAATTGGAAAGCAGGGACAGATGTCGAGGGGAAAATTGTGCTGGGTTTACACTCATCTTCTGCCCTGGGCCTCAGTTTCTCCGCTTGGCCAGTGTCCTGGCAGGGCGCCTGAGTCTCCGTGGTCCTCCTCTGGCCTAGGGCTGAGAAAGCCCTCTGAGAGCCACACCTGCGAGGGTGATGGGGAATAATCACAACAGGCAAAGCAATCTCTTAACCAGTCAATGGCTGCATCATAGGGAGCAATGCTGCTGTCATTTCAGAATGCTCTTCAGAATTTTTCAGGGACCTAGAGACTTTCTCCACATTTCACAGGCCCATAAGCAGGTGGTGGTTCAGTTCAACTCTTGCCTCTGCTGTGCTCTAGCTGGGTGAACTTGGACTGCCTTTGGCAAATTACTCAATCACCAGTTCCCTCCTCTGAATGAGGTAATAGCATGTCTCCCAGCTGGTCGTGATGGTAGAAATTCACTCTGTTCCACACATAGTGGCACACACCTTGATGATGTACCACACTGTAGATACAAAGGGGCTCAAGCAGTGCCAGTTTTCCATGGAGTCATTGTCTAATGGGAGTGGCCTGTGTGTGCGTGGGTGTGCACATGTGCATGGGCATGCAGGTGTGGTGTCACGCACAATGCCTGGGACAGAAAAGCTGCCACCCCCAGCCTCAAGGGTCAGAGGAGGACTAACAAGTAGCACCTGCATGTGTCCTGCTCACCTGCCACGCACCTTGCTCTGCCCTCTCCCCAAGGTACAGCATGGGGAGATGCTGGGTGATCAGAGGGGCTGAGCTTCCAGTCATTGCACTGAGCCATCATTTAAGCACTTCGAAGTCCTCTGGGCGCATAATTCATAACCTCACCCTCCTGGGCTGGAGTGCAAATAGCTCTTCAGTCTCCTTTTGGGTGGGAGCCCAGGTGAGTCAGGGAAATAGGTGCTGAACCGGTGCTGTGGCCACGGAGGGGTGCGGGACGCTGACTCCCAGGCACACTGGGCTCTAGACAGGCCCTCTGCGGGACAGCAGTCGTCTTCTGGGGATGCTGGGAACAAGCGTCAGAGTGAAGACCAGGGCTTTTCTACTGGGACATTTTGAGCTTTTCTGTAGTTGTGCCAAGTGATAATATAGTTAATATTGAGTATTTTATTATAAATTACTTCTAAAATTTCTTTTGTATTACACTCAGGGTATTATTTTAGAATTGTGTGTGTAGGCATAGGTCTCTATGAATTCCAGGTCAGGTTAATAAAGGTGGAATTACAAAATACTTTTTTAAAAAGGGGGTGAGGTGCCTGCTGGGGTGGAGGTCCCTGGTGCAGACCACATGGTCAATGGGGACTGCTGCCTGCATGCCATTCCTGTCTGGAGGGCCTGGTGGGAGAGGGCAGGGGCACACAGAAGTCAGTAAACCTCAGTGCGAGCAGGATGGGAGATGTCAGCCAGCTCTATTTGGGAGAGAGAACTCTGCCTGGGAAAGGCCTAGGAGGGGCAATCTCTGGCATCAGGGATACAGCAGATGGAAACAACAAAATTGGGCTTGGGTAGCAACATGTGTTTCGTACCTGCTTCAGAAGCCAGGGCACCGTTGCTAATGCTCTAAGAGACTCCAAAGAAAACAGGGGTTGGTTTGCTGAGGGTGCTTCTAGACCTTTGCAAGAACCCATCTTTCTGGAGTGACAGGGACCTGGTAAGAAAATAGCCCTGTGGACTGTGGCTGTTTTCCTGGCTCCATTTTCTGTGGCCCTTTTCACACTGAAGGGCTGACATCAATCTAAGTACAGTCAGTGCCGCTGCCCCCGATCTGCCCCCCACCCTGGGATGACAGGAAGTTGGTGGTGTGTGTTGGCGTCACGTGTGGTCCTTTCCCTCCACCTCTCAAAGGTGCGGAGAGGGTTAAATAAGAATGCATACAAAGCATGCAGCACACGACAAATGTCCGTTCTGATTACTTGTGGAATTGCACTTCAAATTTACTTAAACTCATCTGAAATAAATGCTGGTCAAACATGGTATGACTGTCACATTAACTGTATTTTCTTTCAAGCCATTCTATTTCTGTTGGTTAAACCTCCCAGTCATCTTCCCTGTAGCTAAGTTACCTGGAGAACCTGGAGAATGTAAAGCTCCCTCAGGGCCTCCTGCCAGTGTTCGGACAGCACAGGTTCACCACAGGCTCTGTGTGTGGCAGCTGCTGTCTTCTTGCCACTTAGCAAGGTTTAGAATCTTGACTTGGTCTCAGCTTTTTAGAAACCTGTTAGGCCTCTTCACACTACACGTAGTAGGTAACCCAACATGCACCATCTGCAAGGTGGAGATGTAGACTGAGATCCAGGGTTTGTTTGAGTGACCGTTTCTATCTGTTTTTCCCTTCAGCCTTCTAGGGACCTGGCTTCATCTAAAGGTGGGCTTCCCTCAGGGACCACCCAGCAGTCCAGTTTCTAGCTTCTCATTTACAGTAGTAGGAGAGACAGGCTGATTCCTGAGACAAACATTTGTTTCTCAGAAGCTTCAATAATCTTACTCAGTCTCCTTACTTAAAGATCAGGTTTTTAGCAACATACAAATCAGGATACATAAACAGGGAGTGAAAACATCATTAGAAAGAACCCAGAAACCTAAAACCCCACCCTCTACAGCTTATTTAGTACCCATTGACCTTAGTTTTTCAAGAAATTCCAATGAAACTAGTTATCTGGTTTCCTAGGTCATGACAGATGAAAAGCAAGCGAGCAGACCGTTTGAGCTTTTAATAAATTGTGGTAATGAGTGACCTAAGAAACTATAAAAAGCAACCTGGAATACTTGATCACGGAGGAAATGGAGTCAAGAAAGGAATTCCAGGCCAGCTTTTTGGTCTGCTTGGCTTCAGGTCCTTGGCCCATCACCAGCTTAATAAGCAGCCTTTGGCACATAACTTCAATCACTCTCAGCTTCAACTTCCTCCTCCCTAAAATGGGTTATTTTGCAGATCAAGAAGATAATGAGATGGCAATCTTTAAGTGTTGAATGAACATGCAACATTAATGATGACTGGTGTGTATGTGTGAATAAAAATAGCCACAGAGCAAGAGTTAGTATATGCACTACTCTAAGAAAGCAGGCAGGTACAGCAAACATTTTAGGGAGAATTTTGTTTGGAAACATATTAAAATGTTAACAATTATTAGGGAGATATACGATTAAGCCATTTTCCTTTAAGCTTTTCTCTGTTTCCTGTAATAATCACATTTTACTTCCCTCATTCCCTTTCCTTCCATATCGTCCTAGAAGCCTAGCACACAATGATAGCTCAATACATGTGAATGGACTTACGGCCCAGATGGAGGCATAGACAGACATGCTGTGTCTCCCTCCACAACTAAGAAGGAATACAACTACCTCAAAACTAGAAACAACCGGAAGTTCCAGAAAATCAAACTGCATGGAAGTCCAACAAAGATATAAAGAAGAAATACTCATCCAGACAGGTAGGAGAGGCAGAGTTGGGGCGGAGAGGACGCGGTGTGGTGGTGGTAGCAGCAGTGGCGGCAGCAGCATGCTGGTGGAAAGCACAGTTACACGTTTTAAGAAGTCAGAAGGGACACCTGGAAGCATTCCCAGGTACATATCAGTAAAGAATGAGGAAACAAGAATTGAAAAAAATGAGGAGAGGGTTGGGAATCTCTGGGACAACTTTAAACATGACAACATCCAAATCACGGGGGTGCCAGAAGGAGAAGAGGAAGAGCAAGAAATTTAAAACTTATATGAAAACATAATGGAGGAAAACTTCCCAAATTTTGCAAAGGAAATAGACATACAAGTCCAGGAAGAATGGAGAGTCCCGGGCGAGCTGGACTCAGAGGGGACTACACCAAGACACATCATGATTAAAATGCTAAAGGTGAAAGATAGAGACTCTTAAAAGCAGCAAGAGAGAAGTGGAGAGTTGCCTACAAAGGGGTGCCTATAAGACTATCAGCTAATTTCTCAAAAGACACTGCAGGTAAGAAGGGACTAGCAAGAAGTACAGTATTCCCTCACATATTGCGGGTGTTACGTTCTAGACGCCCTCACAATAGGTGAAGTCCGCGAAGTAGGAACCTTACATTTATTTTAGTATTTATATATATTTCAAGGCTTTATAAACCCTTCCCACACACTTATAAACCGTTCCCAGTCCCTTATTAACCTTTCCCACTCCCTTATTAACCTTTCTCACACTTTTATAAACACTACTTATGTTCTTAAACATACTCTTAAACCTACGTAACTTTTAACAACATACGTATACAGTACCGCAAAATCCCACAATATACCGAAAAATCCGTGATAAATAATTAAATGTATTTACAAAAACCCCGCGATGCAGTGAGGCTGCGATAAGTGAACCACAATATAGAGAGGGACTACTGTATTCAATGTGATGAAAAGCAAGGACCTACAACCAAGACTACTCTATCCAGCAAAGCTATCATTTAGAATGGAAGGGCAGATAAAGTGCTTCCCAGACAAGGTAAAGCTAAAGGAGTTCATCATCACCAAGCCCTTATTATATGAAATGTCAAAGGGACTTACTTAAGAAAAAAAAGATGAAAACTATGAACACTAAAATGACAACAAACACACAACTATCAACAACTGAATCTAAAAAATAAAAACAAAAACAAACTAAGCAAACCAGAATAGGAACAGAATCATAGGTATGGGGATCATTTGGAGGCTTATCAGCTTGGAGGGGGGAGGGGGAGAAATGGGGAAATGGTGCAGGGACTAAGAAGCATAATCAGTTGGTACAAAATAGGGGAAATTTAAGAATATAGGAAAGGGTGAAACCAAAGAACTTACATGCATGACCCATGGACATGAACCAAGGGGGGGTGAAACTGCTGGAGGGAAGAGGGGGTACTGGGCAGAGGGGAGCAAAGGGGGAAAATGTTGGAACTACTGTAACAATATAATCAATAAAATATACTTAATTAAAAAAAACAAAACAAAAACAAAAACACATGAATGGAGTGAATTTGGGAAATGACCCAAACTGTAAAGTCCCCTATAAACTATGTTTTTGGCTGTGATTAGAACTGTATCCTCCACCTGGGGAAACCTTAGAGCAGCGGTTCTCAACTTGTGGGTCGCGACCCCTTTGGGGGTTGAACTACCCTTTCACAGGGGTCGCCCAAGACCATCAGAAAACACATATATAATTACATATTGTTTTTGTGATTAATCACTATGCTTTAGTTATGGTTGGGGGTCACCACAACATGAGGAACTGTATTAAAGGGTCGCGGCATTAGGAAGGTTGAGAACCGCTGCCTTAGAGGAAGAGATGGAATTCTTTAGCTGTCCACTCATCTGAGGCTTCTGTGTGGCCTGTGACCTTGCTGACCGGAACAGGCTGGACATAGGTAGACATGGGTTTTGTCAGCCTTGTTCTCGCACCCCACCCCATCTCTCTAGTATTAGGCTCTGGCAAAGAGGAACAACTCATTCAAAAGATTCCATTTCTATAAATTGAAAACACAACTAAAATTTATTAGGTGCTAAAACTTGGTTTTGAACTTTTATTAAAAAAATATATTTGCAAACATATAAAATTTAGGATGAAAAATGCTCATTCGAAAACATGTAATAACTTAATATTTGCAAACATACAGAGATGGTACAAAATTCATACCTTTAAAAATGTTAATGATGCAGTATTGCGCTCATGGAACAAAAACCTTGCTGTAATTCCAGAGCTGCTCGCCCCCACCTTTCCAGGAGCTGAGTCTGGTACACTGAAAGTCATGAGAGCCACTCGCCCAAAGCAGTAACACAGAATAAAAAACCATTTAGGAGAACACATACTTTAAAAACATGTTTAAGGAATCACAGATAAAAGGAAAACAATTTTGCATTTTCCCCACTCTCAAGTGAAGAATATTGCATCTCAGCATTTAACGAAGGTATCAAATCAAATACAAAACCAAGTGAAACATTGCACACATCTTTCTTGCTGAAAAAACAGGCTCCTTGAGGCCCCAGGGCACTCAGGGTAATGTTCTCAAGCACAGCTTTTCAAAGGCCCAGGGTCAGTTGCTTTACCTGGTGCAGATCTTAACATTTTAGATACCTGAAAACACAGGGCACAAGTTACTTCAAGTACAAGTGAATAAAACCAAAGGTAAGAAAGAAACACATGCTCAGCAGCAATGTGCAGCAAGAATGCAGGACACACGTTCCTGTGATTCCTTGTCTTCACCCACATGGACTGGGCCCACGCGTGCCTGTGCCACCTCATTCCTCTTGTTTCTACATTTTGCCCAGAGTTACAGTATGATGGCTGATTTTGTTTTTTTTTAAAAGTAGTTAGGCACCTTCAATTTCATGTTGCATTATTAGTAATACAATGGCAGTTATGGCCTCTACTACCAAAATGAGAAAATTTCAAACTACATTCTTTGGGGAGGAGAGTAATAAAGCTGCACTGTTTAAAAATATTTACCTAGTAGAGGATGAGATGGGGTTTGTAATTTTACAAGAAAACATAGGCAGAAAAAAGAACAAATGTTTGACATGCAAAGTTGGGTCAGACATACCCTAAACAAAGCCTGTGCATCCTCTGGCAGAGAAGGACCCAGGTCCACTTAGGCTCTTAACAAAACACCACTGTGATGATGGCCCAAAAGCCTTAGAAGGCAAGTTGTGGACATGCACATGCAGACAGCAAGAAATGCTTCTCCTGACACTGACAGTCATTTGAAAACTTAGGATTCAAAGTCACACCTTACAAATCTCAGGAGCCTCTGCCTTAAAGAACAAGGTTGTTTGGAGGTGCAGGAGTCCATTCAAAGACATCACATGAACTGTAACAGAAGAGCAGTACCCCCCCCATCCCCCACCCCGGGGATCGGGGTGGGCACACACATAGGCAGAGCGGCCTAAATGCAAGTCACCTGGAGCTCTGCAAAACCTAGCAATAAGCATCTGTTTGGTGTCTGTTATGATTCAACTAAGGTTCCAGTAAAGACACTGTAGCAATGTAAACATGCAACTCAAGCTAGCATGAGGTTCTGGATAGTGAGCCTGAAAGAGGAATAAGGCAACTGAACTGTGACTCTTGGGCCAGCGGTATCCAAGTTCAATTATCCAGGCTTGGCCTGACTTTTCTAGGAACTCATTCTGGCCTAAACTTCCTAGTAATCATGATGGTGAACTTCTGGCTTCGGAACTTCAAATAAATGCTTTGAATATATAAATCTGGAAGTTGAAACAGGCATACCCTTTTCAAGTCTCCATGACTTGGGCACTTAAAAGTTTACTTTCACATTAAGGAAAACTTATCACAGAGTCTTCACCACCTGTCATATTTATTCCCTTGGATTAAAGGATGAAAATGAACAGATCTGATTACAGACCCTCTTTAGGATATTCTCTTGTAAATCCCTTAATATTATTCATACTCAAGTCATCATTTCAATTAAAATGTCTATTACAACAAGAATCCCTTGATTTTTCTGTTTACCAGAGCCCACTGAGACTATGCCTGGAGTGTGATCAAACCTACTGGTGCAGCTGTTTCTGAGAACAGTCATGTGGCTCCCTGGAAACCGTCTCCCGGTGTCAGTAACACTCCATACCTTACTTTTCTCTTTCCCTGTGATACACAAGCAATTCATTTTTGGTTGCTGAATTTACACACTACCTTTGTAAACAAACTATTCCTAATTGAGTCTGAGAACTTACAAGGTTTCCTGACTTCTGCACAATTCACACATAACTAGGTAGATGCAATAGAAGACACTAAATTGAGAAGCAGAAAAGTTGCCCATGTTTAGATTATCAAAAGCCAACCCAACAAAGCGTTCTTGCTAAAAAACTAAGACCAAACTAAAACAAGTATGTAACTCACAAGTAATTTTCTAAAATCTCAGCTAGAAAAAAAATCTAAGGACTTACGATTGAGTTACCATTAAAGCTTAACTGATTGCTCCCGAGGAACCATCACACCTGTCAGCATTATTCACAGCTAATCCTTATGCTAGCTGGTTGAGCCACTTGGGTTCTTACCCAATCATTAAATAGTGCTCAGAAAAGTAAGCAGTGCATCTTAATTGGTTAAATACTACAAAAGGACCTGTATCATAGAAACGAAGACACTTTCATTCAAAGAATATCTTAAAATTACTATTGCTGAAATAAATCAAAGTCTACATTAAAATATTACTGATCACCATTACATGCCATAAAAGAATAAATATAAATCATGGCAGATTAATAGCAGCATAACAAAGCATCTTTACATATTTTCACACTTTGGGCTGCAAAAGTACTCACAGCCTAGGAATACATTGATAAAGTTCTGAATTTCACTTTGTTTTAAATCCACATACTACAGTAAAGTAAGGGCAATGTGAGTAACAGCTCCCTTTTCTGCATAGCTTCAAAATTATTCTCAGTAGACACGAGGAATGGAACCAGAATGGCTTTGTCAGATTGGTCCACTGGTCCTTTGTCAAAGTGTTAAGGAAAACAATCAACAATGACTTCTGTGTTTACACAGAAAAGGAAAATAAGGCTATGCTTCACACACAAACGTAACATTTTCAAAACCACTGGAGAGTTTGATTTAAAGTGAGGATTTCTGATAGAAATTTGAGATTTACTAGCCCCAGCCTTTGCTTCCAAGGAGTGACGTGCCTGCTCCCACACCACCACAGGGCCTGGCAGGACCCCAGGGGCCTGCTGCACGTCAGCACTGAGGACACCTAAAAACAAAACACAACTTTCAGAACTTTAAAGGTCCAAATGAGGCATTTGTAGAAAATATACTTCACTTGAACAAATCAGTACTAACTTGCCAATTTAAACTCTGATCCTTACAGCTTCAAGCTACATTGCACAGAGCTGACTTCTGCTCTGTTCAGAACTTGACTATCAGCCTAATGCTCACGTTTCTAGGGGGACAGAGGAGGAAAGGGGTACAGACTGGGCTGAACTCTTAACTGCTGCAAGGCTGGTGAGACTTCCTCCCTAAGACCTCGAAAGTGAAAGCAGCTGAAAATCAAGACTCCTTATTTCACATACTTGCTTATAGCTGATGAAAACACCCACGCAATTTAACACAATGGTCTTTTTTTTTTTTTTCAAAACAAAGGTCTGCTGGTGATGCTTCACAGTGAAACCTCCATTATCACTGAGAACGTCACTTGGAAAACATTCTTAGGAAATGAGTCTCTTTCTCATAGGCTCAATTTCAGGATTCTCAAAACTCTGTCTTGTTTAGAAGTTTCCATGATGAGGCCTATTTGTTTCTGTGGTTGACATTCCGTCTTCAGACTGATTTCTGCTCCAGTCATAGGCTGTGGTTGTCTTTGTTCTTGGTCAGAACCTGCAAGTAGACTTCATGAAGTGTACTGAGGAAGCTGGAGTCATTCTGGAAGAGATGGTGATGTCAGTTACCTCCTCAGAACTAAGTTCTTGATAACAGCTTAGGAAAAAAAGCTGTATAAATGATTTGTATAACTAGTCACCCAAAGAATCACTCCACCACCCAGAAAAAAACCATGATTAATATTTTGGAATTTGCTCAGATATTTTTCCACCAGGAGTATATGCTCAGAAAGAGGAAAACATTACTACCCGTTAGTCCTGAATTTACTTTATGACCTAATTTCTAAGAACTTATCATTTTTTTTAAAATTAAAGAATGAAAATTCAAAGACTGAACTGATATCCTACATACCTTTATTAGATGTATTAATGTATCCTGGAGCTGAGACTTGCTGAGAATAATGGAAGGCTTTCTCTGAGTTTCTGATGCTGCAACAGTTAGAGGAGAAGGGGAGCTTGCTTTCCTCTCTAGGTCGGTGGCCCTTGTAACTGTCTGCTGGAAAACACTTGGGGACAGCAGGACTGAAGACACTGCAGTGGTTGTTGCAGTAACCAGTGGAGAGCCTGCAACCTGCGGGGGAACAATGGTCATTGTGTACTAAAGAGCAGAAGCCAGTAGCCAGGCTCAAAGTAGGAAATGCCTGATAACCCGATAAGTAGCAGGAGACTGGAGCGGAGTCCAACGTAACTCTGGAGTTCAGATTAGCATTCAGTAGAAGCATTTCAGCATTTTACGTCTGGTTAGGAAGCCTGTTATCTAAAGGAGGAAGAGCTCATTTATGTGATAAGAATACTGTAGAGCTGTTATGGGAAGCCAAGTCCTATCATCACAGAAGGGGAATATGACAAATAGCTGGCATGGTATGCACATAAGAACAATGCTATGATAAATTAAAATGTAAAGTTTTTATATGGGGAGGGGCAGGGAAATGACTGGAAAAGGGCACAGGGAATATTCTGGGGTGATGGAAATGTTACATATAGAGATTGGGTGGGGTTACTCAAGGGGTACATGTTTGTCAAAACTCATAAAAATCTGCATTTTATTATATGTAAACTTTACTTCAATAAAAAGAGAATTAAAAAATCCAGTAGCATAAGCATTAGTTTCTTTTGTAGTGTTCAATTAATTTACCGTACCACTGCAGGTATCAAAGATAACGATTTCTTTCTAATGAACATCTACCTCCTTCCCCCATTTAGAGGTGTTTCTAAGATAGTAACACTAACCATCAGAACACACTTAACTAGTAATAATCAGTATTTTAAATAATTCTCACACTTGATAAAATTAACGAGATATCCAGAGGTGGATTTAACGGTGGGTGCACCAGGCGCGCGCCCTGGGCCCCGACTTCTGAAGGGCCCCAACTTCTGAAGGGTCCCGCAAGTTTACAACTTGTACGTAATTAAAATTGCACATATGAAACCAAACTTGGTGTCATTAGAAAAAAGTGTAAAGTTGGGGTTTTGTGGGGTCCTTCAGAAGTTGGGGCCCAGGGTGCGCGCCTGGTGAGTGTGCTGTTAAATCCGCCCCTGGAGATACCCATGTCTCTTCCTCCTGTCACCCTCCTCATGTATAAGTAACATAGAGCCTGCCACAGTTCTGGGGTATGGTTTGGGGTCTGAGCCATTTAACTTGTTTTGTTGGTGTAGCACCAGGCTGAGAGCTCCTGCCGATCACCATGTAGCAGGACAAGGTACAGAAATGACTGGCTGACAAGACCAGTCAGAAGCTGGCTTTAGCTTAAGATCTGAGACTTGAGGAGAGGTACAAAGGCTCAAAGACAAATGGGAACGTAAAATTTTAGGAACTGAAAAAAATAAGTGTGCATTTCACAGTTGGTGGTGATGGAGGGTGGGGACAAATTTTAAAATATGGGGCAGGGGAGGACAAGCAAGGGGCAGAACATGCAGGCCTGGGAGGCTTTGTTGTCAGAACGTTGGAGGCCAATGAGAGCAGTGTAGCAGGAAGAGACGCTGTCCTCTGTTAACTGGGACATCGTAGCTTTTTCAGGGCAAAGACTACTTCCTGCTCAGAGAACCAGGCTGATGTGCTCTCAGTAGTCACCCATTCACAGGGTGAATGTCCACTCTGTGGCTGACACTGCTCTTGTACACACAGTCAGGGAGGATATCCACACAGAGAGATGACGCCAGGTCTACAGAGGGTCATGGCAGGGACTCTGGGTGAACAGGAGGAGCCTGACCTATGAGGGAGTATCTTCACAGGCTTGAAAGCTAAAACTTTTCACTCAAGTATTTCACACCCTGCAGAACTTAAACATAATGTGTTCTTTAGAAAATGGGAGTCCTTACCGGGATGGCACTGGATAACACCTTTGGCTGGGAAAACACTTCAGGATCCTGGTTTTGCTGCATAGACTGCAACATTTAAAAAAGAAAGATGAACAGATGTGGCACATTTCAATGAAGATTTCATAGTTACTGGGGGAAAAACGTTAAGTTAGCCAGCAGGAAACATGAGCAATAATTCACACTGACTAGCCCCTAGATTTCTGAGGGAAGAGGCTGACAGGAACTTGTGACAATGCAACTAACGATGTGACTACAGGATGAGAGTGTCTGGACAGAGCCAGACCCTTTCCCCACTCAGTTCTCCAAGGAGGTATGTGCAAAGCCTTTAAGGTGTCTCTAAGGAAAAAGCTGGAACAGATAGCTCCTATAAGAGCTGGAGACAGCCCAAGCATATTTTTGCTGTTGAGTCTGCAGAGATGCAAGATCCTGGCAGCATAGTGCTTGATTTGGTAATGGTACTAAACAGAGTCACACTTACACATGCTAAATTTTGTCCTCATTCACTGGGAGAGAAAGAACTTGTAGAGCAAATATACTGAAGCCCCAGGCCCTAAAATTCGATACTGCCATGTAAGTGAAAATGTACACATGGGTAAGCTTCCCTTGAAAGGAGGCACGCTAGAGAGCAGGGAGCTCTCCCAGAGGTCAAAATCTGGAGGGGGTAGCATTCAAGATTGACAGCTGCACTTCCAGAGCAACAGGAACTGTGGCAGCAGGCACATTTTAGGGCATAAGACTCAACTATTAAATAGGACACTCTCTCCCCTACTTGAATGCAGAGAAGCTCAACAGAAATGGCCCAAAATGACAATTTAATAATGTAACCAAGATACTAAATTTCCCCTTTCGAAAGTGTGAAACAAAATATCCCACTGACTAAGAAATAATATACAATTAGTATGATGGGCTCTTCTAAACATCATTTAGTAAAATGTTAAGACTGGGGGTTATTATTAAAGGGCATGAGGCTAAGACCTTGAAATGTAACCAATACACATTGGTTCTATCTCCTTTCAGTTCTGTGATCTTGCAACTCACCAACATTATAAATCACTCATTTCCCAATTCCCTCAGTACTCTGAGCATCTGCCTTGTGCCTGGCACAGCAGGGTGCCCTAAGAGCATCCCAGGTTTGGAGGTATGAGGTCAAATAAAGCTTCCTAGTGAAACTGATGTTCAGCTGAGATCTGAACACCACCCTCATTCCCAATCTGCCATGAAGTCCCACTAATCATACTGTTCAACAAATCCATTTTTCCACATTCTCATGTTCAGGCCTCCATCAAGTCAAGCCTGGGTGACTGCCACAGCCTCCTCCCTGATGGGTCACCCTGCTTGTCTTCTCCTTTCCTAGCATGCCACCCTTTCCTCAAAGCCCTTGAAAGATTCTCCAGGGCTCTGAGGACAAAGCTCTAACTCTGTAACACAGTTTACAAAGTCTTGCTCATCAACCAATACCAACTCCCCCAAGTTCTTTTCTACGGTAGATCCAGTCACCCTACAATTGAGTTTAGCAAATGCCTTCTCACCCCCAGGCCTTTCCACATGCTATTCTCCTTTCCTCAAACACTTTTCACACCTCTAGGAAAAGTCTGGCTAATTTTTACTCAGCTTTCAGATCCCAGCTGAACATTAGTTTCACTAGGAAGCTTTATTTGACCTCATAACGCCAAACCTGGGATGCTCTTATGGCATCCTAACGTGCCTGGCACAAAGGAGACACACTGAATGAGTACTGAGGGAATTGGGAATTGATCAAAGTTTGGGATAATTTGGATCTGAGTGGTCCTGGGTCAAATGAGGACTTCTGGAACTATCAGAAAAAAACAAACAAAAAACCCTAAAATATATATCCTGAGAGGAAAATACAAAGTTTCTTAGCTTTTATCAAGGAATAATTTTGGGAAGTAGAATTGCATTTTAACACCATTTGTCAATTGGGTTGTTTACTACAGGACTTTTGACTTCTCCTTTCTTCTAGCCCCTGATATATTCAATAGCTATCTTTTAAAAAAAAAATTTTAAATAATAATTTATTTGTTTATTTATTTATTTTTAGAGAGGGGAAAGGAGAAAGAGAAGGAAAAAAACATCACTGTGTGGTTGCCTCTCACTTGTGCCCCCTAGTCACGTGCCCTGACTGGGAATCGAACCAGCGACACTTGGCTTGCAGGCTGACGCTCAATCCACTGAGCCACAGCAGCCAGGTCTAATAGCTATCTCTTTAAAATAACTCTGTCTCAGCCTTGACTGGTGTGGTTCAGTGGGATGGGTGTCATTCTGAAAACTGAAAGGTTGCTGGTCAGGGCACATCCCTGGGTTGCAGGCCAGATCCCCGACTGGGGGCGTGTGAGAGGAAACTGATCGATGTTTCTTTTGCACATCAATGTCTCTCTCCCCTTCTTCCTCCTTTCCTCTCTCTGTAAAAATAAACAAAATCTTTAAAATAAAGTAAAATAAAATGACTCTGTCTCATGTCAGTCAAAATCATGGTCTTTACAGTTTTATCCCGTTCAATTATAGCACCCACCCTCCTGCTAGTACCTGAAGGGGAGCAAGCACCATGTTGTTCAGGGTGGTGGAGACTCTCACTGTTGCTATCTTAGGGGGAGGCTCAATGAAGCTCTCAGGTGTGGCCAGCTGGCCGGCTGCTGGAGAAAAGCTGGGTGCCATTGCACTTTTCCCAAGCGACTGTGTCTGTATTTGGTCATGCTGTGGGGTCAACCTGAGTTTCTGGAGAAGATCAACGCTTGGGAGGGATGTTCCAGCGGTATTTGTCACGCTCAGTGGGGCCCTGAACGGGCTCTGGCTGGCAGTCAGACTGGCATGGCTCAGCTCAGGGACTGGCTGACCCAGGAGTGGAGACCTCTGTCTAGGTGTGGTCTTCACTGCCTGTATCATGGTGGTGTTTCGGGGTAAGCTGGCTGGAACCTGTGCAGTAGGCGCTTCTGCTGGTAGAGTGGGACTTAGCCCAGGGCACAACGGGATCGCATAGCTTGGAGCCTGCTTTTCATTGGACTGTGAGATAGAGGCGGGAGTGATCAGCACCGGGGAGGTGACTTCAGGCTGGACGGAGTGATGGGCAGCAGGATGGACACCAAGGTTTTCTGACTGAAGGGTTCCTCCTGACTGCTCAAAGGAAAATGGTAGGAATGAGCTGGCCTCTTTCTGAGAGGCGTCTCCTGGCAGCCTCTCTACTTCTTCCGAATCCACACCCGCAATTGTTGGCTGTTCCTTTGGCAAAGAGGTTCCAAATAATTCTTCCACTGTCAGATGCTTGTGTCCAGATGGAGCAGACTAAAAAACAAATCAAACCACTCAATGACAGTAATCTCTTGCAACCCAGTGTAATTAAACTTCTTTTTCATCAACCAAAAACAGTTTGCAGAAGCAAGCATGACAGAATAGGAGAATAAAATGGAACAAACTGAAGAGGTACTAGCAATAAAGGCTAAGGTGCATCTGTCTCCGTAAGTTGGTGGGTAGAAATCTTCATTAGTAAAAAGATTAAAATTTTATGGACTCCAGATGATAATGTTAGAATTCACTTTTTTTTTCCTGGGCAAAGACTGAGATCAGGTCAAAGGACAATTACCTTATTACAAAGTTAATCGTGCCTTCTCTTGCATGTTAGAAACACATGTCGGGAAATACACTCAGGAAGAAAGAAGGACCTAATGCTGATCAAGTTACTCTACCTTTATTTTCATGGGTCTTGATAAAAAGCTAGGCACTGCACCTTGAGGACTGGGTCTCAGACACCAGAAAATAAATGTAACCATTTAAAATAAACAGGCCATTCCTCATCCTACTCCCAAATCACAGAATCCTTAAGAAACACCAAAGCATTTAAGGCTGAAAATGTTAAATTTACATATATATTTCTGATCTGGCTTACTGGCACCACTGCAATGATTTGAAGGAGAAGTAGTCAAGCTTTCCTGCACCTCCACACAGTGTTGCCTATTCATTTAGCTTTTATTTACTCAGGTGCCCACATCCAGGGTGCCAGGTCCTGCTCTCACCTGGGCCCAAGGAAAAGAGCAGGGAGTGACAAAAAAGTCCTACTAGAGCTTATGTTCCAGTGGGAGACAAACCTAAGTACTCTGAAAATACAAGTGGCCTCAACTTATAGCTTTATTTCTAATGTGTGTGGACTACTTAGTTGTTTGGATGTTTATATGGAAAAAATAATTCACTGAAACACATGATTTTCAGGGCTTCAAAAAGTCTATAAAGGCTAAAGCAATTGCACGTGAAGTATAATCATGATAGTTCTATGGTATGATCACATTTAACAGAAAAATGAGCTCAGTTTTTCCCAGGAAAATATTTGTTTCATCCATTTGACAAGTAACTGCTGAGTTTCCCAGATGCCAGGGGCATTGTGCTGCAATGGTGGGTACAGGGAAAGGAAGGGGGAGGAGGCTTACTGGCAGCAGGCTCTTAAGGGGAGAGGGCTGGGATGCTTTATCAAGGAGGGAGGAGGGAGGGCTGTGAGGAGAGAGGATGTGGGGCAGTTTGCCTGAGGGACAGAAGTGAAGGGAGCGCTGCTGGTGAGGAGCAAGGGCTGCTGGGCAGCAGAGGCAGGGCAGGTGTGAGGAGGATGCAGGTGGTGCAAAGGAACTGTAGTTGAGGCAGAAGCCTCCTCCAGCTGTGAAGAACTGCAATTTCATACCAAACAATTTCATCCTAAAAAAATTCAATAAATACAATTCTATTAATATTTAAAATCTAACATATTGTGGAAATTAATGTGATGAGTTTTTTTTTTTTTAAGTGAAGGAATTCTCAAATCACAAGTTTAGGCTCCCCACTAATAATGCTGCAGTGAGACTACCTTCTAGATTCAGAATCCCACTTCAAATGTAAGGCAGCACTGACATCTGAAAAAATGCAGACAATATTGTATGGTTTAATCTCACATTTTTACTTCTGAAAAAATTGTAGAGCTTATGGTCTGAAATCAAAGATACTTAGGTTCAATTCCCAGCTTTTAAGTAGGAAAATTATATAATATAATCTTTGTATTTAGTTCCCTCACCTGAAAAATGGGGGCAACTATGGTAATCACCTCACAGACCTGTTGTGAGAATTAAATTCTCAATATAATGTCTGGTGCCCAACTTGCATTCAGTAAATGGAAGCTAGCTATTATTATCATATGTAGTCTTTAATATCGATCAGAATAAATCTGTGTTATGTTTTAAAGAACATCAAAAATGTTGAGATATTAGAAATTCATCAAATCCTTGGAATTTCATACCCCCACAATGCAAAATACTGTAACAACAAAACCACTTGATGGCTCTTTCCGCCATTTTTCTGTGCGGCCATAATGGTGCACATAAATGTCCTGGCCGATGCTTTCAAGAGTATCAACAATGCTGAAAAGAGGCACGCACCAGGTTCTTAGCAGGCCATGCTCCAAAGTTATTGTTCGGTTTCTAACTGTGATGATGAAGCATGGTTACATTGGCAAATTTGAAATTATCGATGACCACAGAGCTGGGAAGATTGTTGTGAACCTCACGGGCAGGTTGAACAACTGTGGAGTAATCAGCCCCAGATTTGGTGTGCAACTTAAAGAGCTAGAAAAATGGTAGAACAACCTGCTTCCATCCAGTCAGTTTGGTTTCATTGTACTGACAACCTCAGTGGGCATCATGGACCACGAAGAAGCAAGATGAAAACGCACAGAGGGAAAATCCTGGGATTCTTTTTCTGGGGATGTAATACATATGTGCAGATAAAATGCCTCAATGGACAAACAAACAAACAAACAAAACTACCTGATGGGATATCAGGGCTGTACTATCATAAACTACCCTGTTGTTCCCTGATGTAAGGAGTCATTCAAGACATGTTTAAAACTCACTAGGTAACAACTCAAATCCATTCAATGTAATTCAAAATAGACAATGAATTCTCACATGGGACAGACGTCTCTTTCTGTCCAGGCCACCTAACTGTACTAGAATGTATAGGTTCCATTTCCCACTGTGATTTACTCACTTTTGGATCCCTGGCATCATAAATATCTATTGATAAGTATAGATACCCACTGCCCCATTTCTAAGAAGTATGATAAAATAGACATAACACAAGTTACCATTTCAACGATATTTAAGTGAAGATTCAGTGACATTCAGTACGTTTATAATGCTGTGTAACTACTACCAGCTATTTCTAGAACTTCTTCATTAACTCAAACAGAAACTCTGTACCCATTGAATAACTATTTTTTTCCTCCCCCTACTACCCCATACACAGCCCCTGATAATCTTAATTCTACTGTTTCTATGAATTTGCCTATTCTGGGTACCTCATATAAAGTACTATCATATAATATTTGTCCTTTTATGACTGGCTTATTTCACTTAGCGTGTTTTCAAGGTTCATCCATGTTGTAGCATGTCAGTTTCATTCCTTTTTAAGGCTGAATAACATTTCACTGCATGCATATACCACATCTTGTTTACCCACTCATCTGATGATTGATACTTGGGTTGTTTCTATCTTTTGGCTATAGTGAATAATGCTGTTATGAACATTCGTGTAGAAGTATCAGTTTTAATCCCTGTTTTCAATTGTTTTGGGTATATGTCCAGGAACAGAATTGCTGGATCATATAGTATAACTCTACATTTAACTTTTTGAGGAATCGCTACTGTACCATTTTACATTACTACAGCAATGCAAGAGGGTTCCAATTTTTCCATATTCTTGCCAATACTTGTTGGCCATTTGTATATCTTATTAGGAGAAATGTCTATTCAAGCACTTTGCCTATTTTTGAGTTGACTTTATTCTTTTTTATACACATTATGTTTAGAACAAAATGATCAAGACGATTGGCAAAAAAAGTGCTCAAAAACTACACTGATTTTATTCATTAATGTAAATTATGTAGCTCTTAACCACCACATTCTATTATATATGTACATAAATATACTCTCATATATATGGACAGAAACCAACATTGATATATAAATGCTTTGTAAAAACACAGACCATACTGGGACTACTCTGCAGAAAACCTTAAGTCTTTCCTAGATAAGAATACTATTTTTATGTTATAAGGAAAGGAGCAATCCAACAATAGGACATGGAGAAACCTCACCACGAATTACACCTTAAGCTTCAAAAATGGCATAATCCAAGACCTGGCTGGGTAGCTCAGTTGGTTAGAGCATTGTCCTGATACGCCAAGGCTATGGGTTTGATCCCTACTCATATGCAAGAATCAACCAATGAATGCATAAACAAGTGGAAAAACAAATCGATGTTTCTGTTTCTCTCTCCCCATTCCTCTCTAAAATCAATTAAAAAAAAAAAAAAAAGAATGGCATGATCTGGGGTAGCAATTTTTACTTGTCTAGTGGATCAGCAATCAATTTTTGAACAATTAAAATGTCCTGCATTTACATTTGGAATGATTCTACACTTACACTTAAAAAGTAAGTATTTCTAATGGTTTTAAATCTACTTCATAATAAAAAATGAAACTATATGGCAGAACCCTGAACCTGTACTGCAAAAGCAGACAGTTTACAGATTTCCCAATGCTGCCTGTCTACAACTTCTGCCAGGTCAGAAACAGATTCTCACACTTTCTCTGGAGTAGGGTGTGTGGTAAAGCATTCGGGTTTCAGAGGTATCTCCCATAAGGAGGAATAAATGATGGTGTGATGGCAATAAGTTATCATAGACAATGCTCACTTTATGGGAGACCCTGTGCTATGCACACAAGGTGCATTACTTTATTCATTGGTGAGGGCAGTACTATTATTATTGCCATTGTGTTTTATTTTTACTTAATTTTATTTATTTCTTTTTAGAGAGAGGGGAAGGGAGGGATAAATAGAGGGAGAGAAACATCAATGTGTGGTTGCCTCTCACGTGCCCCAAGCTGGGGACTGGCCCGCAATGCAGGCACGTGCCCCGACTGGAAATCAAACTGGTGACCCTTTGGTTTACACGCCAGTGCTCATTCCACTGAGCCACACCAGCCAGGGCATTATTGCCATTTTAGATGATGCCCAAGTACAACAATAAAACCAGATTCTAATCTAGTTCTAACAATGTAGTCCACATTCTTACCATTAGGCCACCACAGTGAGATATCAATTAAGCAGACTATAGGTTACCTAATCAAATGAATGGTGATATTAACTTCTGGAAAAGAGGTGCAGCTTACACTTGAATAACTAAAGCGGCTACAGGTCAAAATGTAACAACTTCTGAAAATATGTAACTGGCTGAATCAGTCACAAGACGCTGAGTAAGCAGAGCACGCTTCTCCACACAACCTCCCAAAAGCTTTACAGTCTCTGCACCTGGGAAGACCCTATGACAAGAAAAATTGGCTATATTTCTCTAGCAGCTGGGCTTTTTTATTCATGGATTCATCTTCCATCATCCACAGAAAAGGAGAAATTTTATTCTTCCCTTGTGTCTGAATATGCTTCAAGTTTGGATTCTGAGTTTTATGTTGCCTCATGAAAACTGAATGTTAGTCTGACCATTTCCCTTGGGAGATGGAATTCAGCGAGTGACCGCATACGTGGTGCATGACAGAATTCTAATATACTGTGTCAGCTTTTACATGGTCCCTTCCTCACCCCACAGCTGTCACTGCTTATAGTTTTGTATTTGTATCTGAGATGGGCTCTATTGTGCCCATCTCAGATCTCCTACCTGGTAAATAAACTGAATACACAAGAAACTATGCACTAATCTTAACCATGGAATAAAAAAAATACAAAATCTACTAGGGAAAGTCCCAAGGGAATTTTAATACATGAATTATGAAACGGAATTGGAATTCAATACCACTAAGGCTTGAGAGCATTATTTCTCAGCACTAGATGGCAGTGTTATGAAACAAATGTACTATCTCTGTAGGTACTGATTATGCATTTAAGCTAATTTTAATTAATCACATGGCTTCTGACAATATTCATAACTCAGTATTTCACAGAATTTTGCCACTTTGGTTTATAAAATGGAAGTTTAAATGTATGTGAGAAATAAAAAAATAACAGCATCAGCATTATTCGCATTAGAGAGGACAATTCTGAGTGCCCACCACTTGAAGTCTGTCTACTGACCCACCACTGGTGCTTTTATACAAGGCTGAGCACCTATGGCTTGTCACACTCATCTTTCATCTTTCAAGGAACAGTACTTTATGGTTCTTTAGGCATTTTTTTTGGTTCAAGTTTTCATTTGGGTCTCATAATAACTGTTAAGACAATGCAAGAATCCTTAACCCCATGATTCAGAAAGAAAAGGGAACTGACTGACCAATTGAACACTGATGGCTGATAAACCAGACCAAGAGAAATCTAGGAACCCTGATCCTTTCTTCCCTTCTTCTCTCAACACACATATTTCAAAAAAATAAATTTTACATAGTACCACTTTTAATATGTATTTTTGACCTTGAGGATCCTAAATACTAATAGAGTAAAAATGGAGTATAGGAATATAGTATACAACATCTGGTTTATGGTAATTATCATCTCGTCGGCAGCCGTCCGTCTCGAGAGACGATGGTGTAGCTTCTTAAGAGTCTATCTGCACCGCCGAGAATGGCTGTGCAGTCCGACTCGGGAGTGACACGGTATCTGTCTCCTCCCGTGTTGAATCGACATCTTGCGATGACGCTGGAGTGTCCTCTGCAGTGAAGCTGAAGCTACAGAGCCTGGGCAGGGTGATATGGAGGGTCTGCTGTTGCCCATGCAGCAGACCCCCCCTCTCTTCGCAGCTGAGGGATCCAAGGGAAAGACGGAGTCAATACAGCTTGGTTTCAGGTGCGCCGCAGGAGTTGCCGGTGTTGACTACAACGTCAAACCGCCTTAGGGACTCCAGCTCTGGATTTTCTGTCGGGGTTTACTCCCTTAGCCTTTCCCCTGAAGAGGTATGCCGCAAGGCAGCGGAGGTTTTTTGGAGTCAGAGTTTTCCTTCTCTGATGTGCCCTGACTGGAAGATCGAACCAGCGACACTTAGCTCGCAGGCCGACGCTCAATCCACTGAGCCAAACCAGCCAGGGCTGTAATTATCATCTAAATAGCTAAAAACAATATGGACAAATTGCTGATGGGAATGCAATATGGTACAGCCTCTTTGGCAAACAATATGGCAGTTTCTTATTAAACTAAAACATGCAATAACCAAATAACCCAATATTTGCACTTCTGGGCATTTTCCCCAAAGAAGTAAAATTTTATGTAAAAAACCTGCCCATAAATACTCAAAGAGCTTTATCTGTAATAGCCCAAACCAACTGGATTGGCCAAAAAGTCCATTTAGTTTTTTCTGAAAATAAAAGATACATTTTTCATTTTCACCAATAACTTTATTGATTTGGATACTATGAGTATGTCGGCTATCTCCCGCCGTTGGCTTCTAGTGGGTAGAGGTCAGGGGTGCTGCTAAACATCTTCCAATGCATAACACAGCCCCACAGCAAAGAATTGTTTGGCCAAAATATCAATAGTACCAAGAAACTTCACAAACCACTTCTGACATGTTCAATCAGTCACAGCATCTTCTTCATACACTACACAAATCTTTTTTTGCATTTCTATAATGTTTTTACCTCTCTTAAAATGATAAAGCATTATATGCTGAAAATGTTGCATATTTCCTTCCATCTTCAACATTAAAATGGCTATACAAAAATTCACCAATTTTGATTTTTTAAAAATTGTATGCTGATATGACAGCTGTCATAATACAATCTAACCAAATTATTTCAAATGAAGTTAAACACAACTAAGCACACTACCAGAGACATGGTACAGAAAAAAATATAACGAACTTTTTGGCCAACCCAATAAAAACACAGAAGTCCTTCAATGAGTGAATTGTATCACTTATATAACATTCTTGAAATGACAACTTTATAGAACTGAAGACAGATTAGTGGCTGTTAGGGGTTAAGGATAAAAGGAGGGGAGAAGGTAGGAAGGCTATGATAGGAAAGGCAGTGTGATAATAAAAGGGCAGTCCTGACTGGTTTGACTCAGTGGGTTGGGCACTGTCCAGTAAACCAAAATGTTGCTGGTTCAATTCCTGAGCAGGGCACATGCCTGGGTTGTGAGCATGTGGAAAGCAACCGATTGACGTTTCTCTCACACATCGATGTTTCTCTCCCTTTCTCTCTCCCTCCCCTCTTCTCTATAAATAATTAAATAAAATCTTAAAAATAATATTAAAAGGGCAACACAAAGGATCCTTGCGGTGATGGAAGTCTTCAGTATATTGACTTTGAAGGTGGATACACAAAGCTACAATACATGTATTCATATTTATATATAAAAATTGTGCAGAACTAAATATATACATGCACATACACAAATGAATACAAATGGAACTGGGGAAATGTTAACTAGATGGGTAGATCGTGTTAATATCCTAGCGGTGACAATGTACTATATTCTGCAAGCTGTTATCAATGGGGGAATGGGTAGAGGCTACATGGATATTGACACTATCTACCCATTTCTGTATGATTTCTTAAGACCTGCATGTGAATCTATACTTACCTCAAAACAAAAGGTTTAATTAAAAAACTGAGCTTTACTTACTATCTGTTCACTTATCAAGCCATCAGTTATAAAGAAAACTAATTCAGTCAACAAATATTTACAATGTTAGATGCTGAGACTACAGCTATGAACAAGGAAGACAAAAATTGCCTGTCCTCAGGGAGCTTACATTCTGTTGGGGAGGAGACACAATGAATGTATACGAAAACCACAAACCACGTTAGCTGGGTAGGAATCTGAGGGAGAAAATAAAGCACAGCAGGATAGGGAAGAATTGTTATTTAAAATAGAAAGGTCAGAGAAGGCCTCACCTAAGTAGAGGACACTTGAGACCTGAAGGAAGAAAGGGAGCAAGCCATGTAGAGGAGAAAAGTATTCCAGGTCAAGGGAACAACAAGTCCAAGAACCTGTCCCGTGGTAGGAGCAAGTCTGGCACATTTGTGGTAAGGCAAAAGAGCAGGCAAGGCTGGGGCCAAGTGAGCAAGGCAGAGAGTCAGAAGATGAGGCCAGGATAGGGGGGGGCCAGATCAAGTAGGGCCTCATGGGCCACTGCCATGACCTTGGCTTTTGCGTGAGATGGGACACCACTGGAGAGATTTAAGCAGAGGAATGCCATAATCTAACTTACATTTTGCCAGGATTTCTCTGGTAGTTGGGTTAAGAATAGGAAAGGGAGTGGCAAGGGCAAAAGCTGGAAACCAGACAGAGGGTACTACAAAATCCAGATGAAAGGCATTTACATGGACCAGGGGCAATGACATGAGTAGATGTCATTATGTTGCTGCCCATACATACTTTGGCAGATAAATGACAAATCAAACCTGTATGTACTGCATTAAAATTCTTACAGAATGTTACTCTGTATTTTGTTATCTTGGACAAAGCTAGGACTTTAGCTGTACAAACCTTATCTTGTGGCCCGGACGGCATCTCTTCTAGAGTCTCAGTGCTTCCCAGATGGGAGAGCTGAGTACTTGGCTGTAACCCAGGGCTGGAGATATTTGAGTCGCCCATCTGATTCTTAAATTAAAAGGAAAAGTATATCATGTGAAAAAGTTTGCTATTATTTGGCTCACAAAATAGCAATTGAGGTTATCAGAAGTGCTACTTGAAAAACAAGAAAAAGATCCAAACGTTTTGCTTTGGAGCCTCATGTAACTTATACAATAAAATTTCTAGCAAGTTAAGCACTTCATTTTAGACAATAATATCAGCAACAATTGTTATTTTCATAATCCTTTTAAGGAAAAGCCAATGGCATTACTTTATTACATATACTTTTCCATTAAAAAAATGTCCTCCCGATTTTGAGAAATAATTGACATACATCACTACATAAGTTTAAGGCATACAACAGGATGGACTGATCTACATATTCTGTGAAATGATTATCACAATAGGTTCAACTAACATCCATCTTTTCATATAGGTACAAAGGTCTCTTTTAAGTTAACATATGGTAAAATTAATCTTTTATGGGATGTGCAGTTCTGTGTACCCATCACCGTAATCAGGACATAAAATAGCTCTATCACCCCCCAAAACTCCCTTATACTTCTAATCAGACTTGTACTCTTAGGAACTAGTTATCTGTTCTCTGTCACTGTAGCTTTTGTCCTTTACAATATTAAAAAAAAAAAATCTATTTATATTTAGAGAAAGGGGAAGGGAGGGAAAAAGAGAGGGAGAGAAACATCAATGTGTGGCTGCCCCGGGCACACCCCAAACTGGGGACCCGGCCCACAATCCAGGCAAATGTCCCAACCAGGAATTGAACCAGGGACCCCCCTCTGGTTTGCAGGCTGGCACGCAATCCACTGAGGCACACTAGCCAGGGCTGTCCTTTTGAGAAAGGTGTAAAAACTGGAATTCTGGCTTCCTTCTCTTAGTATAGGGCCTTTGAGATTCATCTCAGCTGTTCTATATTAGTGTTTATTCATTTTTTAAAAAAATAACTTATTTGTTTGTTTATTTATTTTTAGAGAGAGGGGAAAGGAGAGAGGCAGAGAAACATCACTGTGTGGTTGCCTCTCATTCGCGCCAACTGGGGACCTGATGTGCAACCTAGTCATGTGCCCTGAGTGGGAATCAAACCAGTGACACTTGGCTCGCAGGCCGATGCTCAATCCACTGAGCCACAGCAGCCAGGAGTGTTCATTCCTTTTTACTGCTGAGTAGTATTCCATGATATGACTACATTATAGTTTATTTAACCATTCACCCATAGGAGGACTCATGTGTTGTTTCCAGTTTTCGGTGATTATAAATGCAGCTTATATGAACATTCATAGGTTTTTGTGTGGACAAAAGTTTCATTTCTCTGGAGTAAATATCTAGTAGTGATACCTGGGTCATATAGTAAACAGATCTTTTTTCTAAATTTTTATCATTTTATGTTTTACATTTAGATCTATGATCCATTTTGAGTTGATTTATATTATAGGTATTAACATTTAGGTTGGAGTTCATTTTTCTGTTTTTGGCATTTGGATGATCAATTGTTCCCAATTATTTTTTGTAATCATCATATAGCCTTATAAATTAAACTAAATTTTAGGTCTCTAAACATCATAATTACAGATGATAAAAGTCATAAAATGTTACAAAATTCCTGTTAACTTGTATATAACATAAAGTGAAAATATTTCGTTCTTAAACAGAATCCTACAAAAAGATGGAATTATGAATTTTTATTTTTTTATCATTATCTTTTTATCATCACCCAAGGACATTCTCACTAATTTCAGAGAGAGGGAAAGGGTGGGAGAGAGGGAGAGAAAGATTCATGTGAGAGAGAAATACTGATTGATTGCCTCTCGTATGTGCCCTGACAGGGCATTAATACCACAACCTAGGCATGTGCTCTGACCAGGAATCAAATCCCAGTGACCTTTCGGTTTGCGGTATGATGCTCCAACCAACTGAGCCACACTACCCAGGGCGATTTTTAAATTTTTGGAAACTTAAGTTCTATTTGCGTTATCTAATCCCACATCTGGTGAGCATTATCCATGTCAAAATGGAAAACAAAAACAGTTTAGAACATTCAAGATTAAAAAAAAAAAAAGCCTTAAGCTTCACAGTCTAGACCAGTGGTTCTCAACCTGTGGGTCGTGACCCCTTTGGGGATCGAACGACCCTTTCACAGAGGTCACCTAAGACCATCAGAAAACACATATATAATTAGATATTGTTTTTGTGATTAATCACTATGCTTTAATTATATTCAATTTATAACAATGAAAATACATCCTGCATATCAGATATTTATATTACAATTCATAACAGTAGCAAAATTACAGTTATGAAGTAGCAATGAAAATAATTTTATGGTTGGGGGTCACCACAACACGAGGAACTGTATTAAAGGGCCGTGGCATTAGAAAGGTTGAGAACCACTGGTCTAGACATTAATTTTTTTTGATAGCATACAGTAAGTGGATGTGATTAGCACAGGAGTAGATACTCCAATGTTAAATGAATGAATGATATGAATTTTTTCTATTTAAATGCCTTACCCCTTATATTATTTCAGAAAACCACTTATGCAGTGTTACCCATTTAAATAGAGGTGAAGTAGTCTGTGAAAACCTATGAAATATCTTCTAACATATTTCTTTGTACATCACCATCAACCAATCTCAACACATTATGGAAAATGCATGGAACTGAATTGTATTGGGTTGCTGCTCCTGAATGGTGGAATGTAGACCTCATTCTCCCCCACTCCTGCTGTCTGGAGGCTCTGGGGCTCCCCCTTGTGCCTTTCAGGGGCCAGGAAGAAGAGCATTGCTGGGACATTCCTGGAAGATTTATTCTGATTTTTTTTGTTAATGACAGTTCCCAGTATCTTTGAGGCTTGAGGGAAATGATTAAGAGACAAACCTTTTGAAGGGAGATTTAACAGTATTTGCTAAAAATCTTAAAAATGTCAATATTGGCCCTGGACAGGTGGTTCGGTTGGAGTGTTGTCCTGTATGGCAAAAGGTTGCAGGTTTGATCCCACGTTGGGGAGAATGTGGGAGGCAACCAATAGATGTTTCTCACATTGGTGTTTTTGCTCGCTCTCCCTAAAATCAGTGAACATATCCTTGGGTGAGGATTAAAAAAATAAAAAAATAAAAGCCAAAATCGACTGATCTATCAATTCCATTTTAAGTAACTTATCTTGAAAGAAAATGTTGTACCTGATGTCTTAGGAAGCTACTAGGATATATTCTGAATTTTTAAAAGAATCAGGAAAATCTAGGGTATTGTTTACATAAGGCACAGAAAGAAAAGTACACAGATATTAACATCACAACACTTTTATTTTACTAAATGAAATCTCACAGGGACTCCCTATGTAGTTAGTTATTGTCAAAATGATGTTACTCTTTGGGAAAAACAGGTTACAAAACAGTTAATAAAAACTACTTTTAAAACTAGTTAATAAAACTAGTATATACAAATACACCACACACACTGAGGCATATTTATATATATTTCTGGAAGGATACATACAAGGCATTAAAAGTGATTATCTCTAGCTCTGGCAGCTGTGGCTCAGAGGATAGAGCGTTGGCCTGCGAACCAGGTGTCGCTGGTTTGATTCCCAGTCAGGGCACATGACTAGGTTGCACGTCAGGTCCCCAGTTGGGGGCGCGAGTGAGAGGCAACCACACAATGATGTTTCTCTTCCTCTCTTTCTCCTTTCCTCTCTCTCTAAAAATAAGCAAACAAATTAACTAAAAAAAAAAAAAAAAAAAAAAAAGAAATTCTAATTTTAAAAAACTGATTATTTCTAGGTAGTGGAATTATGACTTTTTTCTTTTACTGTAATTTTTAAATATAAAAGTTTTTGTAATTTATATGTATTGCTTACATAATAGGAAAATAATGGTGCTCCTATTTTTTTTCAGAACAAGAAAGTCTGGGTTTAAAATTTTTTTCAATTAACTTAAAAATAACAACAACAACAACAAAACCCCAAATAAACAACCTCTGCCAAAATCCAAGATTATAAATCCCGACTAGGAGCAACTCAGAATGGGACGATTATAAAGGACTGGTTTCAGCTACCTTTCTTTACATAAAAATAGGGAAGTTGGTTGGACTTAAAACCATAAAAATCCTAGAAGAAAACATAAGCAGTAATATCTTGCACATTTCTTATAGCAACATTTTTTTCTGATATATCTCCTTGGGCAAGGGAAACAAAAGAAAAGTAACAAACGGGACTACATCAAACTAAAAAGTTTTTGCATAGCAAAGGAAATCATCAACAAAATGAAAAGAAAACCCACTGAATAGGAGAACGAACATATTTGCTAATACATCTGATAAGGGGTTAATATCCAGAATTTATAAAAGAACTTTTAGACTTCTAACCAAGATGGAGGCCTAGACAGACACACTGTGACTCCCTCTACAACTAAGGAGTACAGCTACCTCAAAACTAAAGACAACCAGAAGTTCCAGAAATAGAACTGCATGGAAGTCCAACAAACAAAGATACAAAGAAGAAATACTCATCCAGACAGGTAGGAGGAGTGGAGAGAACATGGTGCTGTGGCAGCAGCAGCAGTGGCAGGACGGTGGAAAGCATGGTCACACATTTTACAAACTAGGGAGGGACACCTGGGGAGTGCTTCCAGCCCCAGACCAGACCGCACAGCTCATGGTCTCAGAGCCAGGGGAAAATAAAGCCTCATTGCTCCTGACTGTGCAAACCAGTGGGGGTTGGGGCGGAGGAAGAAACTGCCCATCTCAGCAGAGTCCGCTTGTTTAAAGGGCCCCCATGATCCTAGAACGTCCGCAGACCCACCTATTCTGGAAATGATGGCCAGGGCAACAGCTAGAGAGGCATCAGTCCCATACAGAGGTGGGAGAAGTGCCTAGAAAAGGGGCAGCTGCTGAGCAAGTGGCATTGTTCCCTCTCAGACCTCTCCCCCACATACAGCACTATAACATGGTGAAACAGGTTGCCCTGTACTGAAGAATACCTAAGGCTCCACCCCTTACAACGTAACAGGTGTGACAGCTCTACCTAAGACACAGAGGCAAACAAACACAGGAGCCTGTCAAGATGAGAAGACAGAGAAGTATGGTCCAAAAGAGGGAACAGATCAAGGTCCCAGTGGGAGAACTAAGCAATAAGGAGATAGCCAACCTAAGAGACATAGAGTTCAAAACACCAGTGATAAAGATGCTCACAGGCTTGACAGATATGCTTAAGTATGACAAGTGTGTAAGGAAAGAAGTGAAGGCTATATTATATGAAACAAAGGAAAATCCACACAAAACCAATGGTGAAAGGAAGGAAACCAGGGTTCAAATCAATGAATTGGAACATAAGGAAGAAAAGAACAGTCAACCAGTACAGAATGCGGAAACAAGAATTGAAAAAAATGAGGAAAGGCTTAGGAACCTCTGGGACAACTTTAAACATGTCAACATCTGAATCACAGAGGTGCCAGGAGAAGAGGAAGAGCAAGAAATGGAAAGCTTATGTGAAAAAATAATGAAGAAGTTCCCAAATTTGGCGAAGGATATAGACATACAAGTCCAGGAAGCACAGAGTCCCAAACAAGCTAGACCCAAGGAGGACCACACAGACACATCATAATTAAAATACCAAAGGTGACACAAGATAAAGAGAGAATCTTAAAAGCAGCAAGAGAAAAGCAGAGTTACCTACAAAGGGGTTCCTATAAGACTATCAGCTGATTTCTCAAAAGGAACTTTGCACGCAAGAAGGGACTGGCAAGAAATATTCAATGTGATGAAAAGCAAGGACCCACAACCAGGATTACTCTATCCAGCAATGCTGTCATTTGGAATGGAAGGGCAGATGAAGTGCTTCCCAGACAAGGTAAAGTTAAGGAGCTCATCATCATCACTAAGCAATTATTATATGAAATATCAAAGGGATTCACTTAAGAAAAAGATCAAAATTATGAAGAACATTAAAATGACAACAAACTCACAACTACAAACAACTGAATCTAAAAAATAAAAACAAATTCCAACTAAGCAAACCAGAATAGAAACAGAATTGTAGGTATGGGGATCATTTGGAGGGTTATCAGCTGGGAGGGGGAAAGAGGAGAAATGGGGAAATGGTGCAGGGATTAAGAAGCATAATTGGTTGGTACAAAATAGACAGGGGGAAGTTAAGAATAATATAGGAAAAGGGTGAAGCCAAAGAACTTATATGCACAACCCATGGATATGGACTAAGAGAGGTGGGATTGCTGGAGAGAAGGGGCGTATTGGGTGGAGGGGAGCAAAGGGAAAAAATAATTGGGACTACTGTAACATAATCAATAAAATATAATGGAAAAAAAAAAAAAGAACTTTAAAAGCTCAACACCAAAACAACAACAACAACAAAAACAACAACACCAATAACAACAATCTAATGAAAAAGTGGGCAAAGGATCTAAATAGACACTTCTCCAAAGAGGACATACAGATGGCCAATAGACATATGAAAAGATGCTCAACATCACTAATTATCAGAGAAATGCAAATTAAAAGCACAATGAGCACCTCACACCTGTCAGGATGGCCGTCATCAATAAATCCACAACAAGTCCTGGCGAGGATGTGGAGAAAAGGGAACCCTACTGCACTGTTGGAAGAAATGCAGACTGGAGTTACCTCAAAAAATTAAAAATGGAACTGCCTTATGATTCAGCAATTCTACTTCTGGGAATTTAACCGAAGAAACCCAGAACACTAATTTGAAAGAATATATGCATCTTCATATTCACTGCAGCGTTATTTACAATAGCCAAGATTTAGAAACAACCAAACAGCTATGGTACATTTACCCAATGGAATACTACTTGGCGGTAAAAAAGAAAATTTAACTCTCTGTGACAGCATGGATGGACCTAGAGAACATTATGCTAAGTGAGATAAGCCGGTCAGAGAAAGACAAGTATTGTACAATTTCACTCATATATACAATCTAATGAACAAAGTGAACTAACAAGCAAAATAAGAGACGGACTCATTGATGGAGAGCAGGCTGATAGTTCTGGGCAGGGTGGGTTGGAAGGTGGAGGAGTGGAGCCAAAAAGAAAAAGAAAAAAAATAAAGAGAGAGAAAGAACTCATGGATGCAAACAACAGCGTGGTGAATGTGGAGGTGGGTATATGGAGATAAACGGTAATAGAAAAAAAATACAAAAGAAAAAAAAAAGGAAAGAAAACGAAAAGTTGGTTAAAACTAACTGTAGAACTTGGGGAGAAAATTTTTATTATAAAGTTTTAATGTTCAAACAGTCTCTATTATAAATATCTCACTCAAAAGTCTGGAATTTCATTCACTGTATTATATACGCCAGACAGGGGAGATTTAGAATTGGGATTAAATCCTATCACTGAGACCTGGCTTGCACCCCTGCCCTTGACTGTCAATCTCCCAAGTCTCGCCCTAAAAATAAACAATGGAGCCACCTGGAGCCATGTGACAGCTGAGGAGAACCCATCCAAACACTAAGATAATGAATTCATGGGTTAATGCTACTACCAACTCCTTTTGGTTAGATGTTAGGCCAAGTGCAGACAAGAAACAAAACTGTCCTTTATGGGAGCTCTACCGATTTGCAGATGGTTTTCAAAAATAAGAAGAACATACTATAAAGTAAATATCAAAACTTTAATTCCCAAAAGGTTCAGTTTCAGTCTAACCACAAACAACATTTTATTTCTTCTTTACTGTGGAAGACTTTTCTTTACTATAGTAATTATTGTTTTCTCCACATTCTTATTTTTGCAATGTTTATTAACTAGAAATCACATCAGATTCTTATTTTTTATAAACAACGCCAGGACATTTTTTTTTTTTTTTAATTGCTTTTTAGAGAGAGAGGAAGGGAGAGGGAAGGAGAGCAAGTTTCAGATGCAAAAGACAAGAATAGATTGATTGCCTCTTGTACGTGCCTGGACCGGGGATTGTAGGAACCCAGACTAGGGCTTGAACCGACAACTTAGGTTTGTGCCCTGACTGGGAATCAAGCCCGCAACCTGTTGGTTAAGGGGTGACGTTCTAACCAACTGAGCCACACCTACCAGGGCTCACATCAGATTGTTAGAATGAATGCCCACTTGACCTAGAGTTCTTTTACAGCTTTGTGCATAAAAACAAGGTTTGTTTCCTACTTTCATTTTGTGGCTACTCACTCCTGAACTTGAAGTAAGCCAGGCTACCTCCTGGACTGTCTGCTGTAGTGCACAGCACCTATACTTTGTCCATGTGGCACCTTGGTCTAGTCATCACTAGGAACAGGTGACAGAGCCCTGGATTATTAGTTATAGAACACAGAAAGTCCTCTATAAAAACAGAATAAGGTATCTCTGTAGATAACCCATAACTCATTAAGGATATGAAAGAAAATTTAGGAAATATAAGGTAATTAAAAAAAAAATTTATTAATTTGTTTGTTTTATTTTTAGAGAGCAGGGAAAGGAGAAATAGAGAAAGAGAAACATCACTGTGTGGATGCCTCTCACTCGTGCCCCCAACTGGGGACCTGACGTGCAACCTAGGCATGTGCCCTGACTGGGAATTGAACCAGCGGCACTTGGCTCGCAGGCCGATGCTCAATCCACTGAGCCACAGCAGCCAGGGCTTAATATAAGGTAATTTAAAAGTTCAGAAAATGATTCTTGAAATATATTTTCACCCAGTTTCCTAAGAATCAATGAATTCAGACTTCCGGCCAAGATGGAGACATAGACAGACACGCTGGGTCTCCCTCCACAACTAAGAAGGAATACAACTACCTCAAAACTAGAGACAAACATAAGTTCCAGAAATCAAACCACATGGAAGTCTAGCAAACAAAGATATAAAGAAGAAATACTCATGCAGACAGGTAGGAGGGGCAGAGCCCGGGCAGAGAGGACACGGTGTGGTGGTGGCAGCAGCGGAGGCAGTGGCAGGCCGGCAGAAAGCACAGTCACACGTTTTTAAAAATCAGGAGGGACACCTGGGGAGCGTTCCCAGCTCCTCACTGGACCTAGCAGCTCATGGTCCCAGCACCGGGGAAAAGCAAGCCTCATTGCTTCTGACTGTGCAGACCAGTGGGGGTTGTGGTAGAGGCAGAAACTGCTGGTCTCAGCAAAGTCTGCTTGTTTAAAGGGCCCCCATGGTCCTAGAACACCCACAGACTCACCCACTCTGGGAACAATGGCCAGGGCAGCAGCTAGAGCGGCGCCAGTCCGGTGTGGAAGTGGGAGAGGTGCCTGGAAAAGGGACAAGTGCTAGGCAGGCAGCATTGTTCCCTCTCGGACCCCTCCCCCACATACAGCACCACAAGGTAGTGAAACAAGTCACCCTATACTGAGGAATCCCTAAGGCTCCGCCCCTTACAACGTAAGAGGAGCGACAGCTCTACCTGGGACGGGGAGGCAAACAAACACAGGAGCCTGTCAGAATGAGGAAACAGAGAAGTATGGCTCAAAAGGGGGAATGGATCAAGGTTCCAGTGGGAGAACTAAGCGTCGAGGAGATAGCCAACAGATGAGGAAATAGACAACCTAAAAGATGCAGAATTCAAAACACCAGTGATAAAGATGCTCACAGGCTTGACAGATATGCTTGAATATGGCAAACGCTTAAGAGAAGAAGTGAAGGCTATGCTAAGTGAAACGAAGGAAAAGCCACACAAAACCAATGGTGAAGGGAAGGAAACCAGGGCTCAAATCAATGATTTGGAACATAAGAAAAAACAGTCAACCAGTGCAGAATGAGGAAGCAAGGATTGAAAAAAATGAGGACAACTTCCCAAATTTTGCAAAGGAGATGGACATACAGGTCCAGGAAGCACGGAGGGTCCCGGGTGAGCTGGACCCAGAGGGGACCACACCAGGATGCATCATGATTGAAATGCCAAAGGTGAAAGATAAGGACAGAGGTCCTGGGAGCAGCAAGAGACGGGTGGAGAGTTGCCTACAGGTGGATGCCTATAGGACTATCAGCTGATTTCTCAGAGGACACTTTGCAGGCAGGAAGGGACTGGCAAGCAGTATTTAATGTGATGAAAAGCAACCTACAACCAAGATGACTCTATCCAGCAAAGTTATCATTTGGAATGGAAGGGCAGATGAAGTGCTTCCTAGACAAGGTAAAGCTAAAGGAGTTCATCGTCAACAAGCCCTTATTATATGAAATGTCAAAGGGACTTACTTAAGAAAAAGAAGATCAAAACTATGAACACTAAAATGACAACACACTCACAACTATCAACAGCTGAATCAAAAAAATAAAAACAAAATCCAACTAAGCAAACCAGAATAGGAACAGAATCATAGGTATAGGGGTCATTTGGAAGGTTATCAGCTAAGAGGGGGTAGGGGGAGAAATGGGGAAATGGTGCAGGGACTAAGAAGCATAATTGGTTGGTACAAAATAGACAGGGGGATGTTAAGAATAATATAGGAAAAGGGTGAAGCCAAAGAACTTATATGCACAACCCATGGACATGAACTAAGGCTGGTGGGATTGCTGGAGGGAAGGGGGGTACTGGGCGGAGGGGAGCAAAGGGGAAAAAATTTGAACTACTGTAACAACAAAATCAATAAAATATACTTAAAAAAAAAAAGAATCAATGAATTCATTATAAAGAAGAAGACGTTTCCTGTATTAATTTTCACAGATCCATAGTTTCCTCCTAATTCTCTATGAGCCAGTGAGGAATTTGAAACTTCTCATGGGCTCTAATGTACAGTTCTTTACCTAGGAAGTGGAACTTTCTTTGGAGTTTGAATGTAGAAGGTTTATTGTATAGTTTATGGTGGAAACTACCTTCCAGAGCACTGTTTCAAAAGTTTGTTTCCTAAACTCTAGATTCTTAAAGGGCAGTATGTGAAAAATGGTGCTATAGTCAAATGAATCTGGGAACTGGTGCTACTGTTTTATTTATTGTGGGACCTCTCCGAGTCTTGAGCACTTAGAGCTCTAAGAGGATGGGGCAAGAGGAGCCACACTAACAGTGTTTTTTAGCTCATTTGACCATCTGAAACCTTTTCTCCAGGATCACCTGTTAACAATGCAGAGGCCAGCATCAGAGTAGAACTGTTCAGGAAATACAGTTTTTAGAGAGTGCTTCTTATACCTTGTTCTCTGATCTTTTGGTGAGGATTAAACAAGAAATGAAAGTACTTAACTCAGTGTTAGTAAAGAGTAAGGAGACAATTATAATTCTGCTGAAACAAAGTGGAAACCTTCAGTCTCACTCCAATGAGCGTGGGGCTTTTCAGTGCTGATGTCAAGTGAAGAGCCAGGGCAGTTCCAAAGCCACAAGGTTTGAGGACTACTGAGGAAACGCCTACTACTTGGCACACCATGGACAGTTCATAAATATGTACTGAATAAATAAACTACTTCTACTTCATCCAACTCTGGGGAGAAAATGTTATCAGTTAACCTTTAAACTAAAATACGAAACAGAAAAATAATGAATTCTAGAAAAGCCCCTCATTTGGACCTAACTCCAAATGATGCTTAATTAAGGCTGTGAACTTAACCACCAAAAACAGACTGTAAATATGCTCTTTAGTATTAACAGGCGCAAATGATCAGGCCACTTTTTAAAAACTACATAAATTCTGAAGACCTAGCAGAGACTGCAGGGGTGAAGAAGAGGCATGGAGTGGCATGAAGCGTTTTCAGAACTACCTATTATAGGCTAACTTCTGCACTCTAAAACCACTTTCTCCCGTAGTAATTTTACAGGAACAGAAAAAAAACACATTCTCAATTTTCATGCTAAGTCAAAGACTCTAAGGTAAGGAAATTTCTTATTTTTTAGGCTTAAAACTAAGACATGCTTTCTTTTTTGAACTAATTATTTCTGCTGGTCCTGGAGGTGACTGTCCCAGTGCACAAGCCCGCTTTGGTCTCCTCCATCCCCTCTGGCCCTCCGTCGGCATGCAGAGCCTCACCCTCTCGTACTCATCCTTGGCTCGGCTTAGCATCTCCAGGATGTCGATGGGCCTGTGGTCACTGCAGCCGTTGGCCTGGCTGGGACTCTGCTTATCCCGAGCAGCTTGCTGGGAGCGCCGCGTCTCCTCCTCTACTACCCTGTAAGAGGAGAACCAGGTTTTAGAAAGACCCATTTAAACACAACTTGATCCAAGAACTCTGCCGGTTCACTTACAAGCATACAGGAAAAATGTCATGATAACACTGTCTTCACACTATAAAACACAGAGCCTTGCTTACCTCACCCCGGATTATATGACTGACCAAATCACCATTTTATTCACAGCATTGCCAATCAATATATTATACTTCATTATGAGAAGGACAAAAATAAAGAATTCCATTCTGGAGTTGTTAGAAATAGGTACATTAAAAACTCTACTAAATTATCTTTTTTGAAGTATCTCAAAATCAGTCAATCTAACTGGTAAACTTAAAAACGGACAATGTCACCAAGACAAAAGAAGTCAGCATAGCTGAGCAACTCACTGTGGAAGTTTGGAATGAATGAAAAAGTTTAATTCTTGAAAATAAAGGTCTTGGTGAATCTTCAAAAGTTAATGACAGCACTACAAGCAAACAAAAGGTTTCCCTCATTCTCTCCTTAAAAATCACTAAGGGTTAACTAAGGTCAGGGAGACTGGCAATGCTCTTTATTTTGACTGGTGCTGCTTACGCTAATTCTATACTTGGAAATATATAAAGCAAGAAAAGGTGAGGGTTAAGAATGTCACTTACAGGGTTGGGGTCTTTAAATTTATCTGTGGAATTTCATTTCTTAAGAATATCCCCCCTCTGCACATAGAGGTCTAAAGCAATTACAGCGAAATGTCAGGAACTGAAAGCGAGGTGGTGAGCACATGGCTTTTTAATTGTTTCTTGTATTTTTCTTCAAGCTTGTAATAATAATAATAAATTTTAATAAGGCAACTAGTCTTTTTCTTTTTAAGATTTATTCAACTTTCAGTTCCAATTGCAATGAACAGGCCTACCTGCCACAGAATATTATTGGCAGTTGCAACTTGATAATTGTATTAAATGAGAATTTTTCAGACAGTGATGATGACAGGCAATAAAACAATTCAGTAGTTAAAGATTCCTTTACTGTTGTTGTTGTTGTTGTTTTGTTTTTATAGAATAAGAGGAACAGGACAAGAACAGGCCATTCAGTGTCACTGAGTTTGCTATTTTAAAATAGTCCACCCAGGAACTCGCAGTGTATTGAGATGGTTCTTTTATTTGAAAACATTGGGTTAAACAATATTACACAGACTTTTTGTTAACAGCAAAATCATCCTGAGTTTTTTAATATACTAAAATGTATTATAATTCTCTAAGAAGGGTGGGTTTATATATTCCCCAGATTATTATTTTTTAAGCAGGGGAGAGCGCGAATGCAGTCTCCTACTACCACAAATTTTGCAGTCAAGTTTCCCACATTTGGGGAAATCGCAGGGGTCAGCACACCCGGAGTGCAATGGACAAGCCTCGCCCTGGGAAAACCACCTTCGTGATCATGTTATCTCCCTGCCAGGTAAGTATTATTCTCCAGGTTTATCTGACCATAGAATCTTCTTCTGAAGCAGGATTCCTGTCTGGAAAATGCTGCTTTAAGATAATGATGACATTTTCTATCTAGATTCTTATAGCTCTTAATAGGATTATTATTTCTAAAACAAAGGTAGAACCATGGACTTTATGGTAGACTGAAAGGAGACTGGCATGATATAAGGATCAGACCATTTAGAATATTGTTTCTTTTATGTCCGTACTTGTGATCATCTCTTGGGAAATACTGTACTGTCATAACTGAGAGGCCTGTAGCAAAGGATGAAAAGACTGGAGAGATGTACATTGGTTATTTTTTTATGGTAAATTACAGGCAATTTCACATTTTTTGTACTTTTCCTCATTTTCCATAATTAATAGGCACTCCTTTAATATTAAGGAAAAAGACTATTTCAAATGACTTATTTACTATATTCAGCTTATAGACCATACCATCCTGAATCTGCACTTCATCAAGGTTTCTGGTCACAACAGCCTGTTTCTACCTACCTCCTAGAATGCTGGCTGCTTGCCCATTCTTGTATTCACCTCTCCGCTGACCTGGACTGGATCTGTGTTTTGGGTTCAAATGAAGACATTTCTAACGACCCACTGTTCACCCGTGGAACAGGCTACCTTACAAAGCTCACCACTGCTGAAAGCAGAAGCTGTTGGGTGGTGTGGAAGGGACCCTCACATGAATGAGGCTTGGACTCTCAGGCCTCTTCCAATTCAAACTCTCCCTTCCTCTCAAATCCTCAAATATGCCCCTAAGACTATCTGTAAGATTAGGAATAAAGCTCACTTCCATGAAATCTCCAAATTTTATATTCTATGCAAACACTGAAATAAGTTTTATTGTAAACAGTTTCTGGCAGGCTGGATTTCTTCTTTAGGAGTCAACATTTTAACAAATTTAATGGATTTTCAATTTTGCAATGACCAAAGAGAATTTCCAAATTTATATACAGTACATGTTTAGAAATTTGCTTACTCTCCTAAATAGCTTCTCAGTTTTTATAAACAGCTTTTGGAATAAATAAATTTTTTACTCAAAGAATTTTTATTATATTGCAGCTGTTAAAACAGTGATGGGAAGATCTCAGTTTAACAGACTGGGCATTGACAGGCACATTTATTTAGACACATATTATGCCAAAAAAGAATTTTACCTGTCTTTCTTCTGGTTTAGCAAACGCGATATTTTGAAATATGTAGCAAATAGAGGCTGTACACGGGCAAAGTTAGAGCAAAGAAAGATAAAGTAGTATTTTTTATCTTTAGTGTCGAGAATGCCATTTATCACAAAATTAATGTTAACATATAAGGTATTCTCTCCAGTCATAAACAAGCCAGACACTTGAAAACTCACTATGAACAGTTTCACGAGGGTATTCTCTAATCATTTTCAATAATACCTCTCTACTTCAAGTAAAACAAGCTGAAAGCTTAAGCAAATCTCTCTCTCTTTTGGATATTTCTAGTGAAAGAATCCTGAATGCTTTTCTTTTCCCTCTCTGCTTCCTGTTTCTAATTCTTCATCCTATTTGGGTTCAATACAATACTTTTAGACAGGCCTTTAGTCTTCAGTTTCATTTATCATTTGAAGTTTTACATTAGGGGCACCGCTTGCCCTGAGAGAGAAAAAAAGCTCAAAATGGTTTCTTGTGAATAGCTGTTAGAGCTAAAGAAGCCAGATTCTCTTACTCAGGTTCCAGAAGCTCCCAATCTGCAGGAGAAAAGTGTATATACAGTTGACCCTTGAACAATGTGTTAGGGGGTACAGATTCCCCACACACTTGAAAATCTGAGTATAACTTTTGACTACCCTCCCAAAACTTAACTACTAATATAACCTGCTGTTGACTGGAAGCCTTACTGATAACATAGTTGATTAACATATTTTCTGTTGTAAGCTAGAGAAAAAAATATTATTAAGAAAATTGCAAGGAAGAGAAAATGTATTTACAGTACTATATTCACTGAAAGAAAAAAAAATTCCATGTAAAGTGGACCCACAGAGTTCACACCTGTGTTGTTGAAGGGTCAGTGGCATTAATATATTCCAAAGTCTAAATGTTAAAAAAATATTCTGGATTTCAGGATAACCAAGAATGAACAAATCTGTGTCATCTAGGTAAACACAAGTAAGCTGTCTTTCCTGTTACTCTCGAAACTAAGAAGTAGTCATCAAATACATGACTTTGTAAAATAGTTTTTATCTTTTTTAGAAAACAGATGCTCTAAAAAGAAAGTGTGGTTCTAGAGTTGACACATTTTTAAATATGAGTAACACAGATTCACACAGAACGATCCTCAGGGGTGCAGACAGCAGTAAGCACGGCCTGCCCTGGGTGCTACAGCAGGCGCAGGAGAAGCAGGTGGCTGATTAACATCCCACAGGATACGTTAGCAATCCTGGATTAAAACCTTAGCCACGAGTGCTTCTTTTAAAGTGCAAACATACTGGGAATTGAGAGTTTTGGGGTTATTTATTTATAAAAATTAGTTTCAAAATAAGATTCTTTTAAACAACTAAGGTTACTTTCTTCCAAACACGTAGATAAAAATCCTGCAGGAGAGAAAAGGGAATCTTGATTTGACAGAGGGGAAAGAGATGTCAACATTTCTGAGAAGATTCAGGCAAAAACTGAAAAGGAAACATAAGTGTACCAGAATAAGTGTGCCCACTGTAGCATTTTGCCAAGAGCTCTGTAGCACCTCAGGCCCCTCTAGAACCAGTGTCTTCTTGGGCACCTGGAATCCAGACCGGCAGTACCAGCAATACAGATAAGCCATGAGGGGTAGCTTCTGCTGACAGCTTGAGAAAGGACAATGAACCACCATTTAGAACATTAAGTCAATGAAAATTGTTTTCCAAATTCCAAGATTCTGATTTATAAAAAACTCTGTTGGAATACTATCTATTAATGGATTGGCAACTATTAAACCTAGAATCTATGTCAAAGATTAGTTCACTTAAAGAGGTCAGCATGGATGTTGCAGTTCTCCATGCAGAAAGTCTGGAGAGAACCTAAGTTGGATAAGGTGGTTGGGCTGTGCACTGCATGTAGATGACATCCTCTGAAGCCAAGCAGTATGATGGCACTAACCACATATTTAACAGCAAGGTTCTGGTTAAATTACAATCTATTCGCAGGACTGGATACAATGCAGTCATTAGAACACTACAGAGGGTTATTTAATGCTCTGGAAAAATGCTGTTGACATGAAAAAGTAAGATGTACATACAGTATGCTCCTATTTTTGTAAGAAAAAAAATCAACTACATCAACCTAAAGTACACATAAAGAAAAGGACCAGAAGGAAACAGACTAACATGCTAACACACACTAGGTGTAGTAGCAGGATTATAAATAATTTTAGATTTCTTTAGCCTTTTCTGCCTATTCCAATTTTTTTGACAATAAACAGGAAACTAGGAGGGAAATACATAAGTTGGCTCATTCTAGTAACAAAGTGAAGTAGGAAGAAAAGTAATTTTTCATCTCTCACATACCATTACTTAAATAAATAAATGGAGTAATATAAATACTTACTCGGCCATGAGTTTGGCTATGCGGTGACAGTCATTCTTGTCATAAAACCAGATACTGTATATTGACACTTGAAAACAAAGAGAAAAAAATGGTAAAGGGAAATGAGGTTTCAACATACATGTAAGTAATATAGTATTACCATGGGATGCCACAGAATTTATCACTAGACTCTCAAATTGTTAAAGATTCCTCTAAAGAAAAAAATGCCTTTCCCCAAAAATGTTTAGTAAAATTTTTTTAAAAAATAATTTTATTTATTTATTTATTTTATTCTTAGAGAGAGGGGAAAGGAGAAAGAGAGGGAGAGAAACATCACTGTGTGGTTGCCTCTCATTCACTCCCCCAACTGGGGACCTGATGTGCAACCTAGTCACGGGCCCTGACTGGGAATCGAAACAAAGACACTTGGCTCGCAGGCCGACGCTCAATCCACTGAGGCATAGCAGCCAGGGCGAAAATGTTTAGTAAAATTATTAATAAAATTAGGATAGGTAAACTGTTCAGATGAAAACTACAAAAATAGTTGGTTTTAGACATTCTTACCAGCTCTCATTGAGCCTAAGATGCCATTAAGTGTAAGATGAACCATTATTTTATGTATTATCAAGAAAGAAAAATGATACCAACTAAACTAAGAATGAACAGTGACTACAACATGCATTCCAAATAGATAGGAAAATGTGGAAAAAAGGTATTAATTATTGAAAACCAAGTTTACCAGCCATCAAACACTAGAACTTTTGTGAGTCTCTTGAAACTGAAAATACAATGTCACAGTAAAAATAAAGCTTTAAAAACAAATACCAGCTCCAGATCCATCCTATGATCAACTCTGTCCATCACTTCTTTTCCCATCTTTTTTTTTTATCCCCAGTATGGTGATTAGCACAAGAAAGTCCACACACACACAAATTTGGTGAATAGATAAAGGAACTTTGTTAAAGATAACAATACATAAAAATATTGTATATACTTTTTGGATAACGCAGGCTAGAAATGCTGAACATATATGTCAAAATAAATATATGGATAGGTATGGCTTTTTGCTACCATGTGCACCCACTGTGACACAGCTTGTCCCAGGATGCACTTCCTTTCTTACTTCCAACTACTCCCTGGCACAGGAAGGGCAGGTATCATTATGCTTTCTTAAAAAAAACAAAACAAAACAAAAAAAAAACTTTTAATTTTGAAATAACTGAAACTTCACACATTAAAAAAAAAAAAAAGGGCAGAGATCCTGTGTGCCTTGTTTCCTCCAATTGTAACATTCTGTAAAACTGTAGTATAGTATCACAGCCAGACTACTGATACTGATAGTCAAAATACAGAATGTTTCCATGGCCACACCCACCTCCCACGGTCCCCCATCCCACCTCTGACCACTAGCACACTAATCTGTTCTCTATTTCTATAATGCTGTCATTTCAAGACTGTTAATATAAATGGAATCATATAGTATACAACTTTTTGATATTGGCTTACCTGACTCACCATAATTCCCTTGCCATTCAGCCCAGTCATTGCTTATATCAGTAGTCCATCCCCCCCGACACCCCCTTTTTTTGCTGAGTAGTATCATGAAACAAATGCATGAGTTTGTTTAACCATTTATCTATTGAAGGACATTTAATGTTTCCAGTTTTTGGATATTATAAATAAAGCTGCTATGAAATGTTTGTGTACAAGTTTTTGTTTGAAACTAAGTTTTTGTTTCTTTGGGTTAAATGCCCAAAAGTACAGTTACTGGCCACAGCAGTTCCACGTTTAGTTTAATAAGAAACGATTAAACTGTTTTCCAGGGTGGTTGTGCTACTTTATACTCCCACCAGCAATGTGTGAGCAATTTAGTTTGCATTCTTAACAAGCACTTACTGTTCTCAACATTTTAAACTTTGTATGCATTCTAATGGGTGTACAGTATTGTATCTCCTTTTGGGAGGGCAGTTTGATAACTCTGACAATCAGGAGTTAGTTATCATTTATATTAAATGTTCATATAGAGCTTGTTGGGTCAATCTTCATCCCCATTATGTTTTCTGGACAACTGCACCAGAAAACGGTATGGGGCGTTCCTTATTCCTTTGGCCCAGACAGCTTTGTTGAGCTTGGTGTTAATGTGCACACCTGGAGTTCCCATCTCCTTCATGTCAAATCTGCAGATGTCTTTCAGTGCTCAAGGGGAACTCTTCTTGAAACTCACTTGATGGGTGTGCTTATAAATGTTGATGGTGTATTCTCTGGTCACTACCTCACTGACGGCTGAATAACCTTTGTTCTTGCTACCCTTCTTCACAGGAGCCGTTCTGCTGGGCCCAAGTTGGAAAGGAAGTCGTTGTGTTTAAGAAAAGAAAAATTCTTTGATTGATTTTAGAGAGAGGAGGAGAGGAAGAGTGAGAATGACATCGATTTCTTGTTCCACTTGTTTCTATTCACTGGCTGTTTCTTGCATGTACCCTGACCAGGGATGGAACCCACAACCTTGCATGTTGGGATGATGCTCTAACTGAGCTACCCAGCCAGAGCCAAGTCACTGTGGTTTCAATTTACATTTCCCTAACAGCTAGTGATGCTGACATCTCTTCATGTGCTTCTTTGTCATCTATATACCCTCTTTATTCAATTGTCTGTTCGTGTCTTTTGCTCCTTATAATTGTTTTTTTTTTACTGTTGAGTTTTGAGAGTTCTTTATATGTTCAAGACACTAGTCCCTTGTCAGATATGTGATTTGAAAGTATTTTCTCCCTGTTTGCAAATTATTTTTTCTTCTTCTTAATAAGGTCCTTCCAAAGAAAACGTTTTTAATGTTGACAAGGTCTAATTTATCAATTTTTCCTTTCATGAATCATACTTTAGGTGTTAAGTCTAAGAACTCTTGGCTGAGCCATAGTTCCAAAATCTTGTTTTTTCTTAAAAGGTTTATATATTTACATTTAAGTTGGTGCTCCATCTTGAGTTAATTTTTGTACAGAAAGATTTAGGTAAAGGTTCTTGGTTTGTTTTTTTCTTTTTGGTCTAATTATTCCAATATTATTTGTTGAAAATACTCTCCTCTCTCTACTGAGTAATCTTTTGCTGCCCTGTCAAATATCAGTTGGGCCTATTTGTGTGGGTCTATTTCTGAATTATTTATTGTCCCATTAATTTATTTGTTTACCTCTCTACCAATATCCCACTGTGTTGATTACAAAAGCTCCTCAACAGGCTTTCATATTGGGTCAAATAATTCCTTCCTCTTTATGCTTGTTTTTTTAAGAGTATTTTAGCTTCTATAGCCTGTGCCTTTCTATTTTAATCTTAGAATTAAGTTTATCTATGCCTATAAAAAATCTTGCTGGGATTTTGATAGAAGTGCTGTAAGCTTATAGGTCAGTTTGGGAAAAGATGACATCTTTATTCTGTTGAATCCTTTAATACATGAGGAATATGGTACACATCTCCATTTACTGAGGTCTTCTTTGATTTTTTTCAATATTCTTATTATTTTATTTTTTAAATTCTCACCCACGGATGTTTTTATTGACTTTAGAGAAAGGGAGGAAGAGAGAAAGAAACATTGATGTAACAGAGAAACAGCAATTGGTTGCCTCCCTATATGCATTCCAACCGGGGATCAAACCTATAACCTTTTTCTTTTTAAAAAGATTTTATTTATTTTTAGATAGGGGAAGGGAGGGAGAAAGAGAGGGAGAAAAACATCAGTGTGTGGTTGCCTCCAACTGGGGACGTGGCCCGCAACCCAGGCATGTGCTGACTGGGAATCAAACCGGCGGCTCTTTGGTTTGCAGGCAGGCCAGTACTCAATCCACAGAGCCACACTAGCCAGGGCCAAACCTATAACCTTTTGGATGATGCTCCAACCAACTGAGCTACCTGGCCAGGTCTCACCAGTATTTTAGAGTTTACCCAACTATTTAATTTTCTTAAGATTATAAATGGTATTGTTTTTAATTTGGGTTTCCACAAGTTCATTGTTATATGCAGAAATGTGACTTTTTTGTGTGTTTTGATCTTCCATCCTCACATCTTACTAAACTAATTAGTTCTAAGAGTTTGTAGATATCATCCATGAATAGGAACCTTTTATTTCTTCTTTCTCAATCTGCAGACCTTCTATTTTTCTTTTATGCCTTACTGCAGTGACTAGAACTTCCACTGCTATGTTGAATAGCAGTGATGACAGTGGACATCCTTGTCTTGTTCTTGACCTTAGAGGGAAACTGTCAGCCTTTCACTGTAAATATGATGTTTGTTGTAGATGCTCTTCATTAAGATGAGACAGTTCACTTCTATTCATAACTTAAAAGCTTTATTCATGAATGAACATTGAATTCTATCCAATTATTTGTGTTTGTGTATCAAAAATACAACATGGCTTGGCCAGTGTGGCTCAGTTGCTTAAAGGATTGATGTTTCTGTCACACTGATATTTTCTTTTCTCTCTCTGAAAGCGATGGGGAAAAAAAATGTTCTCAGATGAGGATTAAAAAACCAAAACAAAAAACAATATGATTACATGATATTTTTTTTGTCTCCTCTTTAGCCTGTTAATATGGGGAATTACACTGATTGATTTTCAATACTGAGCAAGCTTCTTCGCATATCTGGAGTAAAGTCTATCTAGGCATTTTTTATATTTCTTTTCTATTTATTGTTGAATTTACTAATTTTGGTTGAGGACTTTAAAAATCTAATTTAATGAGAGGTAATGATATGTAGCTTTTTTTTTGTTTTTGTTACTGTCTCTATCTTGTTTGGATATCAGGGTAATACTGGTATTATAAAAATCAGTTGAGAAGTATTCCTTTCTTTTCTGTATCCTGGAAGAAACTGTAAAATTAGTATTAATTCTCCTTTGAATTCTCCATTAAAACCATCTGGGCCTGGAGATTTGTTTCAGAAGTTTTTAAATTATGAATTCAGCCCTGACTGGTGTGGCTCAGTGGGTTGGGCACTGTTCCATAAACCAAAAGATTGCTGGTTCAATTCCCCATCAGGGCACATGTATGAGGCTGAGGGCCAGGTTCCCAGTTGGGGGCATGTGAGAGGCAACTGATTGATGTTTCTTTCCCTCTCTTTCTCCTTCCCTTCTCCTCTCTCTAAAAATAACATAACATCTTAAAAAAAACTGTGAATTCATTTTCTTTGATGACTACAGGACTATTCATATTATCTAGTGTATATTGGTTTAGTTTTGTAGTTTGTGGTTTTCAAGGGATTGGTCCATTTTTTTCTAAATTGTCAAGTTTATGAGTATAAAGTTGCTTATAGCATTCTCTTATTACTCTTTTAAAGTCTGGGGGATCTGTGGTAATATCCTCTATTTCAATCCTGATACTGGTAATCTGCATTCTTTTTTAAGTCTTGCTAAAGGGTTTATTAATTTTATTGATTCTTTTTCAAAGAACCAGCTTTTTAGTTGATTTTTCTCTATTTTTAATTTCATTGATTTCTGCTGTCATCTTTATTCTACTTTATTTCTGTATGCTTTCAGTTGATTTTGTTCTTTTTCTAATTCCTTGAGCTAGGAATTTAGTAGGCTCTCAGCCAGTGTTGACTGAAAGGGTGGAAAATTTCCCATGGTTAGGCCACCTGTTGTGCCTCTGGGGGAAAGGAAGCCTCTGACCTTCACAAATGGAGTCTGCTTCCCAGGTCAGGCTGGTTGTATGTGACTCTTCCCCTGCACCCATCTTTCCTTCATGGAAAGCAGAAAAAGCACTCCCTTGATGGTCACTTATTGCTAGCAGGGCTTCCAATCTTTTCTGCCAGTTTTGCTGGGCTCACCTGGAATTGTTGGCAGGACTCCCATTGGATTTACGGAAAGAAATGAGCCTCCCTGGGCCATATTCTATTGCTAGGTTGGAGGTTGAGAAACACCAGGTCCAAGCCCCCTTATTCTGTTGTGTAGAAAGGTTGTAAGACACCCTGCTGCTGTGTTCTGTCAGTTCTGGGTCCTACACCAGATCACCTTCCTCTTTTCACCTTTCAGAGTTCTCTTGACTGTCTCTTGTGTTATTTCTGAATTTTACACTTACAGGGAGAAGCAAAGAGAAGTCTATGCCATTTTGTTTGTATCAAAAGTCTCATTATGCACTTTTATAAATGGAAAACAGGCTCATGGAAAGAGTAAGTGACTCATTAATAAGACTAAGTGACTTATTAATAAATCAGAGAAAAACAGTCTCAGAACTAGAACTTAGGTCTTCTCATTTCTAAGCCAGTAGTCTTACCGCTACACATCTATTGCCTCACTAGTTTAAATAACAAAATTTTTACAGAAATAAAGTTAATGAACTTCAATTATGCATGAAGGAAGATTAAAGCAACACATCAAAGAAATATAAATAACTGAGTAAGTTAAAAATTATACACTAAAAGGATAGAATATAGAACTATAAATGTTAGTAGTATAAGAAAATTTAAAGTACTTTTAAAAATAGCTATTATTTCTACTCTATAAAGATGCTGTCAAGATACTATAACTTAGAAAAACCACTGTTAATAAAAGCTAAAAAGCTATTTTAATCGTGAATTTTTTTGTTTTACCTTGAATTAAGGTAATTATATTGGGCTGGCCAAAATGTTTGTTACATTTTTTTCTGAAAAATGACTAGTACTGCTCAGTTGTCTTTAACTTCACTTGAAACAATTTGGTTACTGTATTGTGACAGTTGTCATATCAGCGTGCAATTAAAAACAAAACATCAAAATTGGTGAGTTTTTGTGCAGCCATTTTAATATTGAAGATGAAAGAAAATACACAACACTTTTCGCATATTATGCTTTATTTTTCAAGACAGGTGAAAACATGACTGAAATGCAAAAAATAATTCGTGCAATATATGGAGAAGGTGCTGTGATTCATCGAATGTGTTAAAAGTGGTTTGTGAAGTTTCTTGGTACTAATGACATTTTGGCCAAGTAATTCTTTGCTGTGGGGCTATCTTGTGCATTGGAAGATGTTTAGTAGCACCTCTGGTCACTATCCACTGGCAGCTAATAGAGGGAGACAGCCGACATACTCAAAATATCCAAATCAATAAAGTTATCAGTGAAAATGAAAAATGTGTCTTATTTTATGGAAAAAACTAAATGAATTATTTTTTGCCAATCCAGTATTTCTCTACAAGACTTTATGGCCAATCACAACTTTAAAAAGTCCCTTTCAATACAAATAAAAATTTAATTGGAATTTTTAGTTTTCACTGTAGAGTGAATGAAAATATTATTGATATGCAGAGTAAGTGAATGATTTCATTTTAATGAATAAAGAACACAGAGATTTCCCCCTACATTGTTCACGAGGGGATTCTCTGGCAGGGAAACCCTCCAATTACATGAAAACTGTCCTATACTGTCAGACCCCATGCCTAGCCATCTGTCCTGCAGGTGACTGCATGGACCACCATGAGTCAGCTGAGGTTGGCTTTTGTTTTTGGAGTCTTTGAACTCCTGTAAAGAGTTTCTCATGTTTGGAACCCATTTTCATTGTCAAAACACTACTGATGCTTCAAACAGAATCAACATCCAATGAATAAAAAGTAATTTTGAAGTATGTAAGGCAACAGATTAAATTTAGCTTTGACAGCCCAAAAGAAGAGCACAGAAGCAGCCTTGTAACAGAGGAGATAAATTATTAAGTATTATCTACTGCCGGGTCTTGGCTATGTTCTTAGCAGCTAACGACTGCTCCAACATAGAATAATTAGACTGGGCTTTGAAAAGACTCCATATATGGCAATTACACACACTTACTTTTCTTTAAATATGCCTCTTCCAACCTTGGCTAAAGAACATCCAAAACACAAAAGTCCAAATGCAAATGATTCCAGTTTTCCTCTAATGCACACACCCATACTACTTATAGTGATGAAAAAATGTTTATGATATACAATACATCAGGCTCAGAGAGGCACACAAACATGTTTTGGGGGGTGGGGGGCCAAAGAGAGGCATTTAATTATGTTTTCATAGGGGACTGTAAACCAAAGTCTTAGCAAAGAATTCCATATCGATAATCAAAATAAATCCATCAGAGCTGTCAGCTTATTATGACAAATCTTCACTTAGGTCCCCCCTTTTCTTTTGAAAAAATATGCTTTCAATTTAGAAATAAGACACATGCCTTCCGCTCTTGTATATTATCAAGTAAACTGCCAAAAAGAGCCAAACACTTTCAAAGGCATGTTTGTAGAAGAAATAAAGATAAGGAAGCCATAATGATAGCTTAATGGGTAAAGGATAAGAGTCACACTCGATTCTGCCAAAAGCAGACCTGTAGAGGTTCAGACACGCATTCAAGATCAGCTGTCTGCCAACATATCAAATGCTCAGTGCATGCAACTGGCAAGGAGGCCCAAAGACCTGCCATTAAGCCTGTCATTGTCACCAGTGAGGAAAGACAGACAAGTTTGCCAGATAGCTAAAACTGCGGAGGACCTTGTTTCCAAACCAAAACAAGTATTTTCCTCAATAAAATTTACACTATAAGGCCTAATACATCCTGCCAACAATTCACTTGCTAAAACAACCTGAAATAATTTTCCTTGATTAACTATACCATAGAGGATTTAGGGATTTGACAATATAGTACTGCTTGGCTATGGCAAATAATGATGGCATCCTGTATGATAAATGGCTTTTCTCAAGATGAAAGCAAACTATTAGATACCCACCATATATCATGGCTGTT